>NW_026652277.1:130132254-130714764 GCF_009828535.3 Hylobates moloch | reverse complement strand
AGGATGTGGAGAAATAGGAACACTTTACACTGTTGGTGGGACTGTAAACTAGTTCAACCATTGTGGAAGTCAGTGTGGCGATTCCTCAGGGATCTAGAACTAGAAATACCATTTGACCCAGCCATCCCATTACTGGGTATATACCCAAAGGACTATAAATCATGCTGCTATAAAGAGACATCCACACGTATGTTTATTGCGGCACTATTCACAATAGCAAAGAGTTGGAACCAACCCAAATGTCCAACAACGATAGACTAGATTAAGAAAATGTGGCACATATACACCATGGAATACTATGCAGCCATAAAAAATGATGAGTTCATGTCCTTTGTAGGGACATGGATGAAACTGGAAAACATCATTCTCAGTAAACTATCGCAAGGACAAAAAACCAAACACCGCATGTTGTCACTCATAGGTGGGAATTAAACAATGAGAACTCATGGACACAGGAAGGGGAACATCACACTCCAGAAAGGGGGGAGGGACAGCATTAGGAGATATACCTAATGCTAAATGACGAGTTAATGGGTGCAGGAAATTAACATGGCACATGGATACATATGTAACAAACCTAAGTTACACTTTAGTGTAGTGTGCAATAACATTATAGCCAAAAATTGTACATACTCTAAAAACATTTTATTAAAAAATGCTAATGATCAGCTGAGCCTTCAAGGAGTCCTTATCTTTTTGTTTGTTTGTTTTTTGGCTGGTGGAGGGTTTGGCCTCAATGTTGATAGCTGCTGACTGATCAGGGCGGTGGCTGCTGAAGGTTGAGGTTGCTGTGGCACTTTCTTAGGATAACAATAAAGTTTACTGAATGCAATAGCATGCAATGCATTTTGATAACATTTTACCCAGAGTAGAATTTTTTTTCAAAACTAGAGTTAATCCTCTCAAACCCTGCCACTGCTTTATCAGCCAAGCTTACATAAAATTCTAAGCCATTTATTGTCATTTCAACAATGTTCACAGCATCTTCATCAGGAGTAGATTTCATCTCAAGAAACCACTTTGTTTCCTTATTTATAAAAAATATCTCCTCATCCGTTTGAGTTTGATCATGACATTGCAGCAATTCAGTCACATCTTCGGGCTCCACATCTACTTCCAGTTCTCTTGCTATTTTTACCACATCCACATTTACTTCCTCCACTAAAGTCGTGAACCCTTCAACACCATTCATGAGGGGTAGAATTAACTTATTTCAAACTCCTGTTAATGATGATATTGTGACCTCCTCCCATGCATCACGAATGTTTTTAATGGCATCTTTCCAGAAAGTTTTCAAGTTCAATTTACTTTGACCAGATCCATTAGAGGAATTAATATCTGTGGCAGCTACAGCCTTATAAAATTACTTCTTAATCCATGGGCTGCAGAATGGAGGTGTTATTAGGCACGAAAACAACATTAATCTTCTCATACATCTTCATCAGAGCTCTTGGGGCACTAGCTGTCTTGGCAGTGAGTAGCAATATTTTGAAAGGAATCTTTTTTTCTGAGCAGTAAGTCTCAACAGTGGGCTGAAAATATTAAGTAAAACATGCTGTAAGCAGATGTACTGTCATCCAGGCATCATTGTTCCATTTATAGCACACAGGCAGAGTACATTTAGCATAATTCTTTAGGGCCCTAGGATTTTCAGAATGGTAAGTGAGCATTGGCTTCAACTTAAAGTCATGAGCTGCCTTAGCACCTCATAAAAGAGCAAGTCTGTCTTTTGAAGCTTTGAAGCCAGGCATTGACTTCTCCTTTGTAGCTCTGAAAGTTCTAGACGGCATCTTCTTCCAATAGAAAGCTTTTTCATCTACATTGAAAATCTGCTGTGTATTGTAGCCACCTTCATCAATCATCTTAGCTAGGTCTTCCTGGATAATTTACTGTAGTGTCTACATCAGCACTTGCTGCTTCACCTTACACGTTGATGTTAGGCAGACAGTTTTATTCCTTAAATCTTAGGACTTATGGACCAACCTCTGGTAGTTTCCAACTTTTCTTTTGCAGCTTCCTCACTTTTCTCAACTTTCATAGAATTGAAGACATTTAGATTCTTGCTCTGGATTAGGCTTTAGTTCCTGTCGTAGCTGGTTTGATCTTCTATCCCGACCACTAAAATTTTCTCCATATCAGCAATAATGCTGTTTTGCTTACTTATTCATGTGTTCACAGGAGTAGCACTTTAATTTCTCTTAAAAACTCTTCCTTTACATTCACAACTTAGCTAACTGGTTGGGGCAAGAGGCCTAGATTTCGGCCTATCTTGGCTTTCAACATGCCTTTCACAGTAACCTTAATCATTTCTAGCTTTTGATTTAAAGTGAGAGATGTGTGATTCTTCCTCTCACTTGAACACTTAGAGGCCACTGTAGGGATTTTAATTGGTCTAATTTTTGTTGTTGTTTGTTTTTGAGACGGAGTCTCACTCTGTTGCCAGGCTGGAGTGAAGTAGTGTCATCTCCGCTCACTGCAACCTCTGCCTCCTGGGTTCAAGCTATTCTCCTGCTTTAGCCTCCTGAGTAACTGAGACTACAGGTGCATGCCACCACGCCCATCTAATTTTTTTGTATTTTTAGTAGAGACAGGGTTTCACCATGTTAGTCAGAACGGTCTCGGTCTCCTGACCTCGTGATCCACATGCCTCAGCCTCCCAAAGTGCTGGGATTACAGGCATGAGCCACGGGGCCCGGCCTCTTTAATTGGTCTAATTTTAATAGTGTTAAAATTAGAGAATAGGGAGGCCCAAGAAGAGGGAGAGAGACAGGGAAGTGGCCTGTCAGTGAAGCAGACAGAATACAAACAACATTTATTGATTAAATCTGCTGTCTTATATGGGCATAGTTTATGGCACCCTGAAACAATTACAATAGTATTATCAAAGGTCATTGATCACTGATCACCATAACAGATATAATAATAATAATAAATTGAAAATCGTGTAAATTATCAAAGTGTGACACAAAGACAGGAAGTAAACACATGCTGTTGGAAAAATAGTGTCAATAGACTTGCTCATAGTTACCATAAAACTTGTGTCTGCAAAAATTCAGTATCTGCTAAGTGCAATAAAACAAGTTGCCCATAAAGAAGTACACAAAGAGGATTCTTACTTCATGAGACAACTGCTTCACCTCCAAGCATGAATGTCTTCACAGTAATAATGACGGATGTCTCTGCTGTAGCTTTTTGAAGCACATCTATTATAAACAAAGTGATTTGAACCCATTAGCAGTAAAGATGATCAGCCTATTTTTTAAATAGTAGATAGTTTGATTTTCCTCAATTAACTTAAACAGATATGGCACTAAGGATAAAATGTATGCATAGTGCATAGAAAACTATTTTGGGAGAACTGGGAAATGCATTCTTTGGGGAATGCACTCTGTTTCAAACCCAGTCTCTGACACTTACATCCAAGTAATCTTGGCCAATTCCAGACTTTCTCTGTGCCAAAGTTCTCTCATCTTATCTTATAGAACACAACTTTACCTACCCACCACATAGCATTACTGAGAATATTAAATAACATATTTCATGTAAAGTGCAGAGAACAGTATATAGCACATTATAGATGTTCAATTAACGGTAGCTATCATTATTATTGTTGCAGTTGCTGTTGTATATGTGAATTACAGTTCTACTTTTGGACATCATTTGGAGCTTGGAGCTATCTGTACCTTGTAGGTATCAGAATCATCAAATCATTTGGATTCCACAAATACTACACCATCTAAATCAAAAGTAAAAAATCCTATGTTTTTGAAATATATTTTTTCAAGGAAAAGACTTAAAAAAATAAACTTTTTCAGATATTTAAATATAAGATACATAAATATTCTGTTATTCAGCATGAAAATGTGCTTTCTATGTCATGGTTTCAGATGTTTTCAAAATATATTTGTTCTCATCTAGAAGGCACTGATAGAGAAACAAACAAACAAAAAAAAGGTAAAATAAGAATCATCCTTAACAAGTATGTTTTACTGAATCACCAGAGAAATATTCTTCCCGTCACATGACTTTTCCACACTTTTCCGTTTGAACTATTTCTTACATCTCTTTGCCTTTGAACTAAAAAAAGCATAATCAAGTATTTATAAATAATAGCAATGATATGCAAGGTAATATGTGTGGAGTGCACATAAATGCACAACACTATTGCTTCATGTGTATTATCTTGTGAGGTCTTCACAATGAATGTATGAGGTCTTATTATTATTGTCATTTTATAGATGGAGAAACTAAGGCACAGAGAATTTTGAGAACTTGTTCCAATGTATCTAGTAAGAAAAAGGCCTGCCACTGAATCTCTGGCGTATGCTGTTAACCAACTGCACTTCACTTCCTCTAAAGCCAGCTGTCCAGAGCATGGCCATAGTGCCACACCCCCACTGATTATAATTGTCCACTTGGCTTGACTGGCTATCTAACAATAATCTTCCTGGTTATTTTTTACAGAATTCCATTTTTACCTTTCTAGTTTTTTTCTAAATATATTCTATATCATAAAAAACAAACTCTCATAAGCACAAAGAATGAAGGTTACTCGAGTCTGATTTCCTTCACACCTACAGGTGTGGTGAATGAACCTTCCATGTACAGACAGTGAGTCAAAAGAAACATCTGTATATTGCTAATGTCTAGATTTACTAAACTGGACTATAAACTAATTGAATCAACTACTGAACACATCTCCCCTACTGAAGACACCTACCTCACTCAGTTTTGTCACAGTTTGGTGGGGATAAGTGATTACCATTATGATGCCTTCGCTACGTTTCTGGAATTTCCATTTGTATCTGAAAAACAATTCTTTGTGTTTCTTTTTAATTCTCCTTGGTGATTAATAGTCACATGTCAAAGGAAAGGGGTTAAATTTTGCATAAAGCCAAAACTAATTTAAACAAAAGGATAGAAAAATGAATACTTTAGCACTATGGCCAAAGGAAGAGAGACAAAATAAAAGAAAGAGAAAAAGAAAGAAACATAGCAAATAGAAAAAGAGAAAAAGAAAAAAAATGTCTTCTTTGTATGGTTATAATAGATCCAGAATGTGATTCTGAAGAAAAAGTCACCAAGAACATTTTGAGTGGTATGAAATTGTATTCATTGTAATATGAGCATAACCTCCACAGATAACGTCTAGAAAGTAAAAATCAATTTGCTAAACCTCTGAGAAAAAATACTCTCAATTTTATCTTATTTTACCTTTTTTTTTTTTTTTTTTTTTTACAGGCACTAAGTAAAAAATTCTACATCTTTGAATCTCCACAGAAGATCGTGAGATAGTGAAGAAAAGGAGTTTGTTGGAATGTGGACTTCTATTCAAACCTGTTTGTGTGCCCCTCTCTTGATTTCTTAAGCTGCCAAACGCCTCATTTCTGCATACTATTCTTCCTTGGGCCTGCTGCTCTGGAATTTTTGACTCTAATCCAACTGCAACTGTGGAAAGAGAGTAGTTTTAATAATAGTGGAAACTTACTGTTATTATTCAAACTTTACATCATCCTGAAACAAAAATATTTGTTTGTAAGATACAGCCTTTCGTAAGCCCACATTATCTAACACTCCATTCTTAGGTTCAATTAGCAAAAGCACTCGCTTTCTTTTCAGGGTTTTTCTCACCTTTCTCAGTTAGATCACTTCCTAAACTGTATTCTTCACCATCCTTCCCTCCTCCTAGCCAAATAATTTTAGTCTCAGGAAAGAACTCTTTGGGTTGTATTGTTTATGGCAGGATCAGTTTTGCTAATTCTTCCTGAGTGTTCTCAAAGTGTGGCTTGTTTCCAAAGCCGAAATGCAAAATAATGCGATTTCCGTGGTTTCCTGCATGATCCAGTTTAAGGCATTTGGAGTGCTTGTATTTTATAGCATTAAAAGGTATTTCTTAAATTTTTTATTGAAATAATCCCTAAAAATTATTTGCATGGTCAGTAACAGATAAATTATGTGGTCAATTAATGAGTACCATTATAAACATGTGGTTATGTAACCTCTAAACCCAAAGATCTATCAATCACAAATAAATAAAGTAGAATCCAAATCCTATGAGAACAAATTACATGCCTCTAGTTTCCCTTTGGAAACAGCTGTACTGAATCAGGTGGATGATGAAGGCCAACTACACTTGGCTTTGAGAGTTGGCCTTAATTAGCATCCATGACTCTCACTAAAATTTATGAGGATAAACTTTCTTTGGACATAATAGTCCCTGCTGTTTTGTTATCTCATGCAATGCTCATTGGCTTCCATATTCAAAGTGCTGTAATATGCCCAGGGCCTGTGTAGACAGCAATAGTAGCATCTTCTTGCTAAGGCTTTTCAGGGTTGTAGGATATTTTCTCAGATATATTTAATAGCAAATTGCCACGGAATTTATGAATCATTAAATTAGATGTTTTCTTGCTAGGCAGAAGTAATGCGGGGAATCATTCTGAGTGAAATCCAACATTAAAAATATTATTATGTGTATTTTCACAAACATTTATACCAGATGGCAGTTACTAAAGGCTATGTAGTTTTATTTATCATAAGTACTAGATAGGCTAAAGTTTTTCAGATGGTCACCGCTATCTGAAATTTGAGATAAATTTAAGCTCTGTGAGGTTCACTTTTATCCTGAAAAGAGGAATGTCTTTGCAGATGGCTTCAAGACATGCACCTGGGATCCATGAACCACACTAGTTGTATACTTTCCATTAATTGGCTCTACCTAGAAATTACCCGATGGTGCTCAAAGGTTGGCTGGGATTACTTAATAATCTATAGATGGAGGTGAGACCAAGTTTGATAGGAACCAGTGAAACTTGCTCAGATTTATTCAAGAATGTTACAGAATGTGAAATTCCATCCAAACCTGCTTTTCAATAGAATAACAGGTTCCATTGAGTAACACTGTCTTGTCAAATAATTTAATGTTTAGTTATTATTAAATTATTTTTTAAGAAAGTTAGAAATTTTCTGATTTGAAATGAAATAACAATCAGAAAAACTTAAATCATACCAAATGGGTCACCATTTAATTAACTGATTCCATTTTCTTATTTAACATTCTCATTAATTTACTTACGCCACTTTTGGAGGCCACTTTTAATTTCTGTTGAACATTAATAAATGGATATATGGGTATTTAACAAAGGCTATATGTAATTAGTAGCCTTTACCAATAAATTGCAAACAAGCACCTAACTGGACTTCTTTTTCCCATCTCAAAGGAAAAAACCTAAATCACTTTACTCTGAGAAATAAAACTTCATCTGTGAATGTTTGGTTGGGATCTCAATATTTTGCCATTTATAAATAAGATCAGATAAGCCATGAGTATATCTTATTTTGATTATTTTCAAGTACAGCTGTTAATTTTGATAAATTTATATTACAAATAACCATTGAAAATTTTGAAAATATGATTAAATGAAAAATATCCGTAATCACCAAGGCGTAACTACTCTTCATATTTTGGTATATAGCCACTCAGACGTTTTGCTGTGTACATAACTGTATATAGAAGTATATATGCATTAATGTATAAATTATAGATCTATAAAATCAACAAAGTTATAAGGTAATTAAATGTATAATACAAAATATGGCATAATAAAACATTTTGAAAGGAAAACAATTATAATTCTATACTACTACAATTGTTCCCACTTTTAATCTTACCTTCTGGTCTGTATTCATATTGCTACTTAATTATAATTATAAAATTCATACTTCAACAACTACTTTGATAAGAAAATTGTAACTGCATTTCTGTTGTTTTAAGGGAATTATTTTTTACAAACATTCATTCCCAATTTTTACAGGAAGTGAAAAACCATGACATTTACCTCAGAGGCATTTTAGCCTTTTTGGGTGACAACTCAGTAGACTTATGAAAAGCAATAACATAAAAAATTCCAAATATTTGATTTCCATGTGGGAAGCAGCTGTTCTTTTTCATGCGATTGAAAGAAAAATTGTGTGCTCTCTACTCTACCTGGTTTTCTGTGGCTCTGACCATTGAAATTTCATTCCTACTCAGATGCATCTTTGAGGGTTGGTGATAATACAGATGCATTTATTAATATTTATTTTGTGACAAGCACTGTGCTATGCAGTTTACAGGTATAACCTCATTTAATTCTCAGAACAGCATTTTAAAGACTAAGAAACTAAGGCTTACAGAGGTCACATATCTGGTACACAATCACACAAATAATAAAGGGTAGAGCCAGGATCTTTTTCTCCTTGATGCCAGAGCTTGATCACCAGCACTGTGTTATCCTGCATTCCTCTGGGTAGGTACATTCCACTGTTGATTGGGAGATTAGTAATTGGATGTCTTCTGCTGGAACCTCCATATCCAATCAATTGTCCTATAGCTTGGGGTAAATACTTGTAGCTTTCAGAAAGTGGTCTAGCCTGGGGAAATCTACTCCTGGGAAAGCTCTTGACACACCTTTTTCCCCTAGTGATTCATTCTTTATTTTTTTTTTATTATTATACTTTAAGTTCTAGGGTACATGTGCACAGCATGCAGGTTTGTTACATATGTATACATGTGCCATGTTGGTTTGCTGCACCCATTAACTTGTCATTTACATTAGGTATATCTCCTAATGCTATCCCTCCCCCCTCCCCCCCACCCCACAACAGGCCCCGGTGTGTGATGTTCCCCTTCCTGTGTCCAAGTGTTCTCATTGTTCAATTCCCACCTATGAGTGAGAACATGCGGTGTTTGGTTTTCTGTCCTTCTGACAGTTTGCTCAGAATGATGGTTTCCAGCTTCATCCATGTCCCTACAAAGGACATGAACTCATCATTTTTATGGCTGCATAGTATTCCATGGTGTATATGTGCCACATTTTCTTTATCCAGTCTATCATTGATGGACATGTGGGTTGGTTCCAAGTCTTTGCTATTGTGAATAGTGCCACAATAAACATACATGTGCATGTGTCTTTACAGTAGCATGATTTATAATCCTTTGTGTATATACCCAGTAATGGGACAGCTGGGTCAAATGGTATTTCTAGTTCTAGATCCTTGAGGAATTGCCACACTGTCTCCCACAATGGTTGAACTAGTTTACAGTCCCACCAACAGTGTAAAAGTGTTCCTATTTCTCCACATCATCTCCAGCACCTGTTGTTTCCTGACTTCTTAATGATCACCATTGTAACTGGTGTGAGATGGTATCTCATTGTGTTTTTGATTTGCATTTCTCTGATGGCCGGTGATGATGAGCATTTTTTCATGTGTCTGTTGGCTGCATAAATGTCTTCTTTTGAGAAGTGTTTGTTCACATACTTTGTCCACTTTTTGATGGGGTTGATTTTTTCTTGTAAATTTGTTTAAGTTCTTTATAGATTCTGGATATTAGCCCTTTGTCAGATGGGTAGATTGCAAAAATTTTCTCCCATTCTGTAGGTTGCCTGTTCACTCTAATGGTAGTTTCTTTCGCTGTGCAGAAGCTCTTTAGTTTAATTAGATCCCATTTGTCAATTTTGGCTTTTGTTGCCATTGCTTTTGGTGTTTTAGACATGAAGTCCTTGCCCATGCCTATGTCCTGAATGGTATTGCCTAGGTTTTCTTCTAGGGTTTTTATGGCTTTAGGTCTAACATTTAAGTCTTTAATCCATCTTGAATTAATTTTTGTGTCTTGGCTAAGTGCCTTGAACTAATTCCCCATGCAGACTCAGTCATTATCTACTTCTACCTTATTTCTTCCCCCTAGATCTGTAAGTTTATGTCTTCCCTCAAATCAACCTGCATATACTTACCTCATCTTCAATTTCTTAGCCATTTGAGACATTTGAGGGATCCTCAGAAATTTCCAAAGCAAGTCAGTTCCCCAAAAGCAGTCCATATAGTTTTCTAGTTGCTGAAGTCAACATTTTTGGAGTCAATTGCAACACAGTGAATACTTGAAAAAATGAATGGAATTCACCTCACACTTTTTGAAGTATAATCATCTTAGGATGCAACTCATTACTTTGGAAATAGAGTGCTCAATAATGCAAGCCATTTTTAAAATGATACTTAAAATTTAGCTGATATATTTTAATAATCCATGTTATATATTAACACTTGACCCCAGAACTGAATTCATCTCAAAATTATGAAATAATTATGGAAGTTAAATAATCAAATAGGCATTAAAACAAAGAAAATAACTTTTATACACACACACACATATACATATATTTCACTTGTTTTGGTCTAGGTCAATTTCTGACTGTCAACATTCCATACCTTGGCTATGTAACATCTTATACAGAATGTTCAGAAGCAAAATAACGCAATTTTTGGCTTCCTATTTCCCTTTAGTTGTCCTGATTCCTGAGGTTTCTTCCCTGCATGAGCTAGGCTATCAATAGTTTTTTAACCTATGATTACAAGGTCAAAAATCAATTTCCCCAAACTGGGTGAAAATCGATTTGTTATTGTTTTAGATACCATATATAAGTGAACTCATGAAGCTTTAAAAATGCCAAATTCATAGAAATGAAGTAGAATGATGGTTACCAGGGGCTGGAGAAAGGGAGATATGGGAAGATGCTGATCAAGAGGTATAAAGTTTTCGTTATTCAGGATAAATAAGTTCTGGGGATCTAATGTACAACAATGTGGCTATAGTTAACAATAATGTATCATATTGCATATGTGAAATTTGCTAAGAGGGTAGATCTTCAGTGCTCTTACCAGGTAAAAAAGTAACTATGTGAGATCATGAATGTGTTAATTAGCTTGACTGTAGTGAATATTTAACAATGTATGTATACATACATTGTATACATATATCAAATCATCAATTTGTACAACTGGAATATATGCAATTTTTAATTGTCAATCATACTTCAGTGAAGTTGAAAAAAACATTTACTTGTTGTTTCTGGTAGCATTTTTTATTTTCTTCTAAGAATCATGCAAAAAAGTACCATGAAGAACAATAAGAGGTAAATAAAATCTCAAACTAAAGAATTATGTATATATTCACAAATTGAAACCTTATCAGAATTAAAAATCCATTAACCATGTTGGTCTCTATAACTAATGTGAATCTCATCCAATCACATTTAGAAGATGCATCTTAAGATCAAGTGGATCTTTTTAAAAATTTCACGTAAAAGATGACTTAAATCAAATACTGATTAATACACAAAGAAAGGAAGAGACATGGGCAAATTTAAGGGCAAAAAAAAAATTTAGGGGGGTGGTGGTGGTTTATTATGACCAGAGATAAACCCATCTATTTACAGCTTTCAGGGAAAGAAAATATTATTTTTTTTCTGACCACAGCTGAAGAGAGATCCTGACAGAGCTTTCCTGCTCCCCATCTCCCATGTCATCAGCGTATTCTGGGAGAGGAATCTAAGGTGGTTTTCCAGCTAAGTGGTTACAGCTGTTTCCACAGTCTCAGTCAGATGGAGTTTCTGTGCATATTGACTTTGGCTGAAATCTTTCCCTGGAGCCCAGCAGCATAACAGCATTTGCTCTGAGGCCTGGGACTCTGGACAAACATTCCAGAGTTTCTGAGTTCTTAACATTAACATTTGATGAATTCTTCTCTTAATTTCTTCTGGAGAAAAGTCAAAGATATTGGATGACCCCCTTTGCCCTGTGACAACCATAATATGTCCCCCACACAGAATTCTTATCCTTCTTTATATGTAGCGAAAAACCTGAAAAAATAATAATGTGCACAAATGATGCCAATTCATGAAACTATGCATTCTTTTAAATACGTTTCAACACATCTTGACAGTTTTCTGAAATACCAGGCTCCTTTGAAGTTTTTTAAAATGAAAGAGAAAAATAGGCTTTAAAACAAACCCTGAAACAATTGTGTCAAGGGCTCTGAGAAAATTTGAAATGCAGTTACAGAGTTAATTAAGGAGGTCAGCTGTCATAATCATACTGAGGTAGAATAGCACTTTTTGATGTTATTTTGTGAACCTTTCAAATACAGTCAATCTAATGCCTACTTTCAGTTACTTTCTATTGTGGGTCCTCATATTAATCATGAGAGGCAAAATTAAAGGTTGATTCTTCAACATATGAGAAATTGAACAAAAAAATTATTATAAAGACATCTTTAGGAAAAGGTTAATTTTTGTTAACTGGCTGTCATCAAATAGGTCCAAACACATAATGGATAAAACTTGCCTTCATCTGGTATAGTAATAGAGGCACATAGGTTTTGGTTTCTATTGCAGGATTTCAGTTGTAAATAAGAGAGAACATTCTGACAAAGGTTATGGAAATGATAACTTGGATAACAAACAGAACCTTAGAATCATTTGCCTAGCAAGTTCTAAAAGTGTGCTTTTAAAAATTATTTTCAAGAGTCAGCCAGGATAGTCAAGGTAGGTATTAAAATCATAACAAATAGCATTTCCAAGTTCCATCAAGTTCACTACTGTAATTAGGTAAGGGTATATTAAAACATCAAATGGCTACCTGCAGGGTAAGTTTATTTTATATACACACACAAGCACACACAGATTGACAAATTTTATATATCAGTACAGTATCTTATACGCTTTTATGTATGAATTCTTTAGAAAAGAAACTTTGTTAGGGCACAGCCTTTGTTTTTTATATTGATTTGTTAAACAAAGCACATAGCAAATAACATAGAATCTGTAACTATTTTATTTGCAACATTATTCTAAGGGTAAACAAATAAACTACACATTGTTAATATAACTGTTGTTGTTTATACCCCACCTATTTAAGGACAACTAAGAGCTTATAAAGTTAACCAATCTTAACTTGGACAGTATAATGTGATGCCTAGAAGTGTGCTCTCAGGAGACAGGTTACTGGGTTCAAGTCGCACCTCCTCCCTTTACTAGCTGCTTGACATTAGACCAATTATTTATCCTCTATACCTCAGTTTCCTCATTTGTAAAGTGAGAATAAAAATTAGATCTAATTCCTAAACTTGTATTCAGTAAGTATTGTACTCATAAATATTAAATTTGTATTTAATTTAAGATGCTTACATAGCACCAGGTATATAATTCACTCTCAATAAAATAATAATTGTTGTCTTTCTATCATAATGCAACTCACTTCCTAATTAGGAAATTTCTTCTATAACATCAATGTCTGTGATCAACTCATGTAACATTAAGTATTAAAAGTGACTTAACACTTTCTGGAAGACCCCAGGGCTATGTTGGATGGCCTTAATGGTTAAAAGTTTTATTTTTTGATTTAGGCAATATCTATTAGGTTGGCGCAAAAGTAATTGCCGTTTTGCCATTAACAGCAACTACTTTTGCACCAATACTTTCCGAAATTTTCTAGCTATCCAGATCAATTCAGATCATTTCTACTTTCCTCATTGAAATCATCAAATACTTACAGTCTTCTTTAATTCCATCTCAACCCCCATTCATACCTACTTTCATCCAGACCAAACATGCTCTGTGCACTCAGGTATTTCTATTATATGATTTTTAACAGTCTCTCCCCATTTTAGTATCAAGGTTTGAAAACTCTTAATTTTTTAGTCCCTGAGCCTAGCAGGTATATTTCTTTTCTCTGACTTCAACAGTTACTTACGTTGACACTATTAATCTTTTGGCTATATTACTTGGGGTCAAATAAAACTCACTGTTTCCTTTCTTATAATTCCATTTTTGTAAATCAGCCTCCCATAATTTTTTTCATTGTATTGATTTTGTAAGTTCATCGGCTCTAAGACTTCTGTTTTTAAAAGTGACAGAGTAGCTTGTATCAAACCAACTCACTGACCAAGAAAACCTATAAAAGCTGGACAGAAAACAAAAAAAAATGACAACACAACATCCACGGTTGTTGCAAACATTAGCCATCAAAAAAGACAGCCCAACTTGAGAGGTCAGTAACACTAGGAGAAGAAACACGTATTGAGGTGGGTGGGCACATTTTTCATCACTTCTTTCTCTCCAGAACAGTAACAACCTGGAGCTTTAATCAGTCCCACACGGTTATGGAAACAAAAACTCCAATTAAGAGCTATCAAAGCAGGCAAATCCCGGAGAACAAAGGAAACACAGAGAATTGAGTCTCATATTTGGTATGCCTTTCCTTCCCAATTTCTTCACCCAATTTTTTAGGCCATGAAATTGGCCTAAACCAAAGCTTTAAAGAATTGAGAAGGGAATAAATCAAATGAAAAATGACTACTGAGAGGCCAAAAGCCAAGCAGAGATTTTGGCATTTTACTGGACTGGGGAGGGAAAAAAAAATATCGTTTGACTTGGCCAAAGAAGAGGAGCCTTCCTTTGTAAATACCTTAGACCTTCAATTAAGACCCCTAAAAGTCTATGATAGGGTGGGAGCAGACTGGAAATAAATCAATCTTCATAGAGCTTACAACACAGTAAACCATTATCTCACTTCTTAAACTGATTCAAGATAATCCCTAACCTCAGAGCCTGTATAATTTTTTAAACAAAATATCTGTAATGCACTTGAATGGACATCTAGGATGAAATATATAGAGAATGAAATAAGGAAAACCCAGAGAAAACCAGGCAACAGACAGGCTGTAGGCAGGAATGACATTAGAGTTAGATATATGGATTTTAGAATAACTAATAAGTCAAAAAAAGATGTATAATTTCACCCCAAATTGAATATACACATACATATAAATCAAATGAAAATTTTAAAACTGAAAAAAAGTCTGTATCTGAAACTATAAAATCAATAGATAGACTAACAGCATGTTAGACACAGAAAAAGAAAGGATTAGTAAACTGGAAGATAGGTTACTAGAAAACATCAACACCAACAGATGAAGACAAGAAAGAATGAAAAATAAATGTGAGCCAAAAACACATGTGAAATGCAGTTAGAGTGAAAAGATAAATAGAAATACATTAATAGAAGCAAAAGAAGAGAATGCGAAAAATATAGGAAAGGAATATTTGAAGATAACCTGCATAAGAATTTTCTCAAATTTCAAGCTGCAGATTCAAGAAGCTCTGTGACCCTCAAGCATTAACTGCCATGTCTAAGCACATCACAGTCACACTGATAAAAACCAAAGGTAAAGAGAAATTTCTTAAAATCAGCTCCGTTCCCCCAACTGAATTCCATATCACCATAAACAGACCAATAACAATATTGACAGTTGACTTTTCAAAAGAAGTGACACAGCTAGAAAACAAGAGAATGATATTTTCCAGTATTAAAAGAAAATTACAGCCAACCAATAATTTTGTACCTAGTGAAAAACATCAAATGTGAAGATAAGTGAAAGAATTCATCAGCAGAAGACACATGCTGAAGGAAATACTAAAAGGAGACTTCAGATTAAAGGAAATAATCTCTACTGAGACCACAGAAAAACAGACAATTATAAAAATTCATGGGAAATGTAAATACGTGGGTAAAACCCAATGAGTATTTATGCTACACAACAATAATAATATCTTTTGAGGTTTAAAATGTATATATAACTCAAATGCATGACCACAAGCACAAAAGGCTGGAGAAGGTAAAAGGGACTAAAGTGTTTTGAGTTTTTTTTTTATTATCTTGGAAAGGTAAAAGTAACAATTTGTTGTTGACTCTAGTGCCTGGGAAAAGTGAGTCTAGGTTCTTCTCTCGATCTTTTCTCTTGAGGTCGGTTGGTGTGTCAGGAGGTCACAGTTTTATCCGTGGCATTTTTGGAAATAGAGAGGTTATTGTCTAACAGTTCTTTGCCTTGATAGGTTGCCCATTTTCTGGTCCTTAGCTAGAGAAAGCAGCCATTTGTTGGGGCTTTTTGGTTTACTTCCCTTGATGTTTCTGGGTTGCCAGCTTCTTCAGCTCCGTGTCTGGGATATATGTGGCAAAAAAAGAGAAAGAAACCCAGAAACCTCATCATCATATGTCATTCCTTGGGTCCTGAAGTCCCTAGCCACTTAGCTAGTCTGACTTTTCTCCATCTGTTAAAGGCTATATATATATATATATATAATATATACACTATATATATAATATATATGTCTATATAATATATATATTATATATATACACATATATATGTAATATATACGTGTATATAATATATATGAATCCTTCTTATATATATGATAAGCCTTCTTATATATGTTTTATGTGTGTGTATATATACAGAGAGAGATAGAGACATAGTTACACACACACACACACACACACACGCACACACAATGTCCCAAGTTTTTGGTCATATTTAGTTGGAGGAATGGGGAAAAGCATATCTACTCGATTTTTTTGGAAGCAGGATTTCCTCTTAGTGTAGCTTTCATTCTTAAAGAGTATTTTTGCTGGAATAGAATTCAGGGTTGGCAGTTGTTCCCTTCAGCACTTTAAACATTTTCCATAGTCTTCTGGATTTATAATTTTTTAATGAAAATGTAGCCATTATTTGAATATTTTTCACCGTATGTAACAGGTTTTTTAATTTTTTTTAATTTTATTTATTTATTTTATTTTTTATTATTATACTTTAGGTTTTAGGTACATGTGCACAATGTGTAGGTTTGTTACATATGTATCCATGTGCCATGTTGGTTTGCTGCACCCATTAACTCGTCATTTAGCATTAGATATATCTCCTAATGCTGTCCCTCCCCCCTCCCCCCAACCCACAACAGTCCCCGGAGTGTGATGTTCCCCTTCCTGTGTCCATGAGTTCTCATTGTTCAATTCCCACTTATGAGTGAGAACATGCGGTGTTTGGTTTTTTGTCCTTGCGATAGTTTACTGAGAATGATGTTTTCCAGTTTCATCCATGTCCCTACGAAGGACATGAACTCATCATTTTTTATGGCTGCATAGTATTCCATGGTGTATATGTGCCACATTTTCTTAATCCAGTTTATCACTGATGGACATTTGGGTTGGTTCCAAGTCTTTGCTACTGTGAATAGTGCCGCAACAAACATACGTGTGCATGTGTCTTTATAGCAGCATGATTTATAGTCCTTTGGGTATATACCCAGTAATGGGATGGCTGGGTCAAATGGTATTTCTAGTTCTAGATCCCTGAGGAATCGCCACACTGACTTCCACAATGGTTGAACTAGTTTACAGTCCCACCAACAGTGTAAAAGTGTTTCTATTTCTCCACATCCTCTCCAGCACCTGTTTCTTCCTGACTTTTTAATGATCACCATTCTAACTGGTGTGAGATGGTATCTCATTGTGGTTTTGATTTGCATTTCTCTGATGGCCAGTGATGATGAGCATTTCTTCATGTGTTTTTTGGCTGCAAAAATGTCTTCTTTTGAGAAGTGTCTGTTCATGTCCTTTGCCCACTTTTTGATGGGATTGTTTGTTTTTTTCTTGTAAATTTGTTTGAGTTCATTGTAGATTCTGGATATTAGCCCTTTGTCAGATGAGTAGGTTGCAAAAATTTTCTCCCATTCTGTAGGTTGCCTGTTCACTCTGATGGTAGTTTCTTTTGCCATGCAGAAGCTCTTTAGTTTAATTAGATCCTATTTGTCAATTTTGGCTTTTGTTGCCATTGCTTTTGGTGTTTTAGACATGAAGTCCTTGCCCAAGCCTACATCCTGAATGGTATTGCCTAGGCTTTCTTCTAGGGTTTTTATGGTTTTAGGTCTAACATGTAAGGTCATTTTTTCTCTGGCTGCTCTTAAAATTTGATTTTTACCAATGGCTTTTAACAGTTTTACTTTGACATGCTGAGGTGTAGCTTTATTTTATTTATCCTGTTTGGAATTTTCTGAGCTTCTTGAATCTCTAGATTTAATAATTTACAATTTTGAAAACTGTTGACTATTTTACTCTAAAATATCTTTGTATTATTCTCCCTCTTTTCTCTTTCTTATATTTCAATAAGACATATGTTAGACCATGTATAATTGTCTCACATATCCCTGAAACTGTTAGCTTCCATTGCTTTATCTCATTTACAGAAATAATTTCTACAGTCTATCTTCATGGTTATTAATTTTTCTTCTGTCATCTCTCTTTTGCTAGGAAGCTCATCCAGTGAATATTTTATTTTACATATTGTATTTGCAGTTCTAAAATTCTTATATGTTGAATTTTTATTTTGATGTTTCCTACATTTTCATTCATTATAGACATATTTGACTTTATGCCCTTACACATATTTATAATAGCTGTTTATAAATCCTTGTTTGCTAATTTCAATGTGTCATTTCAAGATTGGTCTTTTATACTTATCTTTTCTCATGAGAATTTGTCACATTTTTTTCTGATTCTTCATATGTTTAGAAATTGTGAATGCTATGTTGTGGAGCCTATGGATTGTTTTATTCCTTGAAAGAGTAATGCTTTTTTTCTTAAAGCAGGCAATTAACTTGATTGAACTCAAACTTCAAATTCTGTCTCCTGGTGGTAGTTCAAATCTAAATTCAATTATTTTACTCCCTTATCTAGGTTGTTTGTGTCTTAATCGCATGTTTGTTTCAGAGTTAAGTCAAATATTTGGGGCGGATTTTTACACACAATTAGGATCTTTTCCTATCTCTGATTCACCTTTACAGAGTTTTCCCCTTGATTTCAATTGATTAAAATTGCCCTTAATTTTGTCCTGTGATTCTGTGAGCCAGAGAAACTGCAGATGTCTCTGTCGAGTTTTAACTGCCACTCATGGAGCTAACTTTATTCTGATCTGAATGTAAAAATCGTAAAAATGAGTAATTCATCTATGCCATAAATTCTTTCAGGTGTTCACTCTGCTCCAAGATACCTCTAATTTTATGCACTGTTCCACTTACTCTATAGTTGTTTCCTTGGATTTACTACTGAGTTTATGCTAATTATCTGCAGGATGGTAGGATTGAATAGAATCTTACTTTATCATGACAGATGTAGAACTTCATTAATTAAATTAGAGTGATTATATATCAGTACTGATTGTTTTGTTAAGAAAATCTTACTGTATGTTACTGACCTACAGACACATAGACCAATGGAACAGAATAGAGAGGCCGGAAGTAAACCCAAGTATCTATGGTCACTTCAACAGGCCATTAAGAAAATACAATGGCTCATGCCAGTCATCCCAGTGCTTTGAGAGGCCTAGGTGGGAGGATCTCCTGATACTAGGAGTTCCAGACCCTCTTGGAAAACATAGTGTAACCCCATCTCTACAAAAATTTTGAAAAATTCACCTGGCATGGTAGTGCGCACCTGTAGTCTTGGCTACTCGGGAGGCTGAAGGGAGGATCTCTTGAGTTCAGGAGTTCAAGACTGCTGTCTTGAGGAGAGGAGAGGAGAGGAGAGGAGAGGAGAGGAGAGGAGAAAACTCAATGGAGAAAAGATAGTCTATTTGATAAATGGTGTTGGAAAAACTAGATATCCACATGTAAAAGAATAAAAGTGGACCCTCATCTTATACCACACACAAAAACGAACTCTCAATAAATTAAAGACATAAACATAAAACCTGAAGCTGTAAAATTCCTAGAGGAAAGCCTAGGGAAAAGCTCCTTGATACTTTCCTTGGCAATAATATTTTTTATATGACCCCAAAACACAGGCAACAAAAACAAAACAAGTGAAACTACATCAAACTAAAAAATCTACAAAATTAAATGGCAGCCAGTGGAGTGGGATAAAATATTTACAAACTATCTATCAACCAATGGAGTGGGATATAAGAAATTTACCCAACTCAATAGCAAAAAAAAAAAAAAACAAGTTTTAAAAATGGGCAAATGGCCTGAATAGACATTTCTTCAATGAGGATGTACAAATGGCCAACAAATATAGGAAAATGTGCTCAACATGACTAATCATCAGGAAAATGCAAATCAAAACCACAATGAGATAACAACCTCACACCTGTTAGGATAGCTATTATCAAAGAGATAAGAGATAACAAGAGTTGGCAAGGATGTGGGAAAAGAGGAATCCTAGTTCCACTCTTGATGGGAATGTAAATTAGTACAGCCATTGTGTAAAACTGTATGGAGCATCCTAAAGAAATTAAAAGTAGATCTACCATATGATCCAGCAATCACTCTTCTGGGTATATCTCTGAGTGAAATGAAGTCACCACTTCATGAAGATATGAACTCCCATATTCATTGCAGCATTATTCATCACAGCCAAGAAGTTGTGACATATGTACACAAACACATACATACACATACAATAGAATATTATCCAGCCTTAAATGAAGAAGGAGATTCTGCTGTTTATAACATAGTTGCACCTAGGGAGCATTATACTAAGTAAAATAATTCAAAGGAAGAAAATCACTGCATGATTTCACTTATGTGTCAAATCTAAGTTTGTTTAATGAATATATAAAAATAGAGTATAAAGGTGGTTACCAGTGTTGGGGGCTGGGGGAAATGGAGAGATATAGATCAAAGGGTACAAAGACACAGTTGTCTCAGATGAATAAGTCTAGAGATCTAACGTAGAGCATCAGAACTATAGTTAATAATATTGTATCACATACTGGAAATTTGTTAATGGGGGTAGATTTTAGTTACTCATACCACAGAAAAAAAGAAGAAAAAGCAACTGTGAGATAATAGATATATTAATTTATTTGAAGGTAGTAATCATGTTGTATGCCTTAAATATATACAATAAAAACAAAAACACAGAGAACATCTTACTGATATTTAATAAATAAAATAAATACATATTTGCTTTGTTTTTTTCACCTAATCTCAATCTGCCTGATCTTTCTTTCCTCTTCTCTTTTTCTCAAGGTGATATCTAAAGAGGTCCCAGGGATAATGTTTTGAAAATTACTATATAAAATTATTTCTAAGTTATCTCTAAGTTATCTCAATTAAATTTTATATAAAAGAGATATTATTGAACTAAAGTATATTTTAATAATAAAATAACATTTAATGTTTATTAATAACATTTTGTTTATTAAAAATTAATTGCAATACTTCAGAGATAACTTAGAAATAATTTTATGTAGTACTTCTCAAAACATTATCCCTGGGACCTCTTCAGATAACATCTTGAGAAAAAGAGAAGAGAAAAAAATAACTGGCAGATTGAGATTAGGAGAAAACAACCAAATATTTATTTATTTTATTCAATAAATGTAAGTAACAATAAAAATACATAATTTTCTTTCACAAACTTGAAGAAAATATTTGCAAACAAAAATAACTAATGATATAAAATAGTTCATGAGGTCTTCCCAATCAATAAGAAAAAAAAAAAGGAAAACAGGATATTAAGAGACAATTCAGAGATACAAAAACTTAAAGGATAATAACTGTATGGCTAAAAAAATTCTTAAATTCACTAGTAAACAAATAAAAATTAAAACAAGTTGTCACTCTATCAAATTGAGCAAAACATAAAAAGCCTGATAATACTAAGTGTTGGTGAAAATGTGTAGCAACACACACACAGGAATTTTCATTGTTACTGGAGAAGAAAAAATTGTCATGACCTCATTGGAGAAATTTGGTAAAAATTAGTGATGAGAAGATAAGCCTAAGCTATGAACAAGAATATCACTTCTATGTATATACCCTAGAGAAATCCTCAACCACAAGGATATCTTAACAGGAATTTTATAGCAGCCATAGTTTTTAAAAACAAAACTTTGGAAAGAATAAAAATATTCATTAACGGGATGTTATGGGCTGAATTTTGCACCCCCAAAATTCATGTCAAACTATTGACTCCCAGTATTTCAGAATGTGATTATGTTTGGAGACAATCTTTAAAGAAGTATTTAAGTAAAAAGTAGGTTATTACAGTGGGCCTAATTCAGTATGACTAATGTTCTTACAAGAGGGAGAAATTTGAACACAGAGGTGTACCAAGGGAAGACCATGTGAAGACACAGTGAGATGATGGCTACAATGAACTGAATATTTGTGTTTCCCCAAAATTCATTTGTTGAAATCCTAACCCCCAATATGATGGTGTTACGAGGTAGGGCCTTTGAGAGCTGATTAGGTCACCAAGGTGAGGCCCTCATTAATGGAATTAATGTCCTTACAAAAGGAAGCCAGAGAGGTCCCTCCTATTTCCACCACATAAGAATATGAGAAGACGTCTGTCTGTAGCCTGGAAAACCACCCTCGCAAGAACTCAAACATGTTAGCACCCTGATATTGGACTTCTAGCCCCCAGAACAGTGAGAAATAAATATCTGTTGTTTATAAACCGCCAAGCCTGCGGTACTTTGTTATAGCAGCCTGAACTAGGACAAATGTCATCTACACACCAAGAAAAGATGCCTCAAAAGAAACCTGCTGGCACCTCAACATCAGACTTCCAGCTTCTAGAACTGTAAAAAATAAATGTTCATTGTTTAAGTCATACAGTCTATGTCACTTTGTTATGGCAGCCTTAGCAAGCTAATACTGAGGGTTAACAATGCATTTTTGTGTATTCATTTATTACTATAAAACAATTAAAATTAATAAATTAGAGCTAAAGCTGTCTTAAATGCATATATAATTTTGAGGGAAATAAGCTGGAAAATGACACATATATAAAATGATTTATAAAAGCATTAAACACACAAAACTCTATAGTTTATATACATGTATGTATGCAGTTTAAAAATAAAAACGTTTATGGGAAGATGGAGGAAAGAAATGAAATTGTGGTGGTAACTCTACTGTACGTGGGAGAGAGAGGAAACAAGTCAGCTGAAGCCAACATGCAAAATATAACATCTCCTTAACCTAGATAGTGAGCACATGAGTGTTTTATAAATTAAATTCTATACATGTATGTTTAAATATATAATGGTATAAAAAGTAGAGGTGGAACATCATTATCATATATTGACTCATTTTATATAATTCCATTGTTAATTACTCTCAAGACTTATGGCAGCAATTTTCATTTAAAATTATTTCTTGAGGTATCTTTTACAATAGGATTTACATGACTAGAAGTGAATTGTGTTTCTACATTACTTATCATGTCATAGAACAAAGATAGCTGTAAGCACCCATCAAATGGCTGCTACTATTTCTAAGATGGTACAATTTTAGAGATGACTTAAATTCCAAGTAAGGAATAATAAATTTAAATGACAGAAAATGTATACCAAAAATTCTACTTTTTAAATCTCAATTTTCTAAGCAGTGTTGGTTTGCATGTGATTTGCATTACACAGGTTAAGCATTCCTAACCCAAAAATACAAAATCCGAAATGGAAATTTTTCCACACCTGACCTTAGGTAGTGGGTCACAGTCAAAACATAGTCACACAACATACAGTTTATTCAGTGTCACCAAAAGCAAAAAGACCCTCCCAGCCACCTTCAGCTACAATATATTTCTTCTGCTCAAGTCCAAATCTCCCCATGCAATCATGCCTACAAAAAATAATAAAATTACATGTGTGGAGGCTGGATGTACCAATGATTAACTCCCCAGGATGCCCTTCAAGGGGCTAAGACTTACGTGTTTTAGTGTGTTTGGTTTTTATAGACAGGATCTCACTTTGTTGCCCAGGTTGAAGTGCAGTGGCCTGATGATAGCTCACTGCAACCTCAAATACTTAGGCTCCAGCAATCCTCCAGCCTCAGTAGCTGGGACTACAGGTACGCACCACCACACACGACTAATTTTTAAAATTTTTTTTAGAGATGAGGTCTCACTATGTTTCTCAGCCTGCTCTTGAACTGACCTCAAGAGATCCTTCCGCTTCAGCCTCCTGATTAGCTGAGATTACAGTTAGCCACTGTGCCTGACTAACTCATCATGTTTTTTTGTTTATTCTCTGTTCTCTGATGTAAAGATATGTTTGAAATGTCAGGAAGCTCTATAATACTGATTTTAAAAAATAAAATAAAAGAGGCAGCATACATAGCAAAGAAAGTCAGACCGCTGGAGAAAATGAACAATGGTGTAAGTGTGAAACATCTTAGAGCAGATGATGGTGTTGGGATGACCTCCATATATGACCTGAAGAAATAGAAGGATAAACTGTTGAGGTTCTATGCTGAAAGCAGCGAACAGAGGTAAGGAAAAATAGAAAAACACTGCATAAAGCTAAAAATGAAGGTCTTAATCATGTATTGAAAGTGTGGAACTGCTGGTGTTGCAGTAAACACATGCTACTTGATGGTATGCTGATCATGAAACAAACAAAGATATATCACAATGAACTTTAAATGGAAGGGAACTGTGAATATTCAATGGGCTGACTGCAGAAATTTAAGAAAAGACATAGCATTAAATTTTTAAAGATTCATAGTGACAATACATCTACTGACACGAAGTAGTGGAGAAATTCATTGACTACTTTGCCAAGATCATTGCTGATGAAAATCTGATGCCAGAACAAGATTATAATGCTGATAAGACATCATTGTTTTGGTGTTATTGTCCATGAAAGATAGACTACAGCTGATGTGTCAGCCCCCACAGGAATTAAGAATGCCAGGGAATAACTGTGTTGAGATGTGCTAATGCTGCAGGCACACATAATTATAAACTTACTGTGATAGGCTAAATCTTGCATTCCAGCTATTTTCAAGGAGTGACTTTCTTACCAGTTCATTGTTACACTAACAAAAAGGTATGGATTACCAGGGACATCTTTTCTGATTGGTTTCACAAATATTTTGTATCAGTGGTTTGCACTCATTGCAGCAAAGCTGGACTGGATGATGACTGACTGCAAGATATTGTTATTGCTTGACAACTGTTCCACTCATACTACTGCTGAAATTCTCATTAAAAATAATGTTAATGCACGTAATTTTCCCCAAATGTGACTTTATTAATTCAACCATATGAACAAAGTATCCTTAGATCCATGAAGAGTAAACACATAAACACTTCCTTGAATAGCATGCTAGAGCAGTGAACAGAGGTATGGGTGTCAAAGGTTTTCAAAAGAAGTGTAGCATGAAGGATGCCATATATGCTATTGCCAATTATTGGAACACAGTCACTAAAGATACAGTTGTGCATGCCTGGCATAACATCTGGCCTGCGACTATGTTCAGTGATGGTTAGGAACAAAGTAATGACTTTGAAAGATTTTGCATGTCAAATGAGAAAAAAAATTATGTTTGACCCCATTATATATGCAAAACATACTTTCAGAATCCATCAGTAAGCTGCAAGAAGTGGATATCAAAGAAGTTTTAAATACTAATGATGAGACAGTTGTTCATTCATTGATGGTGAAATTGCCTAGATGGTTCTGAAGCAAGGTGATCATGAAAAAGTGACAATGAAGATGGCCTTTTTAAAACTGCAGAAAAAGTGCCTATTGACGATATGGTTAAAATGTGTGATGGGCTTCTTAATGAACAAGGAATCATGTCAGCTTATCAAATCAAAGAGACACTTCAAAGACAATAAGTCATTGTTAATGAGCAGATGATCCTGAAGGAAACATTTTAAAAATCCATCCAGCAGAATGCCTCCTCATCCCCAGAAAACTCACTTTCTGGTCCCTCAGCCCCTCAACTGCTTCTGATGTTTTCTCTCAAAAAAAAAAAAAAACTGTGTATGGTAACCTTTTAATCAAAATAGCATAATAGGTGGAGGCTGAAAGCCTGCTGTTGTTGGTTGTTACTGTTGTTTAACAGCTGATACAGGTATTCTGGTGATGCTACTGGATTGCTTAGTTACCCTGAAAACATTTTTTCATTGTGTTAATAACATCAATTTTTTACTGTTAAGTACTTATATGTGAATAAGGATGAGAAAATGATTGCTTATCAGTAGCATACAAATTCAGTGTCAGGAAAGATGTGATGCGGAACAACCACAGATTGTCAACATGGGTGGCTGAGATGGTGACACCAGTACCCTCTGATGGTTCAAGGTACACATACTTTGTTTCATGCACTAAATTATTAAAAATACTGTAGAAAATCACCTTTAGGCTACGTGTACAAGGTGTATATGAAGCATAAATGAATGTTGTGTTTAGACTTGGGTTCCATCCCCAAGATACCTTATGTATAGGCAAATATTCCAAAATCTGAAAAAATTCAAAATCCAAAACACTTCTGGCATTTGGGATGTGGCATCCTCAACCTGGATTAATATTTTTCCTCTTACTTCTTAAGTAATCGCTACCTTCTTTTAACTGCTTTAAATATTTCATTTATAAAAGGTGGTAAAACTATTGTTAATTTACTTACATTGCTGTCATCCTACCAAGCAGCTTGGTGAAAAAACTCAATGACTAATGTGGAAGAAAAAAAGAGAAAATTTTTCTTCCACAACTAGATACAGATTAGACACAGATTAGAAATACTATTATTAGTAATTATAATATAAACAACTTGATAAGTTGAGTGTTTTAAAAAAGTTACAAATAAAACAAAAATTTCTCCAAGTCATTCTTAGCATTAGAGATGTGTATTTTCTGATGGGGTCAGCGCAGATCATGTAACATTTAAAAAACTCACAGGGTAATTTCTGTATTGCACAGCTGTAGGGCCATGAGAGAATATTTTTATTCCCTAGGCAAAGTTGGTCTGTTAGAAGCTTTTAAAACTGATGTTTAGGATGAATCACATGCTGGAATTGGAAAGAACTCTTAAAGACAATTTAATTTAACCACCTTACTGTAGTGATGAGGAAACTGAGGCTCCCCGGAGTCAAGGGTCTTGATCAAAGTAGTAGAGGAAGTTGGGGGCGGAGCCAGGAGTTAAACTCATCTATAATCTATACTTTGACCTTTAAAAAAATAAAAAGCCTACTTCATTTAATAGATGCTGACATTAAATGCTCAGTTCTTTTTTACTTTAAAAATGCTTCTGGGAATGCTTAGTGGGATTTCTATGAAACTTACTTCTGGGTTCTGAATGTAAGCTAAGTGTAATTCTAACCAGCTGACTTTGTGTATGAAATCACTGGCACTTTCCAGTGTAGGTTCCTTTGAAGGTGCGCAGATTTTCTGCCAACTGCCAAATTGGCTGGGCAAGCATGGGCACTGAAAACTACCCCACAGATTTTAGAAACCTGTCCAAATCTGTGTCCCTTCCTTCCTAAGTGTCACTAGCACATCTGAAATTTGAAGAATGCAGTTAAGGATGGTGAAGAGCAAACATCCCTTCTAAGGTGATCACTATTTCCACCTTGTTGTTCTCATTCCTTTCTTTCTCCACTCTTAAATAATATTAAGAGCTGCCAGTTTACTGCTTTGACGATAAAAACGAGTCACAAAATAGATTTCTAAAACAGTCTAGAAACATTTTCTGAATGCCTACCATATTCATGCAGTATGCTAAATATATCCAAAAGCATATAAATATACCATGAATCCAGGAGAATCTAGACAGCCCAGGTCTTCCTCCAGATTATTTTGACTCAGAATCCATTGTTGGTGGCATAGACAATCAGTACCTTTTCTCATTCCCAATAATCCATCATACTTGAAGATGGTAATCCAGTGTACATATGTATTTGCAAATTTATGTAAATAAGCCCAGATCATATTGACAAATGGAGACCCCTGCCTATCCTTTACATAGAGTCTTTCTTGGAATCTAATTGAGAACCCCGACGAATCTACTGCCACCATTAGCATCACTACTACACCTGCAGGCCTTCAAAGATTCACCTCAGCTCCAAGCAGAGTAAAAGAGGCTGGCTCACAGGAAAGAGAAATCAATGGAGGAGGCGGGAGAGTGAGGAAAGGAAAACACCTACCATTTCTATATGATAAGCAGAGGATATAAGGAGGTAATTTTTTTAAATGACTTATTTTTTTATCAGAAACAAAAAATAATTTCTTACTTTTTTTTTTTTTTTTGATACAGGGTCTCACTCTGTGGTGCAGGAGGGAGTGCAGTGGTGTGATCACAGCTCACTGCAGCCTTGACTTCCCTGCCCCAAGTGATCCTCCTACCTCAGCCTCCTGAGTAGCTGGGACCACAAGTGAGCCCGACCGTGCCTGACTAAATTTTTTTTTTTTTGGTAGAGGTCTCACTATGTTGCCCAAGCTGGTCTCAAACTCCTGGGCTCAAGTGATCCTCCTGCCTCTGCCCCTCAAATTGCTAGGATTACGGGCATGAACCACCCTGCTGAGCCCCAAATTTTTCACTTTTCTTGAGAGCATCAGTTAAGCAACTTATAAAGTTTTGCATATCTGTATTAAAAGATATAATATCAGTACAAGCAATGATGTCTATTGTGTCTCTATTTTAAACAAAATGGGCTATGAGAGTTACACAGAGCAAGGAGAGGATTTCTACCTAAAATTAATTAAATCATAAAAAGAAAGAGTTTAGAACTAACTACTACCATTTGTATACTCAGCAAATATTTTAGGCCTATTGGCAAAGCTATTTGTAAAACAGAATTTGATGAAACATGAATTATATTTATCTTAAATTTAGAATCTAAAATATTACTAATAAGAATGATTAAGCTGTCTAATATATATTCTGTTTAATAAAAATTAAATTAAAAAATACATATATTAGAAAACCATTTTATTTCCATATGGACCTGAGACTTAATTAACAGAACATCAAAATAGTACTGAGAAATACTTTATCAAGTGCTCTGATCTCAAGTGGATATAGTAATTACCTTTAAAAAATTAAGTACAGTATCAGAACAAGTGGGATTTTAAAGAGGTAAAAATATCTAGGAACTATTATAAGTTTAGAAATTGAATTGAGAATACTTGAGATACAATATGGTGGTTCCTCCATGCAAAATTAAGCAATGTTTGTTACTCATAAAGGGTTATTTCTTGTTTGTCTGCTTGTTTTTTTTCTTCAAAGCCTATAGAATAGGATCTGGCTTTATAATGGATTTAATAGAGAAACAACACATAGTTCGAGGCCTTCCAAAGTTGGGTGTTGGTTTGCTCATTCTAATTATTTTAGTACTGCAGTAGGTCAAAATGGAAGTATGTTGAGTAAGGCTCTGGGAAGTCAGAGTGGAGTGGGCAGAGGACAATCTTCTTGCTGAAGGACATAGCACTTAAAATCAATATATGCCTTAGAAGGGCTAAACCTAGGTATTCACCTTTGACAATGATCTCTCTTAATCAAATAAAAAGATACCTTCCTTCCAGAAAAATCAGAAGCTAAAGTTATTAATCATACTGAGGTGCAGAGAGGGTAATGAGAAAGGAGTGATGGCAGTGCCATATGTAGTTACTTTGCCCCTGGCTAGCTGTGTGACCATGGAAAACTTCTTGTCCTTGTCTAAGTCACAGTCTCCTGTCTGTAATATGATGATTATGAGAGCACTAATTTTGGAACAGTCATGAGGATCAAAGGACAAGCTGAAGAAAACATGTAGCACAGTGCTAGGAGAAGCAGCAGACTCTTTATAAAGGGTAATTGTAATATTTTATGAGTCCCAAGTCAAGGTAGAGGTTACAGAGAATAGAATTACTCTGCTCTAGAAAATAGGAAGAATTTAGCTTTCTATTCCTGAAAAAGAAGAGGCAAAGAAATGCCAAATGCCAAATGAGAAAAAGTGTGTGTGTGTGTGTGTGTGAGAGAGAGACAGAGAGAGAGAGAGAGAGAGAGAACGAGAGCGAGAGAGAGAGGGAGAAGCTGCTCAATGCAAAAACTAAAAACACTGACAAATTTAAAAAATAGACAAATGCAAATAATGAAATGTGCTCTGAGGAAAATATACAATGCTAGAAAGAGCTGGAGGGTGGAGACTTTATCATGGGTAGCCAGGGAAGTTGTGAAAAACCCTCATGGCAAGATGAAACTAATAATTTAAAGATATGGGGGAAGAGCGGTTCAAGCAAAGGGAAGAGAGCTTGTATAAAATGTGCTCAGCATTTCAAAGCAAAAAGAAATCTGTAATTCTGGAAACCAGAAAATGAAGACTGGTAATAGCTGAGACCAGAGTCAGATCACAGTAAGGCTTTAGATTTTATTTTGTAAGATACAGAGAAAAATCATTGAACCTTTTAGTAGAGCTTGATATAATCTATATTATAAAGCAAATATTTTAGCAGTTCTTGGCATGTAGTCTTAAAAGCAACAGTAGAACAGGTCCATTTTAATGGTTTCAGGAATCCATGAAACAGCTCACGGTTGTTTGGTCTAGGATTGAGATGTAGAAATCACGAAAGATTGTCACTTCAGATTCAGAATAGATGTTAAATGTGGGGCTGACAGGATATGAAGAAGAGGAAAAGTGAGAAGTCAACCATGACTGCCAGATTTTTTATCTGAAAAACAGAATAAATAAAAGTTGGGGAGTATTTAGAAATAAACAGGTTGAGGAAGAATGGATTAATGTAGGCAAACTGGTAAATAATTGTTTTTAGACATATTACATTTGAAAGGCTAATTCATCATCTAAGCAAAGATATTGACTGGGAAACTGGATTAAGGAGACTGGAGCTCAGGGGAGAGGTTCAATTTGAAAATACAAATTTGGGAGTTTTCAACCTGTATTCAATTTAATGCCATGGGAACTGATCTGATTCCTCAGGAAGAGAGTAAGTGAATGGTAATACTAAGAGTGGGTCTGAGGTACCAGCATATTCAGATCTCTGGAAGAGGAGAAGGAGTCAGCAGAAGAGACTTGAGAATGTGTGAGGTTCTGGAACCCAAAGACAGAAGCCAAGTTTAAAGTCAAGCTGGGAAGAAGGAGGGAGGGTTTGTCTGTGTCAAATGATGTTAAAAGAGGAAGTTGTGATGAGGACAGAAATTGAATGTTGGCTTTTCCAAGATGGAGTTGATGATCATTACATGAATGAATTCAGTGGTGCAAGGACTATGACAGCCTGTATGGAGCGGATTAAGGGGAAAGTGGGTGGTGAAGATGTGTAGACAGGGATTTTAATAGCCTTGTTTATTTAAACAAAAATGTATGCAGTTCCTCCAAACATAAAATGAATAAAAATAAGTTGCTTTTAGTGGCGATATGTGGGTGGCGGCAGAGAAAAAGCCTCTCTCTTTTTTCATCACACTTGCAGTCATCCTGAGACACCTTCATGCAATAGTTTGTCTCCAGGAATATACTTTGGAAATCGCCAGTCTCTAAGACACTTTCCAAATCTTCATGGAAGAACAGTGATTCCATGGTTCTGTAATAATGCGTGTTCTTTTAATGATGCTGAGGCTTAATGGCAACACACCAGACTCTCCCTATCCTTGAATTTTTCACAAGTTTAGTGAAATCAGATTAAGAAATAATAATGTGGTTTTTGTTTCATAGTGAATAAGGCTGGAAATAGCAACCAAAACATTTAAATTACTGAAGAAAACTAACTCAAACAAAAAAAAAACTTTTTCCCAAAATGATATAAATATTTGATATGGATTTTTGACCATAGGTTCTCAGGCACACTCAGATCTCTATGGCCAAGTCAAATGACTCTGGACAGTCACGCAAAGTAAAACTGATTCAAACAACTCTATATAGTGTGTATCTGTCTCCACCCAAATCTCATGTTGAAATGTAATCCCCAATGATGGAGGTGGGGCCTGGTGGTAAGTGTTTGGCTCATGGGGGCAGATCCCTCACAAATGGCTTGGGCCATCCCCTTGGTGATAAGTGAGCTCTTGCTCTGAGTTCACTTATTTAAAAAAGATCTGGTTATTTAAAAGTGTGTGGGCTGGGCGCGGTGGTTCACGCCTGTAATCCCAGCACTTTGGGAGGCCGAGGAGGGTGGATCACAAGGTCAGGAGTTCAAGACCAGCCCGGCCAAGATGGTGAAACCTCGTCTCTACTAAAAACACAAAAAATTAGCTAGGCATGGTGGCGGGTGCATGTAGTCCCAGTGACTTGGAAGAGGCTGAGGCAGAGAATTGCTTGAATCCAGGAGGTGGAAGTTGCAGTGAGCTGAGATCGCACCACTGCACTCCAGCCTGGGCGACAGAGCAAGACTCCATCTCAAAAAAAAAAAAAAAAAAAAAAGTGTGTGGCACCTCCCCCACAACTCTCTCTCTCTCTTGCTCCTGTTCTCACCATGCAATGTGCCTTCTCCCCCTTTGCCTTCCACCATAATTGGATGCTTCCTGAGGCTTCCCCAGGAGCAAATGACACTGTGCTTCCTGTGCAGCCTGCAGAACTGTAAGCCAATTAAACCTCTTTTCTTACAAATTACCCGGTCCCAGGAATTTCCTTATAGGAGTGCAAGAATAGCCTAACACTATTAGAATTAGAGATAACCAAGAAGAGCCTATCTTTAATTCTGTTCAGTATTAGAACCCATTCTGGACAAAGCTGCTCTTTAATGGCTCCTTTTGAACCATTCCCAGATGTGCTCCTTACACCATGGCTAACATAATGATACCTATTAAATAGCAAAAATATTCTTCTATACATGGGTTTAACTCATCCAAAAAAACTGGGAATCCTTTAGTAATTTCTCCTGTGTATTTTTTCCATATCTAGTTTTAAATGACTAGGACCCACTGCAGTTAGTCTCACCTTTCATTCAATCTTGACATACAGGAAGGTAAGAGTATATTTACTGAAGTGCGATGATGTGGCAGTGCACCACACAATTCAGGGTCTGCAATGACAGATATCCTGGGCTTTAAGAATTTCACATAATTCTTTCATAGTGTTAGGCCGTGGTTGATGGCACTATGCAACGGGTTCCCAAACAAGGCTAATGATCGTAAGAGATAATTAAAGAGGGTAGTTGTGGAACTTCTTTTTCTTCCACTTCTTTTCATTTTTCCAGCACTGGTTGTTTGATGTAAAGATTTCTTCTTTGCTAAAGTATAGATATAGATAGACCTATAATTTAGAAAAGGGGGCCTAAAATTAAAACTTTTGTTACCATTGTAACTATTAAAAATATGTTTATCTGCCTCTTTGTCTGTCTCTGAGAGAGAGAGACAGAGACAGAGAGCAAATATGTGCATCTAAAGAAGAAAAATGAAAAGTTTGGGCTAATTGGACTGATAATATTCCTTTAAGGGAAAGCAGTGTCCTATGTTTTGGAAAACTCTTTGACTTGTCATTTGCCTGTGAAAGATTAGGGCCTCCTGACCTCAATCTAGAGGGATACTATTTCGTAAACATAATTACTTAAATGGCAAAACAGAAAAAAGCAGCAGTACTTTTGGCATTGTTTCTGTCAATTAGAGAAGCTGAATAGACTAGGAAGAGAAAACACAACAGTCTATTTGACTCTAGAATCAAGGGGTTCCTTGTTAGAACTATATTTAAATATAATTGGCTTCCTTTGGAATTCTGTGTATTATTCATTCAAAACTTTATTCTGAGAAAACATTCATGAGCTTCATCAGGCCATCAAAGACATTTAAAAAATTTTTTAGACATACTACTCCAAGGAAAGATGATTCTAAATGGCAGTGCTGAAGAATGGAGTGGTAGAGAAACCCAACAGGAAAGAGATTGCACAGTAAATTTCTAGGAATCACAGAGCAGTTATATTTGAAATAGTTTGTTTCCTGAGCTCTAATTACCTTCCATCACTACCAAATCTCTGATTAAAAAGACTAAAAATTATGAAAATCCCAATATTGATGCTCTTCAGTGGAGAGAAAGAAAGGGTGGTGGTTCTTTTTATTATTATTATTATTATTATTATTATATTTTAAGTTCTAGGGTACATGTGCACAACATGCAGGTTTGATACATAGGTATACATGTGTCATGTTGGTTTGCTGCACCCATCAACTCGTCATTTACATGAGGTATTTCTCCTAATGTTATCCCTCCCCCAACCCCCAACTCCAGACTGGCACTGGTGTGTGATGTTCCCCACCTTGTGTCCACATGTTCTCATTGTTCAACTCCCACTTATGAGTGAAAACATGGGGCGTTTGGTTTTCTGTCCTTGCGATACTTTGTTTAGAATGATGGTGGTTCCAAGGCAACTGGCAGCAAACACAGAGGAGCCTGAGGGATCCCACAAAGACGTCGGGGAAGAGGGCAGCACTGAATGATTTAGGCACAATCGTGTGGCAAATATCTTCATCCAAAATGTGCTAGAGGAAGGGCACCCGCAGGAAGGGTAAGGAGGAAAGGAACTACATCTTGCTGTTGTGGGGCAACATGATCTCAAGAGAAAGACAACTCCAAAAAGACAGAGAACTTGGGGATGACCAGGGAAGAGAGAGTTTACCAATCAAACTTTCTGTTATCTACTTATGTAAAAGAGACCATATAACATATTGTAACTTGCTTTCTCATATTGGAGGACTTCTCATTTTTAATAAATATGTTTCTGTATCATCCTCAATCTTAATGACTGTTGCCTCCATATGTGAATACACTCTAATTTTCCTTATCCTATAACTTATTTTTACACATGTAGGCTGCTTCCTTTCTTTCTTTTAATGTTTATAAATGATAAGTGTCCAATGCCTCATGTATTTGTTGAATAAATACACTGAATGCTACAATTAAGATTCTTTAAATTTTGGACATTTGTTCAATTATCTTATAATAAGTTATTAGAGGTGAAATGTTTAGTCAAACAGTTTGTGTACTTCTTAATTGCAGCAATTACAACAAATGAAAGCCCCTTTATCAATTTGTTCTAAGTTTCCATTTGCATATGGCCATATGGCAATTGAGGTGAGTAGACTAATTAGGAGATAATGAAACATTCATAACATTTGGGATAAGCTCAGTAAATCTGCCTGTTGGAGTTTTGCTTAAAAATTTCATCTGGGCTATGTGTTTAAAGTAAAATATCAGTTGTTATTCTTATTTTATACAGTTACGAATACGGGCGTGAAGTAGATTCATTTTTGTTCATATTTTTGTATGTGGAATATAGGCATAATACCTCCTACATTGAACAGATTAAAAGCTAAATTCATCTGCATAGAAGTGTTAATAGATCTTGCTTCAATGTGGACAAGCTATTCTAGACCTACTGACCAACTGCCATGTTAAGGGGTCCTTTCACTGAAACTTTGAGTTTGTCCTACTTTTTCTTATATCCCATATTTTGCCTGGATATGTCCTTAGTAACAGCTTCAGGAACAATGAATATCAAGTAAAGTTCCTGAGTGCCTGTGTATCTGAAAACATTTTTATCTGGCCCTTTAACTTAATTGTCATTTAGCCTGATACGTAATTGAGAGTTCAAAATAACTTTCTCTTAATACTTTAAGATGTTGCTTTATTATCTTCTACTGTTAAGACACTGTTAATGAGAAGTCCAGTTCCATTCTGATAGTTCTTCCTGTGCAGATAATCTATTTTTTCCCAGCTAGAAACTTTAAAAATATTGTCCTTATATTTAGTGAATTTCTTAAGAATCCATCCAGCTAGGAATCTGTCCTCATTAATCCTACTGATACTTAGCAGCATGAATCTGAAGATTTTCTTAAGTTTTGCTAACTATTCACCCATTCCTTTTTGGTTTGATGTTTTATTCCCTTTATTTCTTTTATTCTGAATTTCCTATTTGTTGAATATTGTGCCTCTTATGTTGATCTTTGATGTCTCGTTTTTTTTGTTGTTGTTGTTGTTAATTATTTCCCTTTCTTTTAAACTATTTGTCTGAGTTGGCTCCTCAGTTTTCTCTTCCTGCCCTTTGAATGTTTTATGCCAACTGCCACAATTTCCATTCTAAAAACTCTTGGAATGATGGATTTATACAGAGCTTCATTTATAGTTGTATGACCAAAATATCTTCTCACTTATTTCTGTGACTGTTAATTAGATTTTTTAAAAATTCTGAATTATGTCTCTAATAGAAATCTACTGAACATCACTGGAACTCTACGTGTGTGGCTCAACTAGAGCAAGTCAGCAAGCTGCCTTTCTTCCTGAGAGAATGAATGAAGAGGGCTTTTGGGTTTGAAGCACTAGTATCAGTAACATCAACAATTGAAATCCACCCATTCTAAAGAGCAGCTTTCCAATTGGATGCACCCAAGATGACACGGTTGTTAAATCAAAGCCATAATTATATCACAGTGATCTCGATTCTAAGACTGGTGCTCTTGCCTTTATACTTTTGGCTGAGTGATTTAACAGACATGATCATGGCCAATTCGATTTTTTATCATAAAATTTTAAGTATTTCACATAAGGCATCAGCCCTTTATAGGTTACCATAGTATATGTAATATAAGTTATATAAAATTGTATCATTTTTGAGGGTATAAGTCATTTACGATAATACATTTGTACACATTTATAGAAGTTTTCATGTGTGCAAATAGTTTATTTAAGACATCTTAGTTTGAGTAAGCTCTACTGTGCCAAGAAGGCTGAGTTTTCCTTGAAATGTCAATGCTTTAAAGTCTAAGGAAAATATTCCACAGCTCCATGGCAGCTGTTTTCAGGGAAAATTATAGTTAGTAGTTTATGGTTGCTGTAGCATCCCAGTTAATACCATAGCAATGAGGTTTAAATTCTGTCAGAAACAAAAAGTCACTGTATTTGTATGGGCATTTCTACTTTGAAAGTTAAGGCTGAGTCAGAGTTTTCAGCTAGTGAGACTCAGATTTCCTACCTTTCAAAATTACTCTCCAGTGGGGTGAGGGGTGTATCACCTGACCTGCCCACAGGGGCACCTAACATAAATGTGCCAGGCAACAGGGGAGTCGGAGGGATACCTGTCATATGGAATCCTTGGCAAGTTTCATGCAGGGCCTTCCTGAATAGCCAAAGGGCTTTAGGGAGAAATCTGAAAAAATGAATTTCTAGTGTAAGTAGCACAAAAAAGAACTAAATTAATACACATTATCTTTGCAGCAGTTGACTTTCTCAGTACAGGCAATTACAGAGAAGGCTTACCCCATACTTTAGCCACACCGCTGTTTCTTCATGAGGACATCTGAGTTTCCCCTAAGAACAACCAAATGCCCACTTCCTCAGAGAAAGAAGTTCATAGTGCCACTGAGAAATTTCGCCTCTAAAGACTTGTCAAACATATTCTGTGGAGGCTGTCAATTCTTGCCATCAGTTGGCAAAGCAGAAAAGCCAACAGCAATAGGGATTTACAGTGCCATAGAATTCTAACTTGTCTTGAGGTCACTGAAGTTTTAGCCTCACTTCTTTTCAGTTAGCTGTTAGTTTATTTGGAAGATTGTATTTTGAAGGAGTAGAGAATACATTTTAATAAACACAGGGTAGTAGACTGGATGATATATTTATGTGGAATGCCTCAGTGGAGTAAGAAATATAAAATTAAGAGCAAGAATGCAGACATCTTTAGAAGAAAAGCGGATAAGAGAATACAGCACAGGAAACATGTTTTAAATAACTCAACAACTTAAGCACAGTCTGAAAAACATTCAATAAGTATATGGTTGTTCAGGGAGGATATTAAAAGACCAAAAGTGTTGATCTGTGATTGGACAATATCAGCATAACTATATTGACCACCCTGGAGGTAGAAATGTTTTCTGATTGGCCATTGTGAATATCCTTTAACATGTGTGTGGATGACAGATGTGTTTAGATGAGTCTCATCAAGAGGGCAATGTTTTCACTGATGCACTGGATTTGTTCCAGCAACAATGCAGGCACACCCATGAATAAAAAGACAGAGGCTTGGGTAGTGACGTAACTTCAAAATAAAAGGAAAGGTTGGGTGACATCAGTTTCTGAAACTTCCAATTAGAAGGAATAAGTGCATCCTTCTGTGCTTTCTATAATGCCATGTGTTGTGATGTGCTGTTGCTCAGTTAAGTTCGATAATACTTTTCCAAGAGTGATGCGGTGACTAGCTTCAGGAGAATTTTAATTCAAATGCAATGACCAATATTGTACAGTGTCTCAAGAGATCAAATTCCATTTGGCAGTTTGGCAGATAGAATAAAAACATCTTGGTCTACTTTAAGACAAAAGTAACATTTTACTAAGTGGCAAAGACTGTAAATATTAATAGCTTAATAATAATAACTAATAATATTTGGAAAGGCAATTTTAAATTGATTTACCAAAAGATATTTAGGGCTGAAGAACTTAATTCTGCATTTGTATACATACTTAACTCCATGATTTATGTATTAATAATCAAAAAATGTATTTAGCCAGGTCAGTTACACAGCCAATATAATTTAAATTTTGCAGCCTTAGATCACTCTTAAAGTATGTTTATTATTTTATTATTAAAATAATCCCTAATCCTATTTCTATGTTATCAGTAAGGACATTCTATAGCAGAATTCTAAGCAAATTCTGATGGCACAGATTTCTTTCTTTCTTTTTTTTTTTTTGAGATGGAGCTTATACCTTACATAGAAAAACAGGAAACAAATTCAAATTTAAGAAATAATAATTTTTAAAAGTTCTGAGAACAATCTCTGCCTCTTGTTTAGCCTAAAGTATGTCAATTGGCAAGTGCTTTTTGGATTACCAATACAAGTGAAAAAATACTAGTCAGCAAGATGCCGCCTGTGAGTCACACCCTGGTCCTTGGCCACCCCGGTGCAGCCACAGGACCTTTATGGATCACTAGAGGCCTTCACTTCCGGAGGAGCCCGAGTCCTCTCCATGGAAACACAGGAGCTGACTCAACCTCCTCGCTGTGCATTTTTTTCATCCTCCACCCTACTCCCCCAACTATTTTTTTGTTTGGCTTGTTCCATACTGAGTAATCTTTTCTATCTTTTGGTTACACTCTTTAAGTCCTGTTCAGAGAGTTAAATGCAAATGCTAGACTCCTAAAAAGCCTATTTTCTAAAGTGAGTAAAAATTATGGGCAAAAATGAACAATATGAAGTAACCTTTTCAGGGGAACCTTGAAAGACATGTTGATATTTTAAAGAGCAAATTTTGCCTTATCAAGCCCTGAATGCCTAAAGGAAAAAAAAAAAATTAGAAAGAAACAAGCTCTATGTCCTTTCCAAACTTTCACCTTCCCCTGACAAATAGACTCTTGCTGTTACCCTTTGTATGAGTTTTCTAGGGCTGCCAAAGCAAAATGCTACAGACTGGATGGTTTAAACAACAGAAGAATTTTCTCACAATTTTGGAGGCTGGGAGTCTGAGTTCAAGGGGTTGGCAGGTTTTGTTTCTTCTGAGGCCTCTCTCCTTGGCTCCCAGGTGGTCGCCTTTTTGCTGTGTCCTCACATGGTCATACTCTTTGTTGCCTGTGTCCTAATCTCCTCTTTTTATAAGGGCACAGTAGTATTGAGTCAGAACCCACCCTAAAACCACATTTTAAGTACCTCTTTTAAGGTTCTATTTCCAAATGCAGTTGATGGCAACAGCTGCTGCCATCACCCCGGCTGCAGCAGGGAGGAGGGCTGAGGCTGCACACTCTCTGTGGAGTCAGTGGGAGCCCCACTCCTGATTTGGGGCAGAAACTTCCCGGGTGCCACTGCAGCCGCCCAAACCTCAAACCTCGGCAGCAGATCCAGGCCCCCTGCTTTACGTAACAGGCAGGAGCCCCACCCTCCTGCAATACGTAGCACGCAGAAGCCCCGCCTAGGAGGGCGGGGCTACATCAGCCCAAACTGCAGCTGTGGATCCGAGCCTCCCTGTGCTCTTGGAAGGGGCTGGGAACAGGCAGGATCTGCCCTCCCTGGTGCAGTTGCAGCCACCCAACCCGCTGCTGCGGACCTGGCCCTCTCGCTCCACGAATAGGCATGAGCCAGGGACAAGCAGGAGCCCCGCCCCTTCCGAGTTGATGGGGCTGGAGCTCCCTGGGTGCAGCTGCAGCGGCCAGACCCATGCATCTCTGCTGCCTGCACCCTGGCGGCTGGGAAGGCCCCCATGTCTCTGCAGGCTCCGGGGTATCTGATCCCGCTGCCTGGTCTCTCTCCTCTCCTGGCACCCACTGGGATCTCAAAGCCGGGTTGGGGCCCAGCCCTTGGGCCATGCATGGCTGCAGGAGGCAGAAAGATTCCTGTGCTGAAGGGGGTTGGTCCCTGGTAAGGCCCCTCCTTCAGGAGCTGCCCCCTGCGGGTCTCCTCTAAGCTGTTAGAACACTCAATAAAGCTTCTATTCATCTTGCTCCCCTCCCACTTGTCTCCATACCTCATTCTTCCTGGATGCAGGACAAGAACTCAGGCAAAGGCACCACCTGCCACAGAGGTTTCCGGCCAGGAAAGTCACACCCTAAATATCCTGTAACGCAGTCACATTCTAAAGTACTGGGGGCCAATACTTCAACATATGAATTTGGTGTGTGGGGAGGGGCACAATCCAGTTAGTAATACCCTTCAACAATATCTTAATGTTTATTATATTTGATGATAATTTTTTATAATTGTGTCATGGTACATAATTGTTGCTACTGTACTGTTTAAAATAAAGCATTGCAAATTTTTAAGACAAAATACCTTTTGTTTTGTTAGTGGACATTTTGCTAAAGAAACATTAGCGATGTCTTTTTGTGTCTACATTATAATTTAGTTCAGATCCTTGATCAATGTCCCTTTAAAAACATAGTATAAGTCTAAACTTTAAATCTTAAGATGTTACCTGTATTATCTAGTATTTTCAAACTGACTGACTTCTTTATTCTGTAGAATACCTTCCAAGATTTTTGTTGTTTATTTTTTATGTGATATATGTAGTTACAATATTAAAGGATATAGAATTTCATAAGAAAGCATAAAAGGGAAAGAAAGGACATGGTAGTTTCTAAAGTGGGAGTAAGAGGAGAAAAAATGAAGAATATAGCCAGAAATGACAAACAAGTCACTGTCAGATGGAGCACTAAACTGTCTAAAGCTTGTGGGAGGCAGTGGAATGGCAGGTATCAAGGTCAGATGCCCACAATCCTATATGACACACGGGCCGTTGCTAACTTTAAATAGATTAATGATTGTGACCTTTCAACATGAGACAGTGAGCTTAATTTTTTTAAATCTATGGCAGGTTACATATTCATTTCATCTAAGGTGGTTTTCTGTTGGTGCGGCCATTTTTAAAAACTGTAGTTCCGTATTATTTTGCTCATGTCCATAGTACAGATATCTAAAAATTAAAAACATATCCAATCTTAACACAAAGTGTGTTTTTCTTTCTTTTCTAAGCAAAAATCAAGAAGATAGTAGTACTTTGATGGTGAATGTTGCCCAGGGCTTAGCCAGAAAAAAACAAGTCTTGTGGCACTAGTTGGAGTTACAGCTCGAAGAACGGAATATGCAGGAGGTGAAAGATATTTCCAGGGGACTGTTTATTAGCCTTGCAATGATGAACATCTTTTTTGAATGGTATTCTAATGTTGCTAGTGTCTAAAAGGTATGTGACCTTTATCCACATTGCTTTGGACTTTCAACATGTGTTATTTTGCTTGGTAAGAATGCTAGAGTTAAAACAAAGAAACAAAATGTGCTAAAGCACAAAAATTTGTTCACAAAGGCATCTATACCTCAACACAGAAGTCTATCCATTCTATCCATAAATGCATCCATGAAGTTCGTTTCTGTGTATGTGAGTGGGTATTTTGTCTTAGCAATAGTATTTGCAATAAAAGACACATAAAATCACAGAATTGCATGTCTTTCTCTTCATGTAATTTTACAAATTTACTTTTAAAATGGTCCCTACATTTTCTGTAAGCTAAGGTGATCTTTGTGAGGTTGATGAATAGTCACCAAATGTATTCACTGGCATCTGTTCCCAGAGTGTGTAAGTGCTTGTGTAAGACATTTGTATAAGACATTTAATTTGACCCACAAAACAATATATGTTACTTTAAAATTGTGTAGGTGTCTTGATTACAAATAGCTCAAGTATAGCTTTCATTTCTGATTTTATCTACATATTATCCTACCAAAGGAAATTACCTCTTGAGGTTTCAGAGGGATATCCATTTATTGCTAAGTTTTCTCTAGAGTTGTCTAATTCCATAGTGCCACCAATAGGTTTCTCATGGTACATTTACTGTACTGGCGGCATTTACATTTGAGATTAGAAATGAGGGTGAATTTCTGATTCTTTTCTACAGTGATTAAATCTATAGTGATTTAAATTTAAATATTGTTGCTCTAAGCAAGACTGAACAAAGTAAAACAAAACAAAATTTACAATTGCTTATTTATACTCCATTTTGCCGAAAGCACTATGAGTGACACAGAGCTATGTAACACAGGACCTCTGAACCCAAGGAAATTCCTCTTAGGCCTGTCGTTCTCAGGAATGTTCTTCCTGGAGACTGTTCAAGAATGCTTTTTTTTTTTTTTTTTTTTTAGATTCCAAGCTCTTAGGAGGAAGCTGGTTGGTGACTACCTTACTGAAGGGAGTACTATTCTCAACTCTCTTCAGTGTTCTCATTTTGGCCCATAAAGCAGGGAAATGCGTCATTTAGAAAAGGAAAGTGAGCATCCATGGCTTGTCTTAACTCTCTCCCAGAAAAAGAAGTAACTTACCTGACTCATGGAGCTAGGCGAAGGAAATGAGCCTGCTCTGCTCTACCCTGAGAGTTCTCTTTTTTCCTGACAGCAAAGTGGTTCTCTGCCCCAGGTGAGCCTTCACAAGACAGATCTGAAAGCCAGCTCACTCTATCCAGCTACCATGGTCTGCTGTGTGAGGCAGGTATTTTCTGAGAGTGTGTGTGCTCTGCAGACACAAATCCTTCCTCAAGTGGGTTAGTCCTCAATCTAGATGAGATGTAGAGGATAAGGTGGGTCACAGGGCCATAAAAGGCAGATTGTATTTCCACATCTAAGCCAGATTCTCCAAGCCAGCCTTGTCAAGAATAAAGCCAATAAATCTGATTACTGCCTCTAATTTTAAAATTTTGTTTGGAATTTAAAGAGTAGAGATAGATAATACGTGTGAATCCTCAAACACTCATGCAACTAAACATCCAGCAATGGAAACTTAGAGTTCTCTACATAATCTACAACTTTTGACAAAGATACATGAACCTGGTAGTTTTTTGTTAATAATAAATTTACACTGGCTTCTCAATGAATAAATATGTCAGAAAACCATGAATTGGTATTCTGAAAGTGCTGAAGAAATAAAATCACTAAGCAAGAACTCTGTCCTGTGAGAACATTCTTCTAAAACAAAGCTGTAGTTAAGGCATTTTAAAACAAAAATATATAAGTTCAGAAAAACTTTATCTCTGGCACATTTTCACTAACAGATATACCTCAGTCTAAAAAATAATAATAATGTCAGAGCAAATGTGGAGATAGCGGAAAGAATAAAGAACAAGTAAAATGGTAAATATATGGGTAGACATAAATAAATATTGACTACACAAGTATAAAACAATATTAACTGCAAATGTTTCTTTTTAGATACATAACTTTCATAATAAGTTGACTCAGAGACACAATTTAGGATGTTTTAGCACATAGAAATAATTCGATAATACTTTTGGAAAAGCAAGGGAAGAAACAAGGATTGGGAAAAGGGAGAAATTAAGCTAGGATCTAGGCCCTACTACAGTCTTGGCAGATCTCACAGAGAGCTTTGCAGCTAGCCTAATGCACATTGAAACAAAATGTCCAAGATTTTGTACTTTTGCATGTCGTTTGCTGTGAACAACCTTAGAAAAGACTAGAACCTTGGTGAGAGGAGCTCTTTCCAGCTGAATCAATTCCTAAAGTGGCTGACACATCTGAAGGCTATGTGCCAACAGCACTCTCAGGGGCTGGGACAAATATCATTAAAGAAAAATCTGGGCAGCATGTCACAGTGTCCACCACTGTCCACCCATTCTGCCACTCATACCCACTTCTTCACATATGTTCTGGAACAGCTCCACCAGGATACAGACATCAAAATGTAAAATGTAGCTGGACATGGTGGTACATACCTGTAGTTCCAGCTACTCGGGAGGCTGAGGTTGGAGGATGGCTTGAGCCCAGGAGGCAGAGGTTGCAGTGAGCCAAGATCACACCACTGCACTCCAGCCTGAGTGACAGACACAGACTCTGCTTCAACTGTCAGGGCTCACCAAGTCATAAGGTCAAACAAATCTAGTAAACATAAAAGAGGTTAAATATAATAGATGAAGGATAGTGAGGAAAAAGAATTATCCTCATCACTTCAGCATGTCAGGGCCATAGTTGAAATTCATCCTATCACTATCCATACTAGACCCCTCACCTTCAGCCAGGATGCCTTCTGGACTCAGGAGTTTATCTGGTGGCATGAACAAGACTGTTAGCACTGACAGTTCTCTTCCCCTGTCTGGGAACTGGGATATCTAAATTAGTAATGCCCAGAGCTGTATGTACAAATTATCTCAGGTGGATCACTTTTGCTTCTAATTGTTGGTTCCCATTCTTATGTATTTTTGGTCGAAACACAATACCATGGTCAAATTGCATGTACAGTACCAAATCAAATTACATACTGTATCCTGGAGGTTGGGGCTCATTCATTTGAAATAGTACCAACAAACTGGCACTTCAGCTACATCTTTAAGTAGTTCAATCTAATCAACTTTCCAGCTACTCTTCAGTTGATCTCTGGAAGAGATGGTGCCATATCAGAGTCTAAGCACTGCACAACTCTGAGAGTGCCTCTTCCCACTTTGCATCTCAGGTGCTTCTCGTTTCACCTGAATCTCAACCTTACTCAAGAATCTAAATATATTTTGACTTCAGACTTTCTCTGTTCCCACAAAGCAGACAGTCAGATGAATTAACCGAAGTTCTGACTACTGGGAGGATATTTCTTCACCACTGTCTTTCAAAGCCACTCTTGAAGGGTGCTGTAATACATCTGCCATCCATTTTCAGCTTGCACCCGCATATTGGGAAAAGCCATCCATAAACTGAGCTCAGGCTTATTCTTTTTCTGCCAGCACCTTGTGAAAGAGCCTTCACACAATACAGGTGCGAGCTGAAAGAGAAGTACTCATGTAACGTAGTGGATCGCAGAAGAGTCTGATTAATTACGACATAACTGGCTTCTGCTTTCTACTCCTGCTCATTCTCAATCCCAGATGTACCATTTCCATCTTATAATGGATCATTGCCAGCTGTATTTTACCTTATGACTTGGTAAATTTGAGAGAAACCAGCTTATGGTAAAAAGTTGTGATCACGTGGTCTTTTGGTGTCCCAAATAAGAAATTATATATATTTACAATAGTCAGGAGTAGCATGCCAGCAGTAGTTTTCCAAAGAGTATATAATTGTTAGGCAGATGGTATGGCTTTGCCCTGAAACCTAGGAGTTTGCATCCACAGAGCACCTTCTTTCACCATTGATACTTCCAATATAATAAAATGTTAGATCTTATTGCCCAACTAGCAGGGCTGTTTTTATGACAGCCAAGACCTGTTTCAGATCGAGCACAAAACTAACAGGATGTTGTGTCACCAAATATATGGGACACAGCTGTAATCCCAAGTAGGAAATATACTACCTCTAGAGCTCGAAGATGCCTACTAAACATTGGGCTTTCTTCTTCATGCTGAACACAGTCATCATCATTTACTAGGGATAACACATTCTGACATGTATCTAATTATTATTTGACTGCAATGGAGATAAGTTAAAATTTTGAAGAGGGAAGTGATTGTATGTTTAAATATTAAAAACATATTTTTAATAACCTAGGGATTAAAAAGAAGTTATAAAGCACATTAGAAAACTAAAGAAATTGAGAGAATTACATGAGTTTTCTTAAATGATGAAAATCCATGATTTAAACATCAACACAGAAAGTAAAATAACTAAAGCTAAAGAGAATGGAAAGAGAAAAGGGCAAAGAACAGAATTTAATGGCATAGTTATTTTATTAAAGTTTCCTCTTCTCTTTGCATTTGCCTACATCTTCATCCACTACATCCATCTCTTCCTATAAATCATTTAACATATGAAATAGTTACTTTTAAATTGTTGGAGTGTCAGAGTTTTCTGTGGGTCTGCTTCTATTGTCTACTTTTCCTCTTGATGTCACATTGTCATGTTTTTTACCATTCTCATTTTTAAATTATATTCCAAAAAGTGTCTATAAAAAAGAGGACAGAGAACCCTAAAACATTTTGTTAAGATTTTCTTTAATTTTCCAAGATAATGCCAGCAAATCCTTTTCTCTGTCTGGTGGTTAGGATGGAGACTTGTCATTCAGATTGTTCCCAAAGTCAAGTTGAGGTGAAGTTGAGCTATAGCTGTGATTACATTGAGTTGTTGAGTTCATCTCTGATTAGCACCACCCTTGCCACACCATTAACGTTGAAAAGCAGTAGTTTTTTTTTTTTTTTTTAATCTTCTTGGTATTTACGCTGGGTGGGTATTAAGCCAAAGGTTCAGGTAGGTTTTTTCCAATCTCAGAGGAATTCCTAGATGTAAGTATCATTAAAATGGGAGACTCAGATGGGCACAGTGACTCACACCTATAATCCCATCATTTTAGGAGGCCTGAGGAGGGCTAATTGCTTTAAGTTCACAAGTTTGAGACCAGCCTGGGCAACGTGGCAAAACCCTATCTCTACAAAAAAAGAAAAGAAGAAAAAAAGAAATAACCAGGCATGTTGGAGTGCACCTGTGGTCTCAGCTACTCAAGAGGCTGAGATAGGAGGATGGCTTGAGCCTGGAAGGAGGAGGCTGCTGTGAGCTGAGATTGTGCCACTGCACTCCAGCCTGGGTGACAGGGCCAGAACCCATAAAAAAAAAAAAAAAAAAAAAAAACAGGGATCTCTCAGCTTTCTCCACTGGTGCTTTCTCAGAAAAACACATGACGGTTTAAGGGAAAAAATAATTTGTGAACTGAAAAACATGCTTCTACATGTGTGGCTCCTCCAAATTCCAATCCATTCTATTAGCTCATCACATTCTCATTTGATGTCTTCTGTTCTTTCAGTCTTTCTACTGACAGCAAATATGTTCCTCTGATAACCTGCATTGATATGAGGTGCTCGGCCCTAGGCATGAAAGCTGCTGCTGCAATTTGCTCACCTGAGAGAGGTGTTTTTCCCAGGAATTCAGACCCATGCTGCAGTTTGACAGCCCCACAGAAAGCTGTGATTTTTGTTATTCTTTTCTTATTGAACCATAGGAGTAAATGTCTCACATTTTATATTTCCTAATCAAAGGTTAAAAGTTATCTGAGCAATTGTTCTATTAAAAATTTATTTAAAAAGAATGCCAGTTTTATAAAACCATTTTTACAAATAAATGAAGATGCTAGAAGACAGAATTGCCACATTAAGAATAGACTTAGCAAATTTCAACAATTTAATAAACCTGCATCACTGTAATAAAGTAAAACTTTGTATAATTCCAAAAAATTCAAAGTGGTCTTTGACAGATTTTGTTAGGGTGAAAAGTGTTCGTTAACTCTGAATTAATATCTATTATATTATCATGTAAGAACCACAGAAAATTTAAAAAGAGGTAGACTTCACTGCAACAACTATATTAGTTTTTATTTCTTTCATTTTGTAGTATTCAACTTACGTATAAACTCATAGTAAAATAACCTATTCAAAAGATTGAGTGCCTTACTTTTCTTCTTTAGTATCTCAATCTAACAGAATCATAAGATAATTGTACAATAATAAAAGAAGTAAGAACTAGATTAAGGGTTTGCTGCTTAAAAAGAATACTTAAAGCACCTAAATATAAAACATACAGAAAACTACAAAAACACCGAGAATGTCCTTTTAGCCACTCCCTTTCTAGGGTTGTTTTTTTTCTTTTTTCTTTTTCTTTTTTTTTTTTTTTTTTTTTTTTTTTTTTGAGACGGAGTTTTGCTCTTGTTGCCCAGCCTGGAGCGCAATGGCATGATCTCGGCTCATTGCAACCTCTGCCTCCATGTTCAAAGTGATTTTCTTGCCTCAGCCTCCAGAGTAGCTGGGATTACAGGTGCCCACCACCACACCTGGCTAATTTTTGTATTTTTACCAGGGTCTGCTGTATGAGGCAGGTATTTTCTGAGGGTGTGTCAGATGGATAGGTTGCAAAAGTTTTCTCTGGTAGCTTTGTGGGCCAAATGACAACACTGAAGAGAGTGGTTCTCTGCCCCAGGCAAGCCTTCACAAGACAGATCTGAAAGCCATCTCACTCTATCCAGCTACCAGGTTTTCTCCCATTCTGTAGGTTGCCTGTTCACTATGATGCTAGTTGCTTTTGCTGAGCAGAAGCTCTTTAGTTTAATTAGATCCCATTTGTCAATTTTGGCTTTTGTTGCAATTGCTTTTATTGTTTTAGTCATGAAGTCTTTGCCCATGCCTATGTCCTGAATAGTACTCCCTAGGTTTCCTTCTAGGGTTTTTATGGTTTTAGATTTAAGTCTTTAATCCATCTTGAGTTAATTTTTGTATAAAACATAAGGAAGGGGTTGAGTGTCTGTTTTCTGCATATGGCTAGCTAGTTTTCCCAGCACCATTTATTAAATAGGGAAATCTTTCCCCATTGCTTGTTTTTGTCAGAGTTGTCAAAGATCAGAAGGTTGTAGATGTGTGATGTTATTTCTGAGGCCTCTGTTCTGTTCCATTGGTTTATATATCTGTTTTGGTACCAGTACCATGCTGTTTTGGTTACTGTAGCCTTGTAGTGTAGTTTGAAGTCAGGTAGCATGATACCTCCAGCTTTGTTCTTTTTGCTTAGGATTGTTTGGCTATACAGGCTCTTTTTTGGTTCCATATGAAATTTAAAGTAGTTTTCTTTCTAGTTCTGTGAAGAAAGTCAATGGTAACTTGATGGGAATAGCATTGAATCTATAAATTACTTTGGGCAGTATGGCCATTTTCATGATATTGATTCTTCCTATCCATGAGCATGGAATTTTTTTCCATTTGTTGGTGTCCTCCCTTATTTCTTGGAGCAGTGGTTTGTAGTTCTCCTTGAAGAGGTCCTTCACATTCATTGTAAATTGTATTCCTAGGTATTTTATTTTCTTTGTGGCAACTGTGAATGGAAGTTCACTCATGATTTGGCTCTCTCCTTGTCTATTATTGGTGTATAGGAATGCTTGTGATTTTCACACATTGATTTTATATCCTGAGATTTTGCTGAAGTTGCTTATCAGCTTAGGGAGTTTTTGGGCTGAGACAATGGGGTTTTCTAAATATACAATCATGTCGTTTGCAAACAGAGACAATTTGACTTCCTTTCTTCCCATGTGAATACCCTTTATTTCTTTCTCTTTCCTGATTGCCCTGGCCAGAACTTCCAAAACTATGTTGAATAGGAGGGTGAGAGAGGGCACCCTTGTCTTATGTTGGTTTTCAAAGGGAATGCTTCCAGCTTTTACCCATCCAGTATGATATTGGCTATGGGTTTGTCATAAATAGCTCTTATTATTTTCAGATATGTTCCATCAATACCTAGTTTATTGAGAGTTTTTTATTGAGAGTTAAAGGGGTGTTGAATTTTATCGAAGGCCTTTTCTGTATCTATTGAGATAATCATGTGGTTTTTGTCATTGATTCTGTTTACGTGATGGGTTACATTTATTGATTTGCATATGTTGAACCAGCCTTGCTTCCCAGGGATGAAGCTGACTTGATCATGATAGATAAGCTTTTTGATGTGCTGCTGGATTCGGTTTGTCAGTATTTTATTGAGGACTTTTGCATCGATGTTCATTAGGGATATTGGCCTGAAATTTTCTTTTTTTGTTGTGTCTCTGCCAGGTTTTGTAATCAGGATGATGCTGGCCTCATAAAAAGAGTTAGGGAGGAGTCCCTCTTTTTCTATTGTTTGAAATAGTTTCAGAAGGAATGGTTTCAGCTCCTCTTTGTACCTCTGATAGAATTCAGCTGTGACTCCATCTGGTCCTGGCCTTTTTTTGGTTGGTAGGCTATTAATTACTGCCTCAATTTCAGAACTTGTTATTGGTCTATTCAGGGATTCGACTTCTTCCTGGTTTAGTCTTGGGAAGGCGTATGTGTCCAAGAATTTATCCACTTCTTCTAGATTTTCTAGTTTATTTGAGTAGAGGTATTTGTAGTATTCTCTGATGGAAGTTTGTATTTCTTTGGGATAAGTTGTGATATCCCCTTTATCATTTTTTATTGTGTCTATTCAATTCTTTTTTCTTTTTTTCTTTATTAGTCTGGCTAACGGTCTATCTATATTTTTAATGTTTTCAAAACAACCATCTCCTGGATTTATTGATTTTTTGAAGAGGTTTTCATGTCTCTATCTCCTTCAGTTCTGCTCTGGTCTTAGTTATTTGTCTTCTGCTAGCTTTTGAATTTGTTTGCTCTTGATTCTCTAGTTCTTTTAATTGTGATGTTAGGGTGTCAATTTTAGTTCTTTCCCGCTTTCTGATGTGGGCATTTAGTGCTATAAATTTCCCTCTTAACACTACTTTAGCTGTGTCCCAGAGATTCTGGTACATTGTCTCTTTGTTCTCATTGGTTTCAAATAACTTATTTATTTCTGCCTTAATTTCATTATTTACCTAGTAGTCGTTCAGGAGCACGTTGTTCAGTTTCCATGTAGTTGTGCAGTTTTGAGTGAGTTTCTTAATCCTTAGTTCTAATTTGATTTCACCAAGGTCTGAGAGACTGTTATGCTTTCTGTTCTTTTGTATTTGCTGAGGAGTGTTTTACTTCCAATTATGTGGTCAATTTTAGAATAAATGCTACGTAGTGCTGAGAAGAATGTATGTTCTGTTGCTTTGAGGTGGAGAGTTCTGTATATGTCTATTAGGTCCACTTGTCCAGAGCTGAGTTCAAGTCCTGAATATCCTCGTTAATTTTCTGTCTTGTTGATCTGTCTAATAATGACAGTGGGGTGTTAAAGTCTCCCACTATGATTGTGTAGGAGTCTAAGTCTCTTTGTATGTATCTGAGAACTTGTTGTATGAATAGGGGTGCTTCTGTATCAAGTGCATATATATTTAGGATAGTTAGCTCTTCTTGTTGCATTGATCCCTTTATCATTATGTAATGCCCTTCTTTATCTTTTTTGATCTTTTTTGGTTTAAAGTCTGTTTTATCAGAGACTAGGATTGCAAGCCCTGCTTTTTTGCTTTCCATTTGCTTGGTAAATCTTCCTCCATCCCTTTATTTTGAGCCCATGTGCGTCTTTGCACATGAGATAGGTCTCCTGAATACAGCACACCAATGAGTCTTGACTCTTTATCCAGTTTGCCAGCCTGTGTCTTTTCATTGAGGATTCAAAAAATATTTTTTATAGGATGACACATACATCAGATAAGTTGCTTCTATTTTTAGAACATTTAACTAGTTTAATTAAAGTGCTACACTTTTAGATTTTTTTCTATTTTTTCCACTTCAAAATAGCTATAACATTCTCTAAATAAAAAGATAAGTTTTATTAAATGATTCAGCCTGCAAATTAAGATATTCCAAGAAATTACAGATTTCCAAATAAATCTTCTGAAGAGCTCCAGTTGTTTAATTTGTTTGGCTGTCTCTTTTGTTTTTTTGTTTTTTTTTTTTTTTTGAGACATTACATTTGAAAACATTACTTAAAATTTCAAAAGCTAGCCCTTTGTCAGATGACTAGGTTGTGAAAATTTTCTCCCATTTTGCAGGTTGCCTGTTCACTCTGATGGTAGTTTCTTTTGCTATGCAGAAGCTCTTTAGTTTCATTAGATCCCATTTGTCAATTTTGGCTTTTGTTGCCATTGCTTTTGGTGTTTTAGACATGAAGTCCTTGCCCATGCCTATGTCCTGAATGGTAATGCCTAGGTTTTCTTCTAGGGTTTTTATGGTTTTAGGCCTAACATTTAAGTCTTTAATCCATCTTGAATTAATTTTTGTATAAGGTGTAAGGAAGGGATCCAGTTTCAGCTTTCTATATATGGCTAGCCAGTTTTCCCAGCACCATTTATTAAATAGGGAATCCTTTCCCCATTGCTTGTTTTTGCCAGGTTTGTCAAAGATCAGATAGTCATAGATATGCGGCATTATTTCTGAGGGCTCTGTTCTGTTCCATTGATCTATATCTCTGTTGGTACCAGTACCATGCTGTTTTGGTTGCTGTAGCCTTGTAGTATAGTTTGAGGTCAGGTAGCATGATGCCTCCAGCTTTGTTCTTTTGGCTTAGGATTGACTTGGCGATGTGGGCTCTTTTTTGGTTCCATATGAACTTTAAAGTAGTTTTTTCCAATTCTGTGAAGAAAGTCATTGGTAGCTTGATGGGGATGGCATTGAATCTATAAATTACCTTGGGCAGTATGGCCATTTTCATGATACTGATTCTTCCAACCCATGAGCATGGAATGTTCTTCCATTTGTTTGTATCCTCTTTTATTTCACTGAGCAGCGGTTTGTAGTTCTCCTTGAAGAGGTCCTTCATGTCCCTTGTAAGTTGGATTCCTAGGTATTTTATTCTCTTTGAAGCAGTTGTGAATGGGAGTTCACTCATGATTTGGCTGTCTGTTGTTGGTGTATAAGAATGCTTGTGATTTTTGCATATTGATTTTGTATCCTGAGACTTTGCTGAAGTTGCTTATCAGCTTAAGGAGATTTTGGGCTGAGACAATGGGGTTTTCTAGATATACAATCATGTCATCTGCAAACAGGGACAATTTGACTTCCTCTTTTCCTAACTGAATACCCTTTATTTCCTTCTCCTGCCTAATTGCCCTGGCCAGAACTTCCAACACTACGTTGAATAGAAGTGGTGAGAGAGGGCATCCCTGTCTTGTACCAGTTTTCAAAGGGAATGCTTCCAGTTTTTGCCCATTCAGTATGATATTGGCTGTGGGCTTGTCATAGATGGCTCTTATTATTTTGAGATATGTCCCATCAATATCTAATTTATTGAGAGTTTTTAGCATGAAGGGTTGTTGAATTTTGTCAAAGGCCTTTTCTGCATCTATTGAGATAATCATGTGGTTTTTGTCTTTGGTTCTGTTTATATGCTGGATTACATTTATTGATTTGCGTATGTTGAACCAGCCTTGCATCCCAGGGATGAAGCCCACTTGATCATGGTGGATAAGCTTTTTGATGTGCTGCTGGATTCGGTTTGCCAGTATTTTATTGAGGATTTTTGCAAAAGGGCTAATATCCAGAATCTACAATGAACTCAAACAAATTTACAAGAAAAAAACAAACAACCCCATCAAAAAGTGGGTGAAGGACATGAACAGACACTTCTCAAAAGAAGACATTTATGCAGCCAAAAAACACATGAAAAAATGCTCATCATCACTGGCCATCAGAGAAATGCAAATCAAAACCACAATGAGATACCATCTCACACCAGTTAGAATGGCCATCATTAAAAAGTCAGGAAACAACAGGTGCTGGAGAGGATGTGGAGAAATAGGAACACTTTTACACTGTTGGTGGGACTGTAAACTAGTTCAACCATGGTGGAAGTCAGTGTGGCGATTCTTCAGGGATCTAGAACTAGAAATACCATTTGACCCAGCCATCCCATTACTGGGTATATACCCAAAGGACTATAAATCATGCTGCTATAAAGATACATGCACACGTATGTTTATTGCGGCACTATTCACAATAGCAAAGACTTGGAATCAACTCAAATGTCCAAGAACGATAGACTGGATTAAGAAAATGTGGCACATATACACCATGAAATACTATGCAGCCATAAAAAATGATGAGTTCATGTCCTTTGTAGGGACATGGATGAAACTGGAAATCATCATTCTCAGTAAACTATCACAAGGACAAAAAACCAAACACCACATGTTCTCACTTATAGGTGGGAATTGAACAATGAGAACACATGGACACAGGAAGGGGAACATCACACTCTGGGGACTGTTGTGAGGTGGGGGGAGGGGGGAGGGATAGCATTAGAAGATATACCTAATGCTAAATGATGAGTTAATGGGTGCAGCACACCAACATGGCACATGTATACATATGTAACAAAACTGCACATTGTGCACATGTACCCTAAAACTTAGAGTATAATAATAATAAAATAAAAATAAAAAAATAAAAATAAAAATAAAATTTCAAAAGCTAAAAAGTTTTGGTACCCCATTTATCAAATACTTTGATTAAAAATTCTCAGTTGACCTTGAAAAAAGCAACAAAAATCTTCAATGTTATTGCAGGATACTTAGATTGATTTATAAAGTAGTCCTTCAAAGGCTCAAACATTTCTAAAATTCAAATGCTGATAAGTAACAAAGACAAAAGTCATACAATGCCATGTTAAAGTTTTTGTTGTTGTTGAGTCAAACTTTTTAATTTTGAGAATGCATGGTTTAGTTACTCTATATTTTAAAATATTTGTATCTTTGTACATTGCCAACTCCCACTTATTTTGTTAAAATATTAAAACTTGCTTAGATGGAATGAGTACATTGCAATTATGTATGCGCCATAACCAAATATTACTTTACTCCATAAGTTTTCTAATTTAATAAGTAATTTGTTATCATACTTTACCAAAATTTGCATTTGTACTATTATGATGAAGCTAATAAATTTAAGTTCAATGTTGGACTTTTTGCTGGCTTTGGAAATTTAATTCATATCAACTATTTATCACAGTAGAATAAACTTCCCAAACTTCTCTTTAATGATACAAATTTAATGAAAAATATAAAATTACTATTAAATGAATTTAGTCAACTTTGTATTTGAAACATCTGATGGTATCGATAGAAACCTGTTCTTTAACTGCTTACAAATTTATTTATCTGATAATAAAGTCTATGTGATGACACTATGGCATTACTTTTTTATGACTCCAAGAAAATTTAGATTCGAATACAAATATAAATTCAAAAGTAAAATTAATTTAGAACATTTTTAATGTAGTCATTGTCTTCAGGTGCAGTTATTAAAAAAAAACCATCAACTTTTAAAAAAGATGTTGACACTTCATTAATTTGTGTCTTTTGGTCACATGGTCAATAATATCATTATCACCTCCATGTGCACTTTGTGATGAAATATATTTTGTGGAAATTTGAGATCTTACATACTTTCTTGAGAAATATTAGATTTAATATTTAATTTTTCACTAAAATGCATTATTTTTTACTTCCTTGGTGCCGGAAAGTGTATTGCAAAATAAAAACAAAAATGTCCTACAAACAACTAAATAGAAAAAGAAATAAACAGCTGTAGGTTTGCATTACATAATAAGTTACAAAACCATTCCACCAGGAGCCTCCAGTTGACTGTAATCTCTGCAACCAAACTCCAGAGGCACTCATTTCTACCAATATTTCACCAGTATCTAACCTGTAATTCCCCACATTTCCCACCAGTTCGAATAGTTTGCAGCATCATGGCTTCACACATCACACAGGTTACTCGATAGGCTATGGGGCGGGTCTTGGCACCACTGGCTAGTAAATTAATCACTGTCAAAAGCAGTAATGCCTCGTACTTGTATTACTAGCAACTTACTCAATGATAGTTACTTGTTCCTAGCTCTTTCATGTTAGTTACTTTGTTTTATTAACAAGTAGTTGTATACAAAACTTGGAAGAGAGGCATTACCTTTTATCCAGAAAGAGGCAAGAAAAGAGAGATAGATTATCACTGGTCATCTTTTAAATTTAACCTGGTGTTACATTGAGAACTCTGTTCCTTGCACATGGTCCTCACTACTAGGTGAGATCATAGCAGGTACTTTGGGATACAAAGTGGAGGAATAACAAATACACCCTGGATTGTTTTAATGTACATCATAATAATACTTCATTAAATATGAATATTTTATATAAAGTGTTAGATGTTAGAACTGCCAGGCACACAGTAAGTGCCCTATAAATGTTAGCTCTTATTGTTATTACTGCAATATACATCACAAAATAAGTGTAATACTCTTCTAGCCTACTCTTTTTGAAATTTTTCTGTTTAATTTATTTTTCTCTATAAATAGTGTGGAGATTATCACGTCATCATAAGTTAATGCATCTGTGTATTTAGTAGGGTATGTAAAAGAAAAATTTAGAAAAAAGACAAGAAAAAGAAGACTTTCTTAGCTTAATGAGACTTAAAAACCAAAACATTCTCTTGTCTCAGCAGGACTTGTCTATACTCTCACATTACATTGTGAGATTTGCCTTAGAATCTGCGCAAACAAGTTGCATTTGTAGAGGTGAGAATGAAAAGAAGATTATTCTCCAAACTTGGATCGGGAAGAGGGTAGTTTATTTCTGAGCAGTAAGAATATAATCAATACCAAAAAAGTAATTTCGTGTAGATATAAAAACTAACACAACCTGCTTGGAGATCTATTATTTTTATCATCTTAACTGTGATCCCTTGCATTCCTTCTCTGAGAATGAATTTATAATAATTGAAAGAAACAAACGAATTGTTGCAATGCAAGTAAAAGAGCCACCTGACCTTCACATTCCCTACAGAAGGCAGATGAAAAATGGTGCGACAAATGAAAGAAGCGAGGATGAAACTTTAATTTTCCTAAAAAATGCATTTTTTTACTTCACTGCTACCAGAAAATGTATTGCAAAATAAATAATGCCCTAAAAACAACTAAACAGAAAAAGAAATATGTAGTGGTAGGTTTATATCACACCATAGACACCAAAACTATTCCACAAAGGGCCCTCAGGTGACTATATTCTCTAAAACTGAATTCCAGAGGCAGTGTTAGACATGATAAAGCTTTCGATCCATATAATACTCCAAATTACTCTACTGTAGTTTATCCATCAGCTAAATAAAAGCAACAAGGTTTATATGATTATGTAATCTTCAGAGGAGAAACATAATAGAGCATATAACCTACATTATTTACCTTGAACTTTCATGACTAAAGGAATGCATAACTATGTAATAGACACATACGTATGTAAAAAAGTTTACATGTATGATCTACATAATAAATAAAACTAGCACATTCTATCCTTCTGCATCTCCAATTTTGTTAAATGTGAATGAACAAAAACCATCTAATATCTGTCATCTTTTCTACTAAGAAAGAACACAGTGGACTCTAGAAACATTACAAAATTGGCATCAAGCAAATATGGAGGTAGGAGGCAGGCAGGCGGGATTCTACTCTGGACCAGACTGAAGACTGGCTGAAACTAAAAAGAGGCACCAAAAGCACCCCTCCATAAGATACCCACCAGTGTTATGACAGTTTACTATTGCCATGACAACACCCAGAAGTTACCGCCCACTTTCTAGCTATTTCTGAATAATCTGCCCCTTAATTAGCATGTCATTAAAAGTGGGTATAAATACAACTGCAAAACTTCCCCTAGGCTGCTACTCTGGGCACGCTGCCTATGGAGTAGCTCTGCTCTGCAGGAGCAGTCACAGAGCTGTAAACATTGCCACTGCTTCAATAAAGCTGTTTTCTTCTACCACCAGCTTGCTCTTGAATTTCTTTCCGAGTGAAGCCAAGAACCTGTCCTGCATCAAACAGATTAAACATTTAAGTTTTATCATTATTACTATTTCATGAATTAGCTCAGTCATTAATTGGGTAAAGTAATCTCCATGTACATGAAGTCTAGGATATCACACATGAATTGCTGACACAGAACTTGCTAGACCTTTTGTCACCCTTTTCTCATTCCAGAAGCTATTCTGGAAACGTAAGGGATAAAGGAGCACCTTACTTAAAGCAACATGAGTGATTCATGGCCCCTAAAAAATTGTGACTATGACAAAGCATGTCTTACACACATCCTTCTTCACCTACCCCAGGGTCTTGTGGCCACCCAGGAGCCTCACGCCCTTTCTGCGTCCCTTTATAGCTTTGCTTCCCAGAAAGACCCTTTCAGAATTCAAGCACTGCCCACGCCTTCTCTAATTTGGGATATATAATAAAGTAAATAAATAAGTGACAACATAAGGTTATTTTAAACATTGATTTAGGTGTTACAAGTTAATAGTTTAAAGGCAACAACCCACAGCTGAATTAAAGGCCCTTCTGGTTATCCCAGTGAGGCTGTCCCCAGTTAAGCAGCAATCTCCCAGTAAAGCCAAACTTTCCCTTGCCTCAGAGGAATTTCAACCTAATAGAGCTTAGAACCTTAGACTAAAGTAAAGAAGATTTATCCAATTAGAATTTAAACCAACAGCCAGAGTGGAGAGAGAAAAGAATTAGGACCTTGTTGAAATGTTACCACACAGGCAGCTACTTATCTAACTTCTGATTAAATACAGAGCTAAATGAAATCCCTCTAGTTTTTTGTAATAAAGGAAACCACAAATTTAAAAAGGATTATGAGTGGGATTCTATTCTTAGGTATAATGAACCATTCTTTCATTCACTCTTTTAAAAATTATTTAACAATTTCAATAATATTTCCAGTCCCAGTTTAGGGGAATAAATCATGAAAACAGATTCTGCCCTTGCCCTTGTGGAGTTTATAGTTCAAATGGTAAGAGGCAGACATTAATTAAGTGATCATACCACTATTACATGACAGTACAATTTTGATAAGTGCCATGAAGGAAAAGTGCAGGCACTATAGTGGAATACAATAAAAGAATTTGATGTTGTCAAAAAGATCAGGAAGAACTTTGAGTAAATGATAATTGGGTTCAGATATGAGGAAGGAATAGTAACAATCTAGAGAAAAATGGTAGGAGAATGTATTCTAGGCAGCAGCCCTGTGGTAGGAGCAGCTGCATAATGTACACAAAAATAAAAGTAGTATAGAATGGTTGGAACATAGATATTAAGAACCTTCATGAGATCAAGAGTTGGAAATATAGGTAGGGCCCTATGGCAGAACTTTTGCTAAGATTGTTTTCTTTAATTATAGAAGGCAATGGATAGTCTGAAATATTTAAACTGGATGTGGTGATCTATTCAAATTTTCATTTCAAAAATATCACTCTGGCTGCAGTAATATTTCTATTCTGTATTTAAAACAACTGCTGATGACTTTTTTGGAAAAAATAAGATCATTGTAGACATAGAGACCTACAAACTTTATAAGAAAAAATCTTCAGAAAAGGTTTAACTTCAAGTGCTCTACTTGTGTTTTGTCTGTTGGACTAAGGGGTTCTTACAAATCTATTAATCAAATCATCCCTGGCAAGTATTTGAATATTTGATATGACACCCCTGACGAACTGTCTCAAAATCTATATGACTCTTCCAAGAGCAAGAGACTTAGAAAATCAACAAGTAGCTTAATAGTTTATCTTTGGACAGATGTCACCATGAGAAATATCTTCTTTAATATTAATCTCACATCTTTTTTACCTATTAGTCCCTATTATATTATGATCAACTCATAATGATCAAAAAGTTGCGTAGGGGAAATTTACATGCAGGCCATGATGGAAGTTTGCTCAGGGCATCATAAAGACCTCTGGAGAAGAAACCAGGGCTCTGGGCATGGTGATCTGTGGGAGGTGGAGGCCTAGAACCACCAAGAAATGAATTACAGTAGTCTTCCCTTATCTGCGGTTTTGCTTTTTGTGATTTCAGTTACCTGTGGACAATCATGGTCCAAAAATATTAAATGGAAAGTTCCAGAAATAACTCATCAGTTTTAAATTGCAAGCCATTCTGAGTAGTGTGATGAAATGTCACACCATCCTGTGCTGTCCCTCTCCTTCCCACCAGGCATGTGACTCATCCCTTTGTCCGGTATATCCACACTGTAGATGCTGCCTGTTAGTTAGCTGGTAGCCATCTTGGTTATCTGATCCACTCTCTTGGTATCACAGTCTTGTGCTCACATAGCCCTTATTTCATTCAATAATGGGCCCAAAGTGCAAGAGTAATGATCCTGGCAATTTGGATGTGCTAAAGAGAAGCCACAAAGTGCCTCCTTTAAGTGAAAAGGTGAAAGCTCTCGACTTAATAAAGAAAAACAAATCAAATACTTAATGCTGTTAAGATCTACAGTAAGAATGAATCTTCTCTCCATGAAATTGTGAAGAAGTACAAAGAAATTCATGCTAGCTTATCTCCTGCCTCAAACTTTAAAAATTACGGCCACAGGACGTGGTCAATGCTTAGGAAGGAAAAGGAATTAAACGTGGAAAATCTGAACAGAAATTAGTTCTGACTGATGGCCATCGGGTTTGGTATTATACTATATGAGATGTCAGTTATCCCCTGGGGGTCTCGGACCATATACCCCGGAATAAGCAGGGATCAGGGGAGGAATACTGTAACTGACTGTAATGGTTTATATACCACTAGTCTTTTATGTTGTTCAAAAGTGTATAAATTGTGTCTTCAGCTCCTTCAGTACAAAAATAAAATACATATTTTCTGCGATTCTGGCTTTTAGTGTTAATACGGTATATTTTTCCATGTGTTCACTTTTAATCTATCTTCATTTTTATATTTCAAGCAATTTTCTTGTAGACAACATATACTTGAGCTTCTCAAATTTATATATTATTGTGATAAGAACATTTAATGTCAGAGTATGTCTTTTAATGGGAGTATTTGGATCACTCACATTTGAAGTGGTTAATAATATAGATGGATTAATATCTACCATATTCCCAACCATTTTCTATTTGTTATCTCTGTTCTTTGTAACATTTTTGTCTTCCACCCCTTTTCTTCCTTCTCTAGTCTTAATTGAACATTTTATATAATTGCATTTTGTCTTTTCTCTTAGCATATCAGTTATACATTTAAAAAATTATTCGGTAACTTAGAATTTACCATATCCACTTCCAACAAATCTAAGTTCACTTTCAAAGAACAGTTTATGGGTGACGCAGGTACTTTAAAACAGAGCACTTCAATTCATCTCTCTTTCCCTCATAACATTGTTGTCATTTTTTTCACTTATCCAGAAGCAATAACCACTCAGTACACATTTTTTAATGATTTTATTTTACCTTTGTTTATTCCTTCTCTAACATTATTCCTTTCTTTATGCAGATACAAGTTTCTGATCCATATCACTTTCTCCTCTCTGAAGAGCATCTTTAAACATTTCTTTCTGGCAACAAAATTCCTAAATTTTTATTTGACGAAGAAAGTATTTGCCCTTTACTTTTAAAGAATAATTTCACTAGGTAAAGAATTCTAGGTTAGTGGCCTTTTTTTTTCTTTTTTTGTTTCAACTGTTAAATATTTCTCTCTGCTTTCTTCTTAATTGTATGGTTTCTGAAGGCAAATTCCTTTAGAGGTAAGGTTTTCCTTTTCTCCGGCTTCTTTCAAGATTTTCTCTTTGATTTTCTTATTTTTTTATTTTTTAAATTATATTGTTTTATTTATTTTATTTTATTTTTTTGAGACGGAGTCTTGCTCTGTCACCCAGGCTGGAGTGCAGTGGCACAATCTCACCTCACTGCAAGCTCTGCCTCCCAGGTTCACACCATTCTCCTGCCTCAGCCTCCCCAGCAGTTGGGACTACAGGCGCCCGCCACCACGCTCGGCTAATTTTTTGTATTTTTAGTAGAGACGGGGTTTCACCGTGTTAGCCAGGATGGTCTCAATCTCCTGACCTCATGATCCGCCCACATCGGCCTCCCAAAGTGCTGGGATTACAGGCGTGAGCCACCACGCCTGGCCCTTGTCTTTGATTTATTATTATTATTATTATTATTATTATTATTATTATTATTATACTTTAGGTTTTAGGGTACATGTGCACAATGTGCAGGTTTGTTACATATGTATATGTATCCATGTGCCATGTTGGTGTGCTGCACCCATTAACTCGTCATTTAGCATTAGGTATATCTCCTAATGCTGTCCCTCCCCCCTCCCCCTACCCCACAACAGTCCCCGGAGTGTGATGTTCCCCTTCCTGTGTCCATGAGTTCTCATTGTTCAGTTCCCACCTATGAGTGAGAACATGTGGTGTTTGGTTTTTTGTCCTTGCGATAGTTTACTGAGAATGACCATCATTCTCAGTCTTTGATTTTCTAACGACAGGCCTAGGTGTAGATTTTTTGGTATTTACCTCTCTCAGTGTTCTCTGAGCTCCTTGTTTCTGTGGTTTGATATCTGTTATTAATTTCAGAAATTCACAGCCATTATTACCTCAAATATTCTGCTTCTTTCTCTGTTTTATCTTCGTGTATTCTCTTTTGTAATTATCCCACAGTTCTTGGATATTCTATTCCATTTTTTTTTTTCATTTTTTTCTTTGCTTTTCAATTTGAGAAGTTTCCATCATCGTATCTTCAGGCTCACTGATTCTTTCATCAGCTGTGTCCAGACTACTGATGACTCCCTCAAAACAACTCTTATTTTCTGTTTCAGTGTTTTTGTTTACCATTTGTTTTGTTTTGTTTCCTTTTGCTCCTTTTGGTTTTCAGTGTTTAGCATTTCATTTCTGTACTTTCTTAGAATTTTTAATTCTCTGTTCATATCATTCATCTGCTCCTGCATTTTGTCTACTTTTTCCATTAGAGTCCTTAGCATATTAGTTATATTTATTTAACATTTCCAGTCTGATAATTCCCAAATCTCTGCTATTTCTGAATCTGGCTCTGATGCTCGCTCTGTCTCTTCAAAGTATGTGTCTTTTGTGTTTCAGCATGTGTTGTTATTTTTTTTGAAATTTGAACATGATGAATTGGGTGAAAGAAACTGAGTTAAATAGACCTAAGTGTGAGAATTTAGGTTTATCTGGCTAGGAGTTAGGCTACATTTATTACTTGCCTGTAGCTGCAGATACTAGAAGCTAACATTTCCTTGAGTGTTCCTGTTTTTGTCTTTTCTATTGTCTTTGAGTTTCTCTAGAAATTCTAATTCTGGCAGTTAAATTTAAAAAAAAAATAATTAAATAATAGTTTCTGACATAGGAAAATACAACATGTATCCCCTCTATAACTAAAGGGAAACAAGTCCCATACTTTACTACACATTATGCCTTTGCTTTTATGGTGCCGACTCTTAAGCACTTGCATGAAAAACTTAGGAAGAGACATTTTAAAAAGAACTCCATAGATCTTTTATGATTGATATTTTATGTGTCCCTCTTTTCTCTTTCTATGTGTTAAAATTTGTGGCGTTATTTCTTCTCTCTCTCTCTCTTTCCCTTTCTGCCTCTCTCTCTCTCTTTCCTTTCTCTCATTAAGATATAAATAAATGGGTTGCCAGAGTTTCCTACTTTAACCATTTTCAAAATTTATGCTGCTAAGAGTACCTGGTAAAAAATTCTCAACAGCAATAAGATAAATTGTTTTACTCTAATTAGGTCTCAAATTACAACCTAAGTAATTCGCATTCTAGGTGAATATAAGTTAATGGACACTACAAGAAAATGAAACTCTATTTAAAATTTAGTACAGCAGAATATAACTCTCTTTTCATCTCTCACTTATTAAACCGTCAATTAATATCCCTTAACGCTCAGGACTCAGCATGGCCAAGACTGTGTAATTTCAGGCAAACCTAGAGAGTAGAAAGATAATCACTTCCCACTGAGGGCTTTAAATGTTCACCAGGGCCCTGCTGTGTTTAATGCAGACCCAGTGCCCTGACCAGAGGATGGCTTTTTTCTTCCCATATTATGTTTTAAATCACTCATCTATACAGTTTTTAGTACTATGAACAAAATGAAATTTTCACCTATGAATTCAGCTCTTCTGGAATTTGTGCAAATATGCAATTACAAAAAAAGAAAAGTCATTTTTTTCCTATCAACTTGGAATTATTGGCAAAGGATTTTCTAAATCTTTATCAAATGTATTTCTAACTAGAAGTCAGCTAACTTGACTCACCTTAAACAGCTCCAGCAACGATCAAACTTTCTTTCTCACCAAGCAGCACATTTCCTGTGGACAAATTTTATAAAGATTGATCCAGTTTGTTTCATTTTAACTTCCATTCATTACCCTTCTTTTCTTTTGTTTCTATCTTCTAGTATCTCATATGACAGCCTTTTAGAAAATAATATTTGTCATAGTCAACACCCATTAGCACAATGAATCTATTTTTCAGATAAGTAACCCAGTTCTCTTCATGGTACCTCATATGACATGCTTGTTTTATTCCGTCTTGTTCCCTCCTGAAGTGAAGTGTGGCACTCAGAAACGGACCCAGGAATCTGTGAAATCAATGGACAAATTTGAGATTACATACACTACATTCTGCTGCTTCTTTGTATTTGAAACCTACTCAAAGACTGATCACCTCCTTGGCTAAATAATACCCAGTGGCAGAGAGTCAGGAAAATTACAACAGGAAGATGAGACCATGTTTGACATCTTATCTCTCTAAATCTTCCTTTTTCGTGTCCCTCTGGATGCTTCTAGCCCATTAAAATTTTCTTTTCTGTGTCCTATTGCAGCAGAAACCCAATCTTCTCTGTAGAATGTGGGTTAGTGTTGAGATAATTAGAAAAGTTAATCTCTCAGGCTTAGCTGGCAATGTTTCTCTGTCAGCATCAACCATAGAGCTGTGCACAAATTAGATGCTGTATACATTGCTTTAAATAAATGTCTTAACTTATGTAAAGTGCACATGTACTCAGAAAGCACTTAACGGATGGCTAAAGAGGGAATATTCCAATTTGAAAAACACAGAGTTCCAAGCCACCTCTAGGACTGATATGTAGAAAGGACAGACATTTTCTAAACCAGTGCTATTCAAAATGTGGTCGCCTAACAGATATAGCAGCAGCATCTAGAAATTTAGTAGAAATGAAGACCCAAGGCCCCTCTCCAGACGTGAATCACAATCTCAAAGGACGGGACCCAGAATTTTGTACAGAAAATTTTTATGCAAGATACAATTTGAGAAGATGCTTCTCAACCACGGTCCAGTCTCTTTCTCTGTCCCCTTCATGAGGCTCTAGCTTCCTATTGACTTGGCATCGAACATGATAACCTGAAAGAAGTGCGTGTTATTTTTAGCATTGTGTGTCTATAGTATTCACCATCTTCAATGTTAGCCTTAACTTCCACTTTCTTCTAAAGAACCTTCTCCCCGTTTACTGTTTGTGGACACATCCCACAATTAATTACCTTCACACACACATTTGCAACGTTATTCAAACTTGAAAGCCAATTGTATCCTTCTTCATCTGTCAGGAATATATTTATATTTTAAAATAAACCCTAAAAACCCACCTTCTCCTTGACTTTCCTGACATACCTAGAAACCACACCGAGAAACAAATCTATTTTTGTATACCCTCATATCACATCATTCACAAATCTCTTGTGATCACTGCCACATTTTGCCATGTGTAATAAGTGTTCCTAGAAAACAGAGACGGGGGCAAAATTGTGTATGCTAATAGTTAACTAGATGGGATAATCATAAAGAAGCAGAGGTAAGGAGAAAAGGGAGGAAGATATAGGGAAAGAGAAGAAATTAAACTCAAGAGAGTGAATTCCTGACATGGGTACTGCTTGTTATCAAGTACAACTAATTGGTTTTTCTTGAGGAATCCTCCTCATAGAGCCCATATAAATGGCTGCATCTCAGGACTCTCTGTCCAGAGTGTAAAACAGAGAAATAATTATATACTGGCTCCTGTCTTCCACTGGTCAAAAGTTTGTTCTATGATGTGCTAATGCCCTCTTTCTTCTCAATTGCATTTGAGCGATTCTCTCTGCAGCTTGAACTGTAGCACTAACAGGAAAGCTCAGGGATGGGAGGTGAAAGGGGGCAGTGAGGACAGTACCCAACCACTGTCAGGTTCTGTCCATAAGAGATTAGTCTGAGCCCATTCAAAGCTGGCCGACTTCATCGCAATTGGCAATCAAAGGTGGATGAAGGTCCCAGAAAGAGGTCATGCTGAGAGGATGTAAAGTGGTACTTAAAGATGTCTGATAGAAATTGTATGTATCTCTGGCTTATCTGTCCATGGAGACCATTCTTGAGGTTAGACTTGGCATTTCATATTTTCACAGCTTCTAGTGTTTATTTTAAACATCAAAGGTCCTCCCTGAATGTGCTGCAGAAACGCAAGATTACCAGTGGCTTAAAAATGTTTGCTTAATTAATTGCACTGTAATTAATCAATTCTCTCTACATCAGGTATTTACAGCATAGAAACTTACTCTATAAGGCAAGATTCTTTGCCTGTATTTTTTCACTGTGTTTCCCAAGGATCTAGAACAATACTTGGTACATAATGGGCATTCAAAAAAATTTGTTGAATGAATGAATCTCATCAAATTCCAAAGAAGAGAAGCACATGGTCTTGAACATACTTATAATTTGAAGAAGCCATTAATATCAATCATTAGAAAAGGTGAAAGGGGCATCTGTGACCTTGTCAGTTTTCCCCAGCTGTAAAATAGGAATAATTATAGGGCAGTGGAATTCACTATTACACAAAATTGGAAGCTGCTAGTTTAATTGTGCAGGACACTTGACCATAATAAACCTTAGTCTCCTCATAGCCCTTATCTGTTAACTAGATTATACCGTAGACTAGTTTTTGGTTTTTTTTTTAACAGAAGTCAACATGAGACTCCAGAACAGTACTGGCCATCAACATCCAGCTGTCAGATGTGAGAAGAAAGAGAGTACATGATAACAGGGAGGCTTTACGGGATATATACCATGTCTGCTATATTTCTCTGGCCAAAACTCGGCCACATGACCACACTTAATAGCAAGGGAGGTTGGCAAATATAGTTTCACTATTTGTCTGGACTGAAAGAAAAAATGCTTAGTGAATAAATAGCTAATTTAAGCCACCAGAATTAAATAGTAGATTTCACATTGGCTTCTTCCTGTCTGTGAAGTTTGTGGGATACATTTTTGCAAAGACATTCCATGTGTTTCATGTAATTTCTGATATAAGGTAATCTACTTGGAGGCAGGTGATAAGGAAGCTCAGAGTAAGTTTTCATTGCATAGGTGTATGTGTCAAGCTATAATATTTAAAGTATATGGAGGTCTTTTTCAGATTTGGACAGAGGTGGGGGAGCACAAAGGAAGTATGGTTATTCTAGGATCCACTATCAGACTTTCTTTGCAATAAAAAACTCCATATGCATGACAGCTATTTTCATTTTGTGGGCAGTTGGGAGATGACTGCAGTGTCCTGGTACTGGGGCGAACAACCTGAATCCACAAAAGTTAGGGTGATCAATTGATCTGCAGTGCCAGCTTTGGCATATCTCCAGTAACCACTTTCTTATAGTATTTTATTTTACTAGTATTGTTAATAATAACAATGGTTCTCACTTAGTACATTAACTGGTAGTGCAACCTAGATTTAATGACAAAATGGCAAATTAATTCATATTACATTCCGTTAAGGAATATGAGATAAATCCATGAATGAAGTGAAATTAAGCTTTTCTGGCTCATCATATTTAATTTTAGAAAGTCATAACTTTATTTTATTCTAGGTGAAATGATTCATAAGTAATTGTTTTTCTGACATACAAAATTTAGATTCAAAAGTACCACATTTTCATTTATTATGTTGTAATTATTTTGTATTAGAAACATCTTTAAATAATTATAGAGGCATTCATAAATCAATGAATGTTATGTACAGAGGGATTGCAAATGTATTATCGCTACAGCATCTTACTAACAAAATGCAAATTAAATTAATAATTAAGAGTTTAGTTTTCATATTTAGACTCCCTCAGGCAAATATTCTTCTAGTGTTTTGAAATTTTTAGATTATGAATGATGTGTAGAGTAAGTTTTACAATACCCATTTTCTTAAAGGTAGGTCTCTTGCTTTTTCTATAAAACCCTTCCAAACCTGCCTTGGAAACTCCACTTTTTATATAGTTCACAGATGATTCCTATGATTTATAACTCAGTAACATAAATATCTTTAGCAGCATTGCTCATATGGATGCATATTTTAAACTCTAACCTTATGTTCCTTTCTATGTTTTCTTTTAGAAAGCAGAAGAGGAAAAATTTCAAACAAACATTTTAATAACAATACATTTTTAGGAACCACTCATCTTCTGCTTTTAGGGATTTATTTTTTTCCTCTTCCACAGACCCCTCCCACCATAACATCTGCTCCCTCCACCTCCCCACTCCAATCAGCTCAACCAGTTGTATTAAAATAAAAAGAAATTTATCACTAGATTTCTCTAGGTAGAAGCGAGGTCCCTGCTCCTCTGAGAAATGGAGCACTCTACTCATCTTCATTCTTTGGCCACCAAGAATTCCATTGTCTTTTGTGTCAGATGCAAAACACAATCATGGTGATGGGGATCATCTAACGTATGAAAACTTTAACATAATATATTAAAAATTAAACTATTCTGCCCTCATATCCTCGTCTCATTTACTTCACGTATTTAGTATTACACTTCAATTTTCTAAGTTGCAAAATAAGTACCCAGAGTATGGATGTGTCATATACTTTTCTTTTTTTAAAAAAATTGAGTATTTAATAAGTGTGCAGTCAGCAGTAGTTGAATTGAACAGTTGTTAAATTGAGTAAATTTTTTCATGATTGTTTCAGTTTCTATAAACTCTTTGGTAGCAATTTTTTTTCCTATTGCAAAACAATACTCTGTATAGACTAAAAGTACTTTAGGGTATATATTCTTATACTATTCACATGATGATAAGCTTGACAGATCAGCTGCTATTGATTTGTTATAAAGTATTGAAAGAAATTTTCTTCTGTTTAAAAATTAATAAGGTGGTGTACTGGAAATATTTCCTCCAATATTAAAACACTGTTGTAGGCAGCATGAGGAGATGAGTTCTTTGTGGCCCTGAATACTTTTACTTTAGAAAAGATGACTGTGCTATGAAGAATCATCCTTTCAGCACTGCCTGTTGATTCCAATCTCACAGAATTAACATCAAGTACAGATTCTGTTTATATTTCTCCATAGGATTTTATGTGATTGTAAGAAGAAAGATAAATTATTTTGCAAAGCGTGTTTTATTTCAAGTTCTGGATGAAAGTAAATCCAATAATTTTAATTACAAATATTTTCAAATAAATTTGAAATAGAAAACATTCTAATATTCCTCCATATAGGTACACACAAAAAAGTGTCATGAACTTAGTGTAATAGCTGGAGGTCTTCACTAGAGGAAAGAAATATTAATTTAAAATAAACTACTTTAATTCGTCTATTATTCACAACTGTTTATAAAACTATCATTGTGTCCCAGGCACTATACTAGACATAGGAATTATAAAATTTAAAGAGCTAGTCCAACTTTTAAGATTAAGGTGTAAGTAGGAAAAGAAGACACATAAGAAAACAAATTATAGCCCAGTATAACTGCAGGAGTAAAGATATGTCCAGAGCACTTGGAGACAGCATGGAGGACAAGCATATAAGCCTGCCTTGGAGTCAAAGTTTTAAGACTGGAGAAGTGATTATAACTTTCAGAAGGTCTCCAAGTGGACTGTCCATGCAGAGGTTAGAAGGAATATTCTAAGCAAATGGAGCAGCCAGTGTAAAGGTAGGAGGGAGCAAGATATGTTTAAGCAAATAAAGTTAGCTCAACTTTGCTGGGGGCAAAGGGTGGTGGTGGTATGCATTGAGGCTGGAAATGATGTTTGAAGAGCCTTGCATTTCAAACGACTGCTTCCCATGGGTACAAGTAATTCTTGCAGAGCTGTGAACATAGATATCTTATAATCAATGTGTGCAAGTGGGTATGCGTGCTTTAAAAATATCAGCTGGGACGCAGTGCAGAGAATGGGTTGGGGAGTTGTAGGAGTGGAAAGATTATGCACAGGGTGAGTTACATTGAGGCCATTATAGTTATCAAGAGCAGGAGAATAGAGATGTTTAGAAGGTTGAATTGAAAGAGCTTGTTGATTGCACAGATGTGAATAGAATAGAAAAGCGAGTATGAAATGACTCCTAGGTTCATACATGAGGTAACGGGGTACGTGGTGGTGCTATTACAGAAAGAAATAATGCAGATCTAGAAGCATGTGTATGTCTGTACCTTTGTTGGAGGGTATGGATACAATATATGACTAAATCTTACAACATGGTTAAATGGTTTTCAGGATTTCAACTTTTTTTCTACAATGTATATGGTTTTGATGGTTTTTAAGCTCCAAATTAAACACATCCCCTTCATTCCCATACCAGGAAGAGTTCCGTCATTATTTCATCCTGTATCTAGGAGAGCCTATATGCCTAGCAATTCAGAACCATCTGTGTATGATAAAGTTATCGCTTCCAATCCTGCACATCTCTCGTTTCACCTAACCCTTTCTTGTCAACCATTTTCATCACTGTCATTGCTGTCTTGTCTCTAATCTCTAACTCTTTAAAAGAACACGGCTTCAAATTCCTCTTTCCAAATTTCTCCTGGTTCTCCTTTCATGATAGTCAAATAATATCAGTTAAAAGAACAGAAATATTTTCCCAACTTAGGGCATTTATGCTTTCAGCTGATGAAACACTAATGGGCATCTCTTTTTTTTATCTAAAGCTTTACAGGTTTCCTACTTTCCCTCCTTCCCCTTTTTCTGGTATGAACATATTTCAGGGTTTTATCTTTCCTCTCTGTTCCTCTATCTCTTTTCACAGAAAAATTTATGAAGTGAAGAACTGAATTTAAACTTCTTAATTCAAATTCAGCCTCTGCTGAGCCTAAATTTTGTTCAAACATTTATCCTGCAAGGCATAATGTTTAATACTTCAGACCCAAGTTTTCTGCTGTATTTAAAAGGGGATAACATATTCGTAGAGTGTTGAGAGAATTAAACGAAACACTGCATATATAAAGCACTTAGCATAGTTCCTGACAAGTGGTAAGTAGGACATATATGTTAGTTTTATTACAACTATTGTTATAAATAGTACCAGACACTTCAAGTCAAATAATTAGGAAATTTTTTGGTTGCTACACTTAGGTATAGTTTAGACTGATAATCTTAAGAGAGAGAGCTTTTTCATTTTTCATTTTAAGATTAACATTTGTTTGAGTTTGCTCAAAATAAGTGATATATTTCTTTAAATAGTGAAAACACTTGTAAAAACAAAACTGTAATAGGTTAATTTGAACCAGTTTTCTAATTCCCATGACTATTTTTATTATGTTTTCATTTCTCATAATCATATGGTCATAGAAAGAACAATCTGAGTGTTAACCAAATTAATAGTACCCATAAAAATTGTTAATTTGGTGATGTGCTGATTTTATTATTAATAGTTTTTAATAAAATACTCTCCAATGGATAGTAACACATTGCCTATAATTTTATGAAAATAATGTAATGCTCAGAAAACACACTGGCATTTTCTTTTGATTACAAATCAACGGGGTACCCTATAACTCAATAAAAAAGTTTTGTGGAATTCATGTTTTTTATGTTTGGATGTGCAACAAATACAATATTGATTTGTTGCCTACAGCGAATCATAATAACAAATACCAAAGGAAAAATGAAACTACGTGTCTCATTTTTCTTTCACTTCTTATATAAAGAAAAATAGCATTTGCATTAAAAAATAGAAAATAAGCATTAGTAATGTGGAATGGAAGACCTTAAAGATAAGAATATTATACAGTACAGGCTGTTGGGCTAAAATGTAATCTCTGACTAGAACAAATGGTGTCATGGAAAATTACTGTGGTCTCAAGGAGATTCACATATGAGATAGCTGAACCACTGCCAAGAATATCTAAAGAACATACAGAACAGGAAAATCACCATAAAAATAATGGACAAATAGAAATTTTCACCATAAAATTGAAATAAACACTATTTTTTTTCTACAAAGTTGTATTCAAAGAATGGTTGTTTAGTTCTTAGAAGAGAAAACTGCATAAATTTACTAATGTCAGATCATTGTCTACTAGTCTTTTATAAAAAAAAAAAATAAGGCAAAATCTGGTCATTCAGGGAAATTCTATCAATATAGTTACATACAATCTCTAAATTTTACCATGGAATTTATGAAAACTCTTGCTGTAGCCTTATAAATAATAAATATTATATTCTTTGCAATAATTAGATTTTAATAATATAGTAATCAAAACTGATAATTAATGAGTCAATCAATTTAGTAAATGGAGGGTCTGTCTACAAATTTGTTTTATTCAATAGTTTATTCTTTAAAATTGTCATCAAAGTAATATGCAAATATTTAAGTTCTCATAGTACAAAGTAGTTTATGCTTACAAGCAGTAGATCCTACCCCATCTCTCTCCACTGCAAACACACTCCCTGGAAGCAATAATCTGTGATTTCAGTGTTTAAATTAATTGCTTCAATTTTCTCTAAATGATTGTTCATAGTACCACTTTTTGATGTTTTAACTTTAGCCATCATTTATTGCTTATTATGCTGTGGCTGTAAAGATTTAGCTTACTTAAAAATCTGCTTTATCTTCACCTCTTTTTAATAAAGTTACAGCACTACTTTACTTTTTATGTCTTTAAAGAATATTCTTTAAACCAAGGATTGACAAACTATGGCCTATAGGCCAAATCCAGCTTGCTTTTTGTAAATAGAGTTTTATTGAAACACAGCCATATCCATCCGTTTAGGGTTCTCTATGGATAATTTCATACCACAGTGCCTGGCCTGAGTAGTTGCAACAGAAACCGTATCACTTACGAAGCCTACAGTATTTACTATCTGGCCCTGTAAAGGAAAAATTTTGCTAACCTCTCATTTAAACTTCTGTTTAAGTTTTTGTTTTTCAATTTTAGACAGTATATACCATCCCTTTATTGCTAGATAAGTATATTAATACCTATAATCATTTCTTTACCTCTCATACTTCTTCCACCAACCAACTTGTATGAACCATACTTTGACTTTTATATTGTCAAGATTGATGACATTCTACTCCATTATTATGACAAAGCTTCATAATTCATCTGTGAATTGAACCTAAACGTTAAAAACCAATACTTTTTTATATTATTATTGTGTGCATAATGCCCCGTACATACTTAAGTAGATATATACTTCAATATCTACTTCAATGAGATTTCCACTCTGCCACTCAAGAAAGCATATGCAAATAGATTCTCCTTTGTGACATTCCAACAGCTGGTCAAAGGTGTGCCATTTACTTTAAGTATAATCCATGATTGTGGTAGATATTATTCTAAGATGACCCCCAAGATCCTCAGGTCCTGGTGTACAGACTTTGAATAATCCCCAGGACAATGAGGGTGATGGCTGTCAGTTCTGTGATTAGACTATGTTATATGGCACAATTGACATTAAGAAAGGGAAATTATCTGGGTGGACTTGGCTTCATCATGGGACCCTTACATCTAGATTTTGATTTCAGATACAGAAGAAGCAGAGCAAGAAGTCAGAGACACATGTTCCTGCTGACCTAGGAAAAAGCAAACAGCTACATTGTGAAGGGCCAGTGAGGAGGGGCATCCTCTAGGAGCTGAGAGCTATCCCCTGCTGACAGCTGACAGCCAATAAGAAAACAGGGACCTCAGTCTTAAAAGCACAAATAAACAAATCTAGCTTGAAAAAAACAAACAAATAACAAAACAAACAAACAAAAAATTTAAATGAGTTTGGAAGGGGATTCTCCCTTATGGCCTTCAAACAAAAATTTAGTTCTACCGACACCTTGATTTTAGCCTTGTGATATCCTGAGCAAAGAACCTACCCTGTTCCAGATGCCCCACCCACAGAACTGTGAGATAATAAATGAATAGTATTTTAAGAAGCAGAGGTTGTGATAATTTGTTACATAGCAATAGATAATTATTCCAACATTCATGAACTGAGTTTGGAGAGTTGAAGAATCCCTGAAGATAGTCAGGATATTTTTCTCTATCCTTTTGAGGTGGTCTTAAGACATGACCACAAACACTTTGATACTCATCCTACAAAGGTTGGGTTTAATTTCTCTCCACTTGAATATGGGCTGATGTTCGTGACTTGCTCCTAATGAATTTAATGTAACCTAAGTGATGCTGTGTGACTTTAAAGGCTAGGTTTAAAAAGTGATAGATGTCAAAAAACAGAAATAGCCAAAATGTCTTTCAGCAGGATAATGGACAAAAAGTACAGATTTATACTTTGGAATGTTGTTTCATGATCAAATCAAATAAGCTATTAATTAATCCATACAACAACATGGATGAATCTTAAGTACATATTCCCAAGTGAAAAAAAAAAATCAGTCCTGTGAGACTGCATACAATATGATTGCATTGAAATGATATTCTGGAAAAGGGAAAACCATAGAGATGAAAATCTATCAATGGCACCAGGGCCATTGGGAAGGGAGAAAGTTGACTAAGATGAGTTGAAGAAGTGAAGATGTTTTTATGATTAAGGAATGATTCAAAATGATACTGTTTGGCCTCTCATTTTCTCAAAATCCACAGGACTTCAAGGACAAAGAATAAAGCTTAATAGATGAATTTAAAAAAAATCAACCAGGAATGCAGGAGATCCCAGGATAGAATGCAGACTGTGACAAAATAATCTAACTGTATTACAAATGTGTGATATAATCTCAGTGAAAAGGGTGGAGAAAATAAATATTCAGCTAAATAACTTTGGAAATGACTGAAAACTGGAAGAATAAAGACGAGGAAACTATACATAAGCATTGGATTGTTCCTGCTAAAGTTGTTTGTCATGGGAGTACAGGTTAAGAATTCTGAAATTCTGCACATACATACTAGAATTGAACAATAAGTAAATAGATGGCAGGTGTAAGAAGTCAGGTTTTCTCTGTTGGAGTGAGCAGTTACAGAGAAGCAAGGAGAAAAGGCTGGAATGAAGCATAAGGTACCAGACTAGAATCAGAGATATTTGTAGGGACTTGTGTCTAGCTTAATATAGATATTGATAGATATATAAAAGCAAAATTATATATATATGTGTGTATATATACATATGTATATATAATACACGTGTTAGTATGCATACATATATTTCCTTGCTCCATTTGCTGAGAAAGCCTAAAAGCAATGAGTACTCCAGTGTTCAGACAGTTTCTAACTCCATTCTCCATTAAAAGTAAGCAGGGCTCCTTTGAGAAATGTTTGGTTCTAGAGCTGGGAGAGAAAGTGTACAAGATGAATCTGGAGTATGTTGATGTGTTAAAATTTAGGGTATTGCTCAAAAAAACAAAACAATGGTGGTAATTCAAAGGAACCCTTTCTAACTGAAAAAATGCTTAATGGTCAAAGCTGAAACAATGTGAGCAACAAAATGAATAAGATATTGAATTACAACCCAAAGTATAAAATAAATATCTGTGAGTCTGTACTACTATGACTGAAAACTAAATGAGAGAGAAGACAGAAATCTTCCATAGAGAAAAATGTCAAATAATTTAGGTAGATACTGCACCCTCAAGGAAGCAGAGCATGACTTCTCCTTCCTCACATATGGGCTGTGCTTAGTGACTTGTGTCCACATAATGTAGTATAGGAAGGAGAGAAATAAAATAACTTTACAATAGAGAAATCTGAAAAACAATACTTTAGCCAGGTGAACGAGGTTAATATCATCAGTGAGAAGATAAGTTCTCTTGCTATATTATATTGGGAACGGCACTTCACCTCTGTGGTCTTCCTCTCTACACCAACATAACCCTAGTCTTACCATGAGAAAAATATCAGATAAACTCAAGTTGAAGGACATTCTGCAAAATACTACCAGTAATCCTCAAAAGATGTTAGAGAAAAAGGAATACAATCTAAATAAATGATGTCGTTTCTTTAATAATAATATATCAATATTGGTTGAGGAGTTACGATGAATATAATGGATTAATTTAAGATGTTAGGAACGGGGTAAATGAATGCAGGGTATGTAGGGACTCCGTACTATCTTTCTAACTTTTCTGTTAATCTTAATTCTAAGATAAAATATTTATTAGAAAAGAAAAATGGTAGAGTCTCTCTCTCTCTCTCTCTCTCTCGATATGTACCTTAGGAGGCCTGAGCTAACATGTAAGATGTCTAACTATCCCGAAGCCACTACGCTGGAAGGTTCACAGAGACCACATAGAGATACAGAGATGCCTGAGGAAACCCAACTGTTCAGCACAGATTTTTTTTTCGTTTTCCCATTGCCCAGGCATGCAAGTGAGTGAGCTTTCCAAGGACTTTAACCCCAGCCTTTGAGCTGCCAGAGCTGACATGAAGTAGAACAGAGATGAGCTGAGCTTTGCCCCACCTGCAGATTTGTGAGCAAAATTAATGTCACTGTTGTTTGAAGCCATGTTTTTTAAAATTTAGCTTTTTCATTGACAAACAAAAATTGTATCTATTAGTGCACAACATGATGCACACATGATGTTTTGATATATGTATACATTGTGGAATGGCTACATCAAGCTGTTTCACATATTAATGAAGTCTCAAAATTTTGAAGTGGTCTGCCACACAGCACTAGATAAATGGAATGCCCCTGTTTTCTAAGATTTTACAATGATACATCTAGAAAGCATTTTTAAAGTATTATTCATTTGGTTCAATATTTGTTCAATATTTCAAAGTATTCAATTTTTTAAAGTATTACTCATTTTGTTCAACATTTGTCAAGCTCTTTTAGTTTAAGCATATCTACCATAGCTCTGGAAATATTCTTGTATTTTTTTAAAAATAATTTTATCTCCATTTTGTGTATGCTCCCTTCTCAGAACACTAATTCAGTGCTGAGTGTCTTCAATGAATACCTTCTCATTGTTATCTTTTTCCTATGATTATGTGTTTTAATATATATTTGAGGAATTCCTTTGACTTCACCTTCTAACAATTTTTCAATTACTAATTTTGTAATTAGTAATTATTTCTTTTCCCTTGATCCTTAATTTGGTGAGTAATGCTACTCTTTTATTTTATGAATTATATATATGTATATATATACACATATATATACAGATATATATATACACATATATATACAGATATATATATACACACACATACACATATAAATCTTTATAAGAATAAATTTCCCTTCTACTTCTTATATTACTTTTGTTTTCTTTCATATTTTAAAATGATACAATAAAATATTTGATTGATACCATTCCGCTCATAAATGGGTTTTATTGACAGGTTGCTTTTGCCAAGCAGGATGCAGGGCTGAGTGTCAGTCACTGTGCCTAAGATTTTCTAAATACTAGAATACACTAGTTGCCCCATTTCTCACTAGGCAACTAAATTTATTCTGAGACTGATTTTCCTTTGGCTGTTTACTTTGTTGTATATATTTGCTTTGGTAGGTAATACTTGGCTTCTGGATTAGAGATGGAGAATTATTACCAACATAGGAACTTAATTATTCTTTCTCTTTCGGACCCACTTTTCACTCCAATCATCTGAGGTCACTTGCGTTATTGCCAGGGGCAGCCTAGTTTCCTCTTTACCTGCAGCCCACTCTGGATTCCATCAACTCATCTGTTTTTCATCTTTCAGAGATATTTTAAGCATCTGCTGATGTCTCACTTTCTATTATGCTTATGGTTGTAGGATTATATCATTTTCATTCATTTAACATCATTATAATGGCTATCAATGGATAGGAAATAAAAGTGTTCACTCTTGAATTAGAAGTTGACAACTTTATTAATGACCCAGGAAAGGATATTAATAAGATAAGATGTAAATGTTTATAGTGCATGAAATTGAAAAGGAAAGCTGAAGAATAAAAGCCAATTGTAAAGGCTAAATTCATTGCCAGGTATTATTATTATTATTACTGCTATTTTTGTTGCAATTGCTCTCATCATCATCGTCATTATTCCAGATACATATTTATTTGCTATAACACAACCTAACTACTTTTCACTGTGTCCTCTGTTGCCATCCTAGGCTAAGTCACCATTATTTCTCACCTGGATTACTCCAAATGCCTAGTAAATGCTTCCATGCTTTTCCTATTATCCAGTGAAAACATGGTTATCAGAGTAATCTTTTAAAAATAAAAATCAGATCATAAAATGTTCCAATTGGTTTGCCAGTCTCTTAGAATAGAACCAAAATCTTGTAATGAGCTATAAGCCTATATAACATACATCCTGCCTACATTTTGACTTCATCTCATATTTCTCCTCCTTCTTATATCCTATGCTCCAGACATTTTATCATTTGCTTTAATCACACTAGTTTTGGTTTAATTCCTTGAACTTGCCAAAGCACCCTTTACATGGATGGCTTTTGCTCATCATTTGTTTCACATCCAACCCCTTCCCATATCTAAGAGGCCTTCTTGATTACTGTACCTTATTAGAGCCTCCCTCCCAGTTAATCTGTGTAAATCTTGATCATTTTTTTAGTCTATATCTCTACGGACATTTTATATTTATATATTTGATTACATGTTTAGCATTCATCTCCCTCAGAAGAATGTAGGTTACCTGAGGAAAGGAATCTTTATTTTCACTGTACAGAACCATGGTCCTGATACCTAATAGGGACTCAGCATAACCGGTTGAATGATAGGTATTGCATCTCTTCTTATGAAAAGTATACAGACTTTGAAAGTTTAAATAATACCCAAGTTCACACATCTGGTTAATGATAGAACTAAAGTCAATCAAAGTATTACCTAGGATTTGGAAAGTCCACAATTTTTTTTACAGCATAATGGCTCAATATAAAATACATCTATGTTCAGCTCATTTAACTAAGGCAGGTATTGGTCTCTAAGAGGTGGCCCTCCTCAAAATGCAAGTCAGAGACCCAGGTCCTTTCCATTTGTGGCTCTCCATTCTCATTGCTGTATCTAGCCAACAAAATGGAAAAAAGAGCATGGGATATTTTTATGAATCAAGTGCGGAAGTGTTACATACACTCACATTCCACTAGCTAGAACTCAGTAATATAATTTATATAACTACATGTAACTGCAGGAAAGTTTGGGTAGTATGGTATTATGAGTTAAATTGTGCCTTGCAGGCAAAGATTTCATGAAGAAAATGCCGAAAGCAATTGCAACAAAAGCAAACATTGACAAATGGGATCTAATTAAACTAAAAAGCTTCTGCACAGCAAAAGAAACTATCATCACAGTGAACAGACAACCTACAGAATGGGAAAAAACTTTTGCAATCTATCCATGTGACAAAGATCTAATATCCATAGTCTAAAAAACTTAAACAAATTTACAAGAAAAAAACAACCCCATTAAAAACTGGACATAAGACATGAACAGACACTTCTCAAAAGAAGATATTTATGTGGCCAACAAACATGAAAAAAAGCTCTACATCACTGATCATTAGAGAAATGCAAATCAAAATCACAATGAGATACCATCTCCCACCAGTCAGAAGGGCTATTATTAAAAAGTCAAGAAACAACAGTTCTTGGAGAACTGGAGAAGCCACGGAGAAGCCACGGAGAAAAAGTAATGCTTTTACACATTTGATGGGAATTTAAATTAGTTCAAGCATTGTGGAAGACAGTGTGGTGATTCCTGAAAGATCTAGAAACAGAAACACCATTAGATCCAGCAATCCCATTACTGGGTGTATGTATACCCAAAGGAATATAAATCATTCTATTATAGAGACACATGCACATGTATGTTCACTGCAGCATTACGCACAATAGCAAAGGCATGGAATCAATCCAAATGCCCATCAATGACAGACTGGATAAAGAAACTGTGGTATATATACACCATGGAATACTATGCAGCCATAAAAAGGAACTAGATCATGTCCTTTGCAGGGACATGGATGGAACTGGAAGCTGTTATCCTCAGCAAACTAACACAGGAACAGAAAAGCAAACACTGCACGTTCTCACTTACAAGTGGGAGCTGAATGGCAAGAACACTAGGCAGAGGGAAAGCATCAGAAAAATTAGCTAATGGATGCTGGGCTTAATACCTAGGTGATGAGTTGACCTGTGCAGCAAACCACCATGGCACATGTTTACCTATGTAAGAAATCTGCACATCCAACAAATGTACCCCAGAACTTAAATAAAAGTTGAAGAAAAACTAATACATAATAAATAAAAAAATAAATAAAAAATAAATTGTGCCTTGCAAAAAATAACATTGAAATCCTAACATTCAACACTTTAAAACGTGACCTTATTTGGACATAAGGTTATTGCAGATATTATATTATAGTTATGTTAGGGTGAGGTCATACAACAGGAGGAAGGTTGGTCCCTAGTCCAGTATGACTGGTATCCTTAGAAGAAGATGGCCATGTAAACACACAAACAGAATGTGACATGATCATGGAGGCAGAGATTGGAGAGATGCACCTATAAGCTAAGAAATGCCAAAGACTGCTGCCAACCACCAGAAGCTAGGAGAGAGGCATGGAACAGCTTATCCCTCATAGCCCTCAGAATGAACCAAACCTGCCAATACCTTGATTGCAGACTTCTAACCTCCAGAACTGTGAAAGAATAAATTTCTGTTTCAAACCACCTAATGTATGCTTCTTTGTACAGCAGCTCTAGGAAACATCCATGTGACCTATATGTGTGCCCAGGAAGAAGAGGAAATGGATTTTGTTGAATGTTGAGCAGTTGTTTCCATACCAAATATGACTTCAAAATGTATGCTCTATGATGTTGCTAAAAAAGATGAATTTTAATAAATGAAAATTGATTTAAGTTCAAAATAAACATGCTAGCAGAAGAGTCAGCGGAAAACATGACTTTACAGCAGGACATGAGGGAACCAGCAGGAACCCGTGCTTGCCATGAGCTGTGTGTGAGTGACGCATGACATGAGAGGGATGAGATGATAGAAAACAGAAACAGATACCAGTGTGTCCAGAAAAGGCTTTGCTCTTTTTTTTTTCAATATAACCATACCAGAAATATTGTGCTTACAGCTGGAAACCTTAAAATAGGAGCTATGTAGATTCAGCAAAGCCTATACAGAGGAAACTATCTGAGGTGGAGAAGGAACTGAAAACTTTCCTCTATTAGGACTGGGTGTATGGACGGGCAATATTTTGCTCAGAGACCAAGCCATTCGATGAGTGATAGTTTTTTGCAAGTATTTTTTAAAAGAGAAACAGAGATAATCTTTGTTTTATTTAAGCCCAAAAGGTGGAGCTAGGACAAATAAATTGCGATTAGAAAGACAGAATTTGACTCAAGAATGCACTTTGTAGCAATCAAAGTTTTCCCAAGGTGCACTATGTTAGCATCCAAAGTAACTAAGCTTCAATATTAGAGAAATGTTCAGAAAAGGCTCAAAAAGAGGAAGGACATCACGGTGTGAAGCAAGCATTGAAGGGCAAAGTGTATTAGCTCACTTCTATGCAGTCTTCTGCAGCCATTAACTTATTTTGGTAAGATTTTAGTGGAGTTCCTCAGTTTCACAGTTTCGTAGGTCAAGGTATGTTTACATGAAGGCCAAATTCTAGGATACAATGTGGTGAAGTATGAGAAACTCTGAGTTTGGAGCCCTGAAAACCTGGTTTTAAATCAGACTTTAGTGTTTCCTATGTGTAGGTCATTACCTGTAAGTAAAGGTTTACTAATAATGCAAAAATGTGTGGTTGAATCAGGGCTACAGCGAATTTGAGAATAGTTCTAGAGCCAAAATAGTAAATGTAAGGCTGCAGAAAAACTAATAGATGTGAATAGAGGCAGTTATCAAACCTCTCTGAGCCTCAGTTCCTATCTGTACAATGGAGCTACAGATACATACTCTACCTCCTCAGAAATATGTCAATAAAGTTAAATAAAAATGCATCCTTTCTAAAATATTAAACGTCAGTTATGAGTAATTACATCGCTAATTAGAAGAGTTTTTGGTAAGTGTGTTAGTAGCTTGATTTTTGGCAAGCCTGCTGCAATAGTTGAATTGTTCATGTCTGTATTTTCCTTAGAGCAGATATTCATGGCACTTACAGCTTAGCAGAGAGATAGAAGTTCAATAAATTACCCAAATCATATCACAGTCATGAGCTGTCTCCTGATTTATTCTCTGCATCGATTTAGCTGGGAATCCTCTGCAGAATATTTTCGCAATTTCAACAGAATAGTAACTTTTCTTTTTTTTTTTTTTTTTTTTTTTTTTGAGACAGAGTCTCGCTCTGTCGCCCAGGCTGGAGTGCAGTGGCGCTACTTCTGCTTACTGCAAGCTTCACCCACCGGGTTCACACCATTCTCCTGCCTCAGCCTCCCTAGTAGCTGGGACTACAGGCGCCCGCCACCACATCCGGCTAATATTTTTGTATTTTTAGTAGAGATGGGGTTTCACCGTTTTAGCCGGGATGGTTTCAATCTCCTGACCTCACGATCCGCCCGCCTCAGTCTCCCAAAGTGCAGGAACTTTTCTATATAAAAGAATAAAATCGCCGGGCGCGGTGGCTCACGCTTGTGATCCCAGCACTTTGGGAGGCTGAGGCGGGCGGATCACAAGGTCAGGAGATCGAGACCACGGTGAAACCCCATCTCTTCTAAAAATACAAAAAATTAGCCGGGCGTGGTGGCGGGCGCCTGTAGTCCCAGCTACTCCGAGAGGCTGAGGCAGGAGAATGGCGTGAACCAGGAAGGCGGAGCTTGCAGTGAGCCGAGATCGCGCCACTGCACTCCAGCCTGGGCGACAGAGCAAGACTCCGTCTCAAAAAATAAATAAATAAATAAATAAATAAATAAAAATAAAAATAAATAAAATGGTTAGTTGTTAGGTCAACAATTCAAAGGATTAGAAGGCTGAAAATGTTAAAGTGGCACAATTATACAGATTTAAGTAGAATGGGCCAATAAGATACATCCTTATTAATGTCCATTCAAGGAGATATAGAAGACACTCAAGGCATACGAGTTCGGAATTCCTGCATGTAGTGCCTTCATCACTCCAACTTTCCTCCTTCCTGAGAATATGACAGTTAAACTTGTCCTTTTTTTTTAATTTTAATTTTTATTTTTTTTTGGTTTGTGCAACATTCCAGGGAAAAAGGGGCTCTTTGGATTTCATTAGGCCATTGTATGACATTGATCCTTGAGGATGTGGGAGAAAGTGCCTTCCAGATTGCACACAAACAGGCTTATTCTAGTTTATAAGTATATACACAGTAACTTATGCAGTTGAACTTTCAATACAATGTTTTGTAGCTAAATCAGAGGAGCAGAATTATTTAATGGGGCCATGATTGTGGCTTGAGGCCATGTGCTCACATTTTAAAACTACATTTTCCCATTTTCATCTTACTAAGCTGGTACAAGTACAAAAAATTAATTTTAATGACAAAAATTGTTAACTATTTGGAATATTTTAGAGTTACTTGTTTAAAAGTGGTATATTCTCTATTTAACAACTGGGCAAGTAATGATAATTGGTGTTGCAGTCTGCATCCAGCCAGGAAAATAGAAACTATTTAAAACTAAGAGAATCTAATGTAGCAAATTGATGATGGAAGAACTATTAATTCTGAGTGTGGTGAGGCAACCTCAAGATTAGCAATAAAAACATGCCTCCACTCCTAGTCTTAGGCTGGAAGAGATTTTACTGTAGTTCAGCAGCTGGAGTGACTCAATAGCAGTTGAAATAGTGGTACATTTTTTTTTATTCCTAATAGGAGCTGGAGCCATAGAAAAGATAAAGCTGCTGGAGATGCTTCCCGTGGGAGGAAGGCACAAAAATAAATACCCTGGCCTCTCCTTTTCTTCCATCCTCCAATCTCCTGCCAGTAACTTCTGTTGGGCAAACACAAGAAAAGCCAGCTAATTCAGGAGGCTAAGAATGCAATAGCTAGAATTCAGTCTCTGTGACACAGAGCTTAGCAGAAGAAAGCAGGGAATGGATCTGAGGGCAAGTCAGCCCAGTAGTGGCATGGATAGGTCTTCACGTGGATCCAACAGTCAAGTGTATTTGCTCAAAATTTAATTATCTATACTGATGTGGGCAGGATCTTATTAAGAATTGTATTTTTAAAGATCTTTGGTAAATGAGAATGAAAAAAATGAAATCTTAGAAGAAAAATATAACATTTTAGCTTTGCTGTGAGAAAAAAATATCAAAGGCAAGCAAACCATTGAATTTATGAACTTCTTCATCTTTACCTGGGTCCTTAGGGTAATCTATTTGTCTCAACTAATGTGGAACCAGGTGTTAAAAACCTGATATTTATAGAGCTCCTGCACAGTAGTGATCTTTGTTTTTGCTAGTTGGTAGCTTCATTGTTTCTCCATGGACACCACCATGAAATGCACACTCTTTGCCATAGACAGCACTAGGATAGAGCAATATCAACTAATCCCAAGTTTATGGAAAACTTTATGGCATATATTCAGAGCACACGGCATCTTCATATTGAACAACAAAACAAACAAAAATTTAGGATTATGCCAGACCAAAACCATTATGACCACTAGAGACAAATTAAAAAGGAAACCCCTATTAGATATTCCCTGTATATTGCTGCCTAATCTCAAAGCTTCTTGATGAAAATATATGGATGTTTTGCCTCCATGATGACAAATATCCAGATGTCTGGGAATAACCATAAGTTCCTTTAAATACTTTTTAACTTCCATCACTCTGTTTGGAGTGACAGCAACATAGCTAACATATGGAAATTACAGCTTGAATGACATAATGTAGCTAAGAACAAATACAACTGTTTTTTTTTGTTGTTCTATTTTCATAGTTTTCTGTTTTTGTACTTAGGGGCTGTACTGTATTTAGACAGATAATTTTTAAAATGTAGAAGAACAAAAGAATAAACTTCAATACCATTGTAGTCAACTTTGAAAAACAATACCACGAAGCTCATCTCTTGACCCTCAAACCTTGGACTTTCATTTCTTTTTCCCTGGCCTCCTAGTGAGATCCCCTTTTCATTCTCTTGTTAGTTGATCAATGCATTATAGCTTTAATGCATTGAATACTACTTATTGAAAATTAAATACTATTGAGTTCTGTGCTAAGTATTTTACATATGTTTACTCTGTGGTAAGTGCTTGGAATCATGATATAGTGACCATTTTAGACGTAGGTGATATACCGTGAAAAATTATTCCCATTTTATGGAAGAGGAAACTGAGATTTAAGAAGTTCAGAGAAGTTATCCAAGATCATCAAATCTAGTAAATGTTTTCCTAGGTTCCAGATAGGAAGTCAGGCTTTACTGTCGATAATCTGAACAAGTATATGGCTCTGAGTCTCCAGCCTTTATGCTCTTTGTTTCTCTCTTTCTCAAGAAAGATTTTAATTAATTTATTTTCACTGAGGTACAGCTGTCTAATTAGCATCAATATGTAGTGAACTGTGGGTATTAATTTTCTTGCCTATCAAGCATTCTTATTCATTTTCCCTGGTTATAGACCTATCCTTTGGTCACTTGGAATAGAAATAAAACCTATGCCTGGCCAGTATGGTCACTCATGGTAAACTATAATCCAAGTAATAATTATTGGTCCATGCAGAGTACATGTGACACAAAGTAAATTAGATTACTGCTATAGGATTAATATATGAATAATAGAATAAAGGGAATGTTTCTTTGTCTCTCTCTCTCTGTCTCTGTCTATCTCTCTTTCATGATTATCAATAGGATGAGGTTGCTGGACATAGGAAAAACCCATTTACAGAAGAGAATGGAACATATATGCAAAGAGAATGAAAAATAAATGGATAGAGAGAAGAGAGGGGGGAAAAAAGAGAAAGGCAAAAGAGAAAATCTCCCGACGGCACTAAATCTCCAATTTCAATCCCTAAGGCTGGTTCCAGCAGATATTCCTTTTTTGTTGTTATTGTTCTTATTGCTTATGGGAATTTTAGTTCTATCTTTGATAATGCATGGAATTATGACAAATTATCCCTTGATATATAACTTATATTTATAAAAGATGTAAAGCCTTAAGCACATAATTCTCTAACGTGGTAACTCTCGGTGTTGATAAGACAACACTAAAGGCATGCCTTTGTGCTGGAGGGCTTACCTCTCACCACATATGCTTGCTGACTTCTACGCCTAATTGCCTGGGGCTCTTTTACTCCACTGAGCTCAATTCTCTGGACCAGTAGCCTCACATTGTGGATTCTGGGCTATTTTATTTGGTTGACATAGTATGTAGGACTGGAATGCTTTTAGGTGGCATAGGGACTCTATTTATCCACAGTTCCTTACAAGCATTTTTTGAACACCTTGCCTGCATGACTTGTCCTGACCTTTAAGGCATTTAGTTTTATAATTCCTGTACTAGAAATTTTCTTGTCATCCAGCTTCTCCTTCAAAACATACCCATTTTACTCCCCAGTGCATCAAGACTTGACTCTCCTTTCCAAGGTGAAAACTTTTTTTTTTTCTGGTACATTAATCCATCTGAATATGTCAGCTGGTAATAATGTATGTTTTGTGGTTCCTTCCAGATAAGAGATATACAAATTAGAAGGTAAGAATATGAATGAACTGGAAACATCATGCCTGGATTCCATAGAGAGAATAAAACTTAAATTTCATCATAAAAATCAGCAAACCTGATTATCCAAAATAAATTAAATATAAAATTATTTCAGTTGGTACTCATTTTATAATTGTCAAGCGTGCAGCTGATAAGGTTAAGCAGCCTGCTACTAATGCTATGGATGGCAATCCCAAGCTCTAATCATTTTCTTCATAGATCAAACTTATTTGACAACCACTGTATGAGATCATTTTGAAATTAATTGAGTATTGAAAATATAAATCTTAAAAGTCAATAGTGTATTTGTGATGGGGACAGTGGAATGGGAATTGACTTTTTTAGTTTAACAAAATGGTGTTTAGGTGGTTCAAGGAGATGTAATGGAAATGAGTACTTGGACTTATCCAGTCTTCATTCAGATGAAAGCAATGAAAAGGCCAAGGGAAATAGCAGATCAGGATATTGGCAAAGGTATAATTGAAATCATAAATCATGGATTCTAAACTGGATTATGAGTGAAGTTAAATAAAACTAAGGTTAATTAGTTGAGAAAAGTAGAATACATAAATAAAGAGATGGACTAATGAATAGATAGTAGGTTGGAAAGAAGGATGGGTAGATGAATGGAATAATTATCATCTAGAACAAATTCAGGCATTTGTCAATTGACATTATATGTGTCATTTTAAAAAACTGAAACAAAACTGAGATTTTTGTAGCAGAACTTTGAGAGAAAGCAAAGAATATTCTACATTTTTGACTGCCAAGGAGTTCTTTCTGTCAAGGCTCTAAACATTCAATATCAATTTCTACCGAAGAATATTTCCATCACTTTCTGTGGAAAAACCCTTGGCAAATTATACTGAACACTTTAGCATGCTATATGGTATTTAATTATGGAACTTAATTTCAAATCACCTGCTTCTAGTCAGTTTTAAATGGGAACACTTCCTAAATGTGCTACATTTAATGCAATATCTACTAAGTTTCATATGGTGGTTTTCTCATTTCAGATAGACACAAAGCTGACATTGATGGAATCTGAATGGAGTTGGTTTTCTTTAATGAGATTATCTACATTCTTATACAAATGACATCTATTAAGTCTATAACTTGCTAGGTTGTATGGTAGATATTGGGAATAGAAATTTTAATAGGAAATTGTCTCAGATCTTTAGAGTCCAGGAGAAGAGACAAGCCTATGCCTTAATGAATAGCTGTAAGCAGACTGCACTGGATTTCAAAATTCAGACCTGACTACCTACTGCAATAGAGAAGGTTCTTAAAGTAGGCAACATTTGTGCTAGGTCATGATGGATATGCCAACAAGGAATAATGTGTGAGATATACACTGTGTTGATCAGAAAATATTGTGATCTACTTCTTTTGTCTTTTGGTAGAACATATCTACCACTTACCTATCTCTTCTCCTTTGGGTAGAACATATTTCTCCACTACATTGATATTGGGCTTGACTATGTGTCTTGCTTTAGTCAATGGAAGGGAGCAGTCATGATGCAAGCAGAGCCCATAAATGTGCTAGCATGTGGCCCCTTGCATTCGGTAATCTGCCAGAAAGAGAATATAGTCTGAATAGCTGCTGGTCCAGGAAGAATGAGGAGGCACACAAAGCTGACCTAATTCCAGCCTACCACCTGGAGCCAAGCCCAGCAGATCCCAGCTGAGCCCAGCCTGAATCAAAGCTGCCCCACACAACGCTTAAGTGAAAAACCAAAAATGTGTGTTGCCTTAAGACACTGCCCTGGGTTTTGAGGCAGATTTTTATGCCTTATTATGCCACATAGCTAAATAATACACGGGGAAAGCCTTGCTGCATAGAAAGACGAATACCATGTGAAGGAACGTAGCTATTACTTTGCTATGGTTACACTATGATTACACATTGAGTGACTATAAAAGAAAAGCAGGAGCTGGAAGACACAGTTTGAGCGCCAATTATGAAACTGAAGAGTTGGACCGAATCTCATAGGTGACGAGATGTGATCAAAGTAATTCTTTTTCACAGAAGGAGTGACATAAGCATTCTCCACTGAGTTAATCTTGCAGCTTTATCTGGGAGGATATCTACAAGCAAACTCACTCATTCAATAAATATTAATGAGCATCAACTATGTGTCAGATATTTTTGATACATTAGTGAATGAAAATAGATCTCTGCTCTGACCTCTTGGTGGAGGGAAATGGACAATAAACAATAGATATAATAAATGATGTACATAATATATTAAAAAGTGATTAAGTGCCAAGGGAAAAAATAACAAATAGCAGAGCATTGAAAAGAGGGTTGCAATTTTTAAAAGGTTAGTTGGGGTAGGTCTCAATGAGAAGGCAACATTATCTTGGAATCTGCAGTCAAATATTTTTCAAGACTGGCAGCTAACACAAAAAAATACAAAAATTAGCTGGGAGTGGTGGCACACAACTGTAATCCCAGCTATTTGGGAGGCTGAGGCACAAGATTTGCTTGAACCCAGGAGGCGGAGGTTGCAGTAGTGAGTGGAGATCACATCACTGTACTCTGGCCTGGGTGATAGAGCGAGACTCTGTCAAAAAAAAAAAAAAAAAAAAAAAAAAAAAAAGACTGGCAGCTAACGTGGCTATAAACATCTAGCCAAAAAATTTATGTAAATAACTCTATAATTAAAAGTGTAAATTATTTCTTAGAAAAAGCTGGTGATTCATATAACCGGTAAAGCATCAGATACAGAGAAGTTGTAGGACGTCATGACTCCCACAATAACAGCAAAGATGTCTTTGTCAATATGTATGTGGTTCTATTCTGTGATAAAATGGTTCATGAATAGGCAGTGACTGCTGCTGCTGGGCCACCTGTCATCTTGTGATGAAACATATTTTCAGCACCATAATCTGAGTCTTCACTGGTGAGAAATGTTGGTTTATGTTCATCAAGGCGTGAAGCAGAACCTTGGCAATCCACTCCTACTCGGCCTTCTGGAAGGTATCTTCATGCTAGAGAATTCAAACACTGTGCCAGGCCCTTCTCCAGGAAACAGCTGAACCAACTCTGTTATGGTTTCAAGTTACATTTCATGTTAGGAAAGATGGCATAAAATTATTTGAATATTTCCTAAAGGATGAAAATTCTTATTTTGCTTTACAGTGGACACAGCATGGATCACAATTATCTTCTTTTGCTTTATTTTAAGTAGAATTATACTGGTGGTCACTGTACGATACAGATGTTGTGGTGTAATCTTTCCCTTTTTAAAATCTCTTGGCCTTTGCTCCATGAAAACCAAACCATGAAATTGAGCCATGTAAGGCATATTGTCCCCAGGCAGGGCCAGTCCTGACAAGTATAGGGGCTTGATGAGTACTGGAGGATTCAAGTTGGCATGCATCCCTGAGAAAGGAATCCTGTAATCTCTGTTCCATTTCTGAAATGAGTTTGAGGGAAGAAAAACTGATAGAAACTCCAGATAAATGTTGATTGCTTTCCAAATACAAACTGTATCCTCTTAACAACAATAATAATTTCTAAATAAAAACTATATCCCCAAACAAGCTTGGAAGTATTAATAATAGTCTCAAGTAATTGTCTCTACTGCCTTGGTAGGGTTAGAGAGAAGACATAGATCATGAAGACATGTCTGGGGCAGAGAGGGCCTGAGGAAGAACCACCAAGTTGCCATGACCCTAGAGTGCTACGGGAAAGCAAACATGGAGGGGCTTTCTGGTCGAGCTGTGCAAGATGAAGATGCAGTTATTTTGAAGTACACCCATTAGGAACACCAGCCTCTTGGCAGACACTAAAATAAAGATCACAAATGCCAAATAGGACAAGGTAAAGCTTAGTGAAGGCCACTTTGATGGGGCATGGGAGCCACCAAGCAGATGTCTGCCCCATGTCATGATGGCATATAGGTGCTTGAAATGTTCCAAGCTGGGGAGAAGACACAGGGAAAGGGAAATCTGGAATTGAGTAAATTTAAACCTGAAATGAGTAATGATACCCTACAATGTATACATCTACTTAAAGTTAAAAACATTTAAATTTTCTGCTACCAAATATAATAACTCAAAGTAAAGATCCAATTAAACTAAGGAAAAAGGCAAAGATAGTTACATTTTTGTACACCTGAGTTTGTGGTTTGAAAATTTATATCTATTCCATTAGGAAATGCATAGTTGCAATCAGCACTTCAAAAATTTTATATCCCAGTTATCTATCAAAGGAGATGGCATCTGTTCCACTAAAACAGATAAAAGGCATAAATTTTATCTATTGCACTAATTCTTCCTAGAAGGGCAACCTGTGCCTTAATAAAAATATTTTCCTGAAAAAAAATACATTGTTTCTTCTAATATCTGTCTTCAAGCATGATGGAAAGGGGCAAACATTTACTTATCAAAGACAGATATTCATATTTGTAATGCTACAGCACATATTCTAAGGACAACTCCCTACATAATTCGGAAAAACAAACTATAGTCTTGTTGTATACATGGCATTCTCCCTGGTCACTATAAAGAGTGAATCTGATTCTTACATTTTCTCACTTCCTCTAACTTGGAGGTTACCCATGGGCTGGAATGGCAGCCCTATACATTCCTTGTTCTTCTGTCCCCCTGCTCTGCCTTTCTACAGGTACCTGTTGGGAGATTGACATTGCACATAATTAAGGCCTGAGATCTGGACAGCATCCATTCTAGCATAGCTCCCCAGAGTCCCAACTTTGACCAACAACAGAATTCCTCGGCTTCCACTTGGGAAGTTGTTCTCTGTCTCTGTCTTGGCACTTGTTCCCTATTTTTAAGTAAGAGATTATTCTTCACAAATCATCCTATGGATCACATTGATTCCCCAGGCCCATTCTATGCCAGCAGCTTCTTCACAGCTACAGTTCCTATAGAATACACACACACACACATACATATATGACTCTACAGATTGGATGTTTGGGGTTAGTGTGGAGTTAGGTCAGTTTTCACAGCAGTTATTATTTGCTTCGTTGTATTTCCTGGCTTTGTAATCAAACATAATACGAATGTTAATTCCTTCTTAAAAAATGATTGCTGTAGAAAAAAATTCAGTAAGCTTTCTAAATTCGCCCTACATTTGGCTAACAGCAAATGAAAATTCTCAAAGTCTCATTTCTCTTATTCATAAGCATAAATCAGTAGTCAACATTTCCACCCAAGAATGAAAAAAAAAAAAAAAAACTGGTTCTTAGACCGTTTTTCATTATTTTTAGAGTACCTAGGCATTTAACCAAAACAATACATGTTGGCTCAATTGCTATTTCTGTGTAGGTTTTAGTGAATCCTACATGTTTAAGAGTTCAGTTAAAACTGGTTTGGGGTTGTTTTAGAGGTAATAAACAATGGTTAGGGAGTTCATCTCAATCAACTTAAATAATTAATGCAATAAGCAGTTTTCAAAATCTATCCCTTGATTTGGAAACCCATATACTAAGAATGCTACGTGATACTCCAATCCTCTAGATGAATTATGACTCTTTTCCTCAAAAATCTGCAGAAATTGTGTTGTTGCAAATACTATAGTTCCCCCCTATGTGCAGTTTTGCTTTAGGCAGTTTTAGTTACCTGAGGTCAACTGTGGGCTAAAAATATTAAACAGAAAATTCCAGAAATAAACAATTTATAATTTTTTAACTGTGTGCTATTCTGAGTAGCATGATAAAATATCACACTGTCCTGCTCTGTTCCTCCCAGGATGTGAATCATCCCTTTGTCCAGCGTTTCCATGCTGTCTACTCTACCTGACCCTTAGTTACTTAAGTTACCTCAGTTATCAGATCAACTATTTCAGTATCACACGGCTTGTATTCAAGTCACCCTTATTTAATAATGGCCCCAAAGCACAAGAGTAGTAATGCAAGCAACTTCGATATGCCAAAAAGAAGCCAAACATATGTCAAAAGTAAGTTTTTAATCTCCTACTGCGCCTAATTTATAAATTAAATTTGGTATATTTATCATAGGTCAATTATCATAGGTATGTATGTATAGGAAAAAACATAGTATATACAGAATTAGGTGCTATCTGCAGTTTCAGGCCTCCAGTGGAGGTCTTGAAATGTATCCCCCCTGGATAAAGGGGGACTATGGTAATATTTTGAGAAAAAGCCTGGGACTATTTTTTATTCTTCTTTTAAAAACCTTATTCTCTCTCTCTCCATATAAAGTTGTGTATACAGATATATACAAATCTATATACACACACGCATATATTTTATATATACTGTGTGTGTATATATTTTTTTTCCTTGAGAAGGTAAAATAAGATTTTCTTATGTTTTCCTTGGAAAAAAGTATTTCAAACTATGATCTTTAGTGTTTTTCTTAGGCTATATTTTCTTTATTTCTGGTGCTCAATCTGGATGTCATTCCACGTTCTAGATTTTCAACTGGCTTCAAAATAATGTGGCTAAATTCTGCTTGAGAACTCCTTCTATGTATCTAGGCAATGTTTGATTTCTTCCTTTGTAACTTGAGCAGGAAGACTTGATGTCAATATTATCTATTTAGCCATTCAGGTGCTTGAGGAGGAAGTAAAGAATGTTAAGGCCACGAGCATCTGCCATTTGAAAAGTCTCCGCAGATTTTTCCCTGGAATTCTTGCAGTCCCTTTTTCAAGGGCCAGTTCTGCTGAAGAGGGAGTGTGTCATTTCTCACTTGTAAGTGTGGCCCTCAGGTATGCTACCTTACCAGGCACTCTGTAGGAAAGTCAACGAGAGAAGCAGCTTTTTATTTAATTTGGCTATTATAGCTTCTGATAAAATTAGTTGCAAGAAATTGTTCCTCAATCTTTTCTCTTTCCCTTCCTCCCTCCTTTCTTTCCTTCCTTCCTTTCTGTCTCTCTCCCTGGCCTTCTCTTTTTCTTTCATCTTTCTTTTTTTCCTCAGCTACTTGTGCCCAACTTCTCCAGATCAGGAGTTTCTTTCAACAGTAGAAGTAAGTTGAGCCACTATGAGAAACCGAAGTTTAATATAAAAGAAATGATGAGACGTAAATTCCCGCTTTCCTTCCAGCCCCCTTGCTGAGGCTTTGGAGTACTGACAAGCAGCAGTGGAAAGGTTCTGAATGGAGCATTTCCAGCGTCTCCAGTATGTGTCCATCCTTTCACTCCCATGTTAAGCTACATTAGTGCTCACTCTCAGGTTTTCATTATATAATTATGCCTTCAAGGAAAACAATTGTCTCAAATCTAAGACTCTTCCCAGTTTACCAAAACTGCATCAAAACTGCAAGACTATCGACCAAGTTTCTTGTATGAGGCTGCATTGTACCCTGGTCTCAACAAGTGGGGATATTGTCCCCAAAAGGTTAGTTTTTTGTTTTGTGTGTATACACAAACAGGAATGTATAAAATTATACATAGGTATTATATATACCTATGTATAAAATTATACATAGGTATTATATATACCTATGTATAAAATTAAATTTGGGGGAAACTGTTTGCAAGCTTGCACCTTTTCCAACTTCCCTGAATATAAATTCAGATTTTTTTAATTTTAAAAATTGTATGTTCAACTCCTATTTTAAAATAATGATCCTTTTAGAAGGTACTTGAAATGAGATAGAACTGAATTTAAATCCCATTTGAGCCACTTGTATCAAATGGCAATGAGCAAGTTCTCAATTTAATGAGCCTAAATTTTCCCATATATAAAATAGAGGTAATATTATACATCTGGAAAAGTTGTTGTGAAGATTAAATATAACATATATAAAGCATCAGGGCTGAGTCTGATAAATAAAAGGTACATAATGAATAAATAATACATTTATTTGAAGCTAGTTGTTTAAATTAGTTAAAATTTTAAGTTCTACTTTAAGTGATTATTTGAATCATGATTCCTAAAATAGAATACTCTATTTATAAATGGTTGTTTGATACATGTCCTCAATAACTATACTGAATGGTGTTATTTAAGTAAAGTGGGAACCAATTCTCTAAAGTCAAAGGAGACCAAACTTCCTTCTTCTTAAAAGAAAGCCTCTGTGAACACTGATCACAATGGCATTCTCAACCATTTCTCATGCTTTTCCTTTTCTCCTTCACAAACCTGCGGCAAATTAAAGAAAAAGTTCTGTGGTAATCTCCATGATTGTTCTCTCGCTTTTGTGTTGTAAATAATCATTCTGTATACTCAGCAATTAAAGTGGCCACAGATAATTGCAGGTACTGTAGAAATAAATCACTTTTTTAAGGAAAGGATTTTTGAAATAGCGTCATCCCTTTAATCCTGTAACTTGAGATTTATCAACTATAAAACTTGAGATTTATAATCTATTATTTTGTTATTAGTTTATAACTAATGTATAACTAAGTTATAAAATATATTTAAGTTATAAATATATAATAGTATTATAGTTTATAATGAGATTATTATTTTATTATTCCTTGGTGGTATGCACTGGATGCGTCTCTATTGGATATGCATGCTAGGTATCACCAAGGAATAATAAAATAATATTGTAGTAAAACTTTTTCTAACACAAGGTTTAAATTTCTTTTTATTACTATTTTAATGAAAATAGAAAAGCCTAGATCTTTTTCAGGATGCTATGAGGTAAACAATTCTTCATGTTCATGCTTTGCAGTAAACTTTTGAACAGTTTCTTTTAAATCAACCAAGAAAGGACTAACCCACCAACACAAAGGAGTTTATCGGATAATATACATTCTTTTCTTTAAAAAAGGCTTGTTTTCTGGGTTGATATTACTTTTGACTAACGTCAATCAAGAAAAAATGGTTACTTTTTTCATAAAGTAGCCAGACTAAATGGCCACTTTATTCATACATTTTCTGCTGTCTCTGTGCAAAGAGAGATTACTTTGCCATTTCCTCTGCTGATCTGTAATTTGGTTTTACTGTGAAATAGCCTGAGAAATGGCACTGTCCCAGGAGCTGACTGAGCTGGTCCCTGCCTAGGACAGGAAGTCATCGTCTAAGTCTAGAAGGAACTGAAAGAAGACAAAGAGTTGTGCTGACTCTTGTATCAACCTACAAATGCCAATTAAAGTAAGATGACCTTATTTAGCACTTTTTGCTGTTGGCCACAGCTTCACAGGTCTTATTTTCAACCCATAGCATGAAATAAGGTAGGGATCTTTTGTGAACATGTAATTCTTTGCTTGCTTGCTTTCACAAGTCAGGGAACATGGGTAAAGGAGAATAAGGAGGAATATTGAGCTTCAACAACCAGCTGGACTAGCTCTATTGTTACATCATTTCTATTTCTTTTTTGGCCTAATAAGCAAATCTCTATAATATATCGTAAAATGTTCAAGCTAAACTTTGTGTTTAGCATGAATCTCCCCCTTTCACCACCCTAGCCACTCATCCCTCCCACCACCTGTTCTACCCTCCTCACCACCACCATCCTCACCACTCCCTTCACTATCTACTTACTTATTTACTTTTTTTAATAAGAGGGCATTTCAGAGAGTAGTGGTTCAATTACATGTGTAACTTCTTTCCTGTCAAGCACATATCTCATTGGCACCTTATTATCTGTGCATGCTATCCTCTTCCAAGTGGTTCCGCTACTTTTTCTAATTATCTTGGATGGATCTTCATGAGCAGCAAGGAGATGTACAAAGGTCATAGTTGTCATGGATGAAAAACCATAATTATTAGGCTGGTAAATTTTTGCTATGATTCAATAGCAAACACTTTGCTAAATTTTTCAATTTAGCAACATTCACATGTTTTCTGCAGAGATGTTTACTCATGTAGCACCATTCAATATGGTTATTGAGGAAAAATATCAACTAACCACTGATAAATAGAATATTCTATTTTAAGAATCATGGCACCAAATACTCAGTGACTTAAAATGAAACTTAAATTTATAACTAATTTAAACAAGTAGCTTCAAATTAATTATTTATTTATTCATTATGTACCATTATATGTCAAACATTGCTCTACATGCTTATATATGTTATGCCTAGTCTTCACAACTTTTCCAGATGTATATCACCTCTACTTTATATGTGGGGAAACTTAGGTTCATTAAGTCCAGAGCTCCTCATCGCCTTTTGATACAAGTGGCTTAAATATGATTTAAACTTAAATCTATCTCATTTAAAGCACCTTCTAGAAAGGATTATTATTTAAAAATACGAGTTTAGCATACAATTTTTAAAAATCTGAATTCACACCTTAAGGAAGTTGGGAGAAGAAAACTAATAATTTATGATGGAGAGTTAGATGGAGTTTGTTTGAAGTATCACAGAAATTTCCAAATGGAATAGTCTAGGTGGCCTTGGGGACTATAGGAGTGAAGCTTGAGTAGACTCAGGTAGATTTGAGAATCATCTGTTTAGTTATAATTTTTTTGAAAGCTGGAGAATAGGTGGATAATGCCAGTGGAGAGGATGTAGAGAGTAGAGAAAGACAGACCAAGAGAGGAGCTGTGATGCCCTCATTTGGGGTGGGAAGAGGAAAAGTGGGCCAAGGCCTCAAATGAGAAGCCATAGTGGCAGGAGGACCATCTGGGCAATGTTACGTTCAGACAGGCAAGAAGGTGAGGTTATCAGAAAATAAGCCATTGGTATTGCTATGTCCTACAGGGAACCTGGGTAAGGTGAACTGTGAAAGGCAACAATCTTCAGTGAGCTGTGCTTCTCCAGGTAATACAGTAAAGGAAAAGGAGCAGGGGAGGTCAGGACGCTGAAAACTTGTCTCCTATGTATATTTCCCAAGGCGTCCCAATGGTGAGATTTACCCATCCTAAAAGGGAGGACGCTTATTAAGTTCTGCCTCTTAGGGTCAATTCTACTCAACAATAGGCCTTGGGTAATTTATGTTTGGCAACTACCAATCTTTCTGTGTTTACGTCAGTTTTCTTTTCTCCTATGTGCATAGGAGTAGAACACTCTCCTCTTTGTTGCAGGCATAGAAATATACTATTATTTGCTTCTCCTTTTCCGTGATTAACAGTGATCCTCTTTAATCATACTAATTATCTGTGCAATATTATTTCACTTTTCAAATTAAAAAGAACTGTCACCTCTACTTTTTCGGGATTTAATTTTTCAAAAATTACTCCATATTAGGTAATATTATTCCTATTTTATGGATGAATAACTTTAAATGGAAACTGCATATTATGCATTCACTCTGTACCAGGAACTCTGCTAAGTATTGCATGCACTCAGTTTCATTTAGTTCTCATAAAATTAACAATAATAAATAAAAAAGGATAGTCAGTGTGGCAAAATCTCATTGTTGAATTTGAGTGATGGGAATACTGAGGTTCATTACACTGTTATTAACTTCATGAATATTTGAAATTTTTATGAAAAATTTGAAAATCCTGATAATTAGTGAATTTGAACACTTTTTCATGTATCTGTTGGCCATTTGTATGTCTTCTTTGGAGAAATAGCTATACAGGTCCTTTGGCCATTTTAAAATCAGATTGCTTTATTGCTATTCAATTGCATGAATTCCTTGTATAGTTTGAATATTAACCTTTTATCAGATTATGATTTGCAAATATTTTCTCCCATTTCATAGATTTCAATTTCATTTTGTTGATCATTCTCTTTGCTGTACAGAAGCTTATTAATTAGATGTAGTTCCATTTACTTATTTATTTTTCTTGTTGCTTGTGCTTTGGGGATCATATCCAAAAATATCATTGCCAAGATCAGTGTTATGGAGAATTTTCTCAATGTTTCCTTCAAAGAGGTTCATGGTTTTGAGGCTTACATTTCAAGTTAACTTTTTTGAGTGGTGTAAAATAGGGGTTCAATTTTATTCTTTTGCATGTGGATATCCAGTTTTCCCAACACTGTTTATCAAACAGACCTCACACCTGGGATGGCTGTTATCAAAAAGACAAGTGATAACAAGTGGCAGAAAGAAGTAAACAAAAGGGAACTCTTGTGCACTGTTGGCAGGAATGAAAATCAGTAAAGCTGCTATGGAAGACAGTATGGAGGTTCCTCAAAAAATTGAAAATGCAATTATCATAAGATTCAGCAATCTCACTTCAGGATATATATTTGAGGGAAACAAAATTAGTATCTCAAAGAGGTATCTGCACTCCAATGTTTATTATAGATTTTTTCTTTATTTATTTAGAGACAGGGCCTTGCTCTGTCACCAAGTGTGGAGTGCAGTTGCAGCTCACTGTAGCCTTGAACTCCTTGGCTCATGTGATCCTCCCATGTCAGCCAGCTGAGTAGCTGAGACCACAGCCACACAACATCATGCCCAACTAATTTAGATGAGGTCTTACTATTTTTCCCTGGCTAGTCTCAAGCAATCCTCTCACCTCAGCCTCCCAAAGTGCTAGGATTATAGAGGTGAGACACAGCACCTAACCTCATTGTAGCAGTATTTACAAAAGCCAAGACATAGAAGCAACTCAAGTGTCTGTAGATGGATGGATTAATAAAAATATTGTGGTATATTTATATAATGAAATATAATTCAGCCATAAAAAAGAAGAAAATCCTGTCACTTGTGACAGCATGGATGAACAATGAGGACATTATGCTAAGTGAAATAAGTCAGACAGAGAAAGACAAATATGTGAAGCAGAATCAAATGGTGGTTACCACGGTCTGGGTAGAGAGAGAAAATGGGGAGATGTTGGTCAAAGGGTTAAATTTTTCAGTTTTAAAATGAATACGGTCTGGGGATTCAATGCACATTATGATATCTATGGCTAGTACTACTGTACTGTATACTTGAAATTGATAAGAGAGTAGATCTTAAATATTCTCTGTGCACACACACAGAAAAGACATTTGTGTAAGGTTTCTAAGAGTGCTACTTCAACACTAAAAAAAAAAATCAGTTATGAAGCCTATGTTGTTTCATTTTATAAATGGAGAAACTGAGACTCCGGGAAGTTGAATTACTTGGCCCCAGGTATTTATACCACAGGTATATCCCGTGGCAGTGTAAAACTGGGGAAATATGAAAAGAGGTAAATGCAATGTAACGATTAACTGACTGATATCATGGTCATAGACATCTTACGGCTTTTGTCCACAACTTCTAACACTAACAAATAGCCACTTTGCAAGCACAGGAATAATCAGTGACAAGCCAGGTGAGAGCGCAACTTTGATTCAAAGACTGCTTTTAACCAGTATGCCACAGCGCCTGTGTGCCCGAGACACCATTACTTACCTCATTTATGGTTCTCACAGCAGCCCTATAGGAAGAGCATTAATATCCCAGTCATATAGATACAGTGCAAGGAGATCAACTTGCAGATTAGCCAGTTAAAAAGTGACAGTCTAGTTTATTTCTGATATCAACCTTCTGGTTCTAGGACCAGTTTTCTTTCTCACTGAAGAAAACTCAGCACTTAGAAAGTTTACTTCAACCTGGCTCCAAGTCCTGATCTGTCACATAGAGCTATTTGACCCTACTAAATAATGACCTTTTATGTTATTCTCATTAAACCATGGATTTTACATATCATCTTGAAAAAAATCACAAAATATTGATGGCAAAAGTTCTGCATATACTTACCCTCTGATATGATTTCATAGACTGGGTTAGAGGATAAATTTTTATTATGTGCCAAAATATAAAGAATTATATTAACCACTTCAAAAGTTCACAGCAGCATAAAACAGCTAGTAAGTCACCGACAAGCTGAAGATGCACTAATCTTCATGGTTTTTGTGTTTTTGCTATTCAAATTGGATATAGTTGAGCAAAATTGGTTAGATCAGATATACTTTATCTTATTCCACATAACTCTAGAGAGTATAATTAAAACCAGTGATGGGAAGATACTTTAGCTGCTTATGAGAAACCACTTCCTGACAATTCAGATGGCCAAAATAATAAGAAGTACTTCTATAAGGTGTAGCCACATCTCAAGTCAGTGACCATTTGCAGCAATATTGTAAAATAGCATTACATATCAATAGGCTAAAGGGCTAGATTTAAATACTCTCTGAACTTATTCCCAATTCCAAAATTTTGGGATTTTTCTAAATTAAACCCATACAGAATGAGGTGATATGGAAAGAGAAACAGATTGTCTGTGAAGAAGATTATACATGATGGAAGAGGTGGCCCTACTTTAAAATTCTTCTCTTTGAAGATCTCTTTGCCAATGTTAAAGCTGTTCTTTTAATAGTTTGATGGTGATTCCATATTAAATCATACAATATATATCCTTTGGAAGTAGAATAAAATTGTAATAATAAGCATATCGTAAGAGCACTGTAGTATATTTGAATATTGAGTATAGAGGGAAAAATTGTAATCAGGTACTGTCAGCAAACGTGGAACGATCTGAATCTGTCCATTACTAATTACATATCAAAGTGTGTTTGTGTTGTGGTGAGAAATAAAAAAATGCAAATTTAATAGTTCTCATTTTAATATTAGTCATCTGACAGTTTCTCTAGGTTGATTTTATAGTGATTATGCTTACGGAAACATACAGATGTTGAATTTGGTACATTTTTATTTACTATTGGTACAGCCTTTCTAATTAATTTCAAAGAAAATTTTTTTCTGATTTATTTTGAAAGAATAATTATTAACAAGAGCTCTAGAGGCACCTTTTTCAGGTCATTGCTTTTATTCTCTTTTAAGTAAGCATTAATAATTCAGTGGAAAGCAATGGAAAGGGGATTCAATGAGTTATTGGTGAGAAGAGAAAATTTTTAAAAAGCTAACTCATTCCTTTGCTAGTATTTTTAATTAGAAAGACAAGGAGACATTATGATTTTGCACTTTGTATAATGAAAACACCCAAGGCCAGGTGCAAAACTGGGGAAATACGAAGAGAGGTAACTATAATTCAACAATTAGCTGACTATGACGTTATGGTCATATTATGGCTTTTTTCACAACTGCTAACAAATAACCATTTTGCCGGTACAGGAAAGGAGAGCACCAGATGAGGGATATTAAGAACCCTGAATTTTCCAAATCTGGGAATTTTCAATCTTCCTAGCTACTGATGAGTTAAATGTCATTCTTTCTTTTTGAATGTTAAAATCACCCCCACACAAAAACTCACTAATTTTGCATCATAGAGTACATTGAATTTTATTAGATTCAATGGAATTTTTATACTCTAATTTCATAAGTTAATATAAATAAAAAATGTATTGGTAAAGATGATCAAGACATTCGTTTAACATTAATTTATTCATTCAATTGATGTATATTCTGTATATTAAATTATTAGACAACTCTGTAAATAATTCTAATATATCCCCAGGTTTAGAAATCTCTGGCCTGTATAAAATAATACTACTCACGCTAACTAATCTTTTTTGGTATCTAAACAGAACGCTAAAACAACAACAGATGAATCCCTAATATTTTTCCTCTTCCTTCAATTTCTATTGCCATGACATCACATCTGGCTGGCACTTGCCCTAACTTCCACAGGAGCCTCCTGTCTTCCTTTTCTCTATTCTCTCGGTTTGGCAGTTAAAATACCCAGGTTACCAAGCCTCAATCCATACTCTGAAGTGACTCTTCAGAGGATCTAATCCAGGCCAGTGACTTCAATCACCACCTGGACAAAGACAACTCACACCTTTCTATGTCCAAGCCATATCTCTTTCCTGAGGTTCAGACTCATATATTTCACTGTTTAGCATATCTTGCAAATGATACACAAACGTATACAAACTCAACTTGTTTAAAATTACATGTATCTCCCTGACTCTTCTAATGCCCTGAAAACCTGCCCTATCTAAAATTCTACGCTATGTAAATTCTATCATTGACTCCTGCTTTACTCAGTGGACTGCCCTTCTAGTCATTCCATAAGCTGGGCCCATGAATCTTTCATTTTATTTATTTTTTTTTACTGAACTTTTTTTTTCAATATCTCCTATTTAACACACATTTATCTACTTCCTTTTTCCACAACATTGTGTGTCTCCTCATCTCTCTGCCTTTCTGGATGTCGGTCCCTTGATCCGTATAGTCTTCCTCTCATTGTCAACATTCTTGCTGATGGCCAATGCCATGAAGTACTTTAATCATACCCCAGGAAATAACCTTCCCATCTCTCTATCTCATACTCTTCATAATAATTTGCAACATTCTGTCTTCAATTACAGTGAAATGTAAAGATATCTTACATAGTTAATGGTAGAAACTAGATTTCACTTTCGTGCAAACATGACACATCCTGCAATAGCTCCACGAACATATAAAACTCTAAATAAGTAGTTATAAAAGGAATTAATCATTCCACTCTCTGAAGCTGTATCTTGCTCTTAAAGGTAATTTGTTTTCCCAACTGCTCAGTGATTTTCTGGATATTTGTTTTTTAATATTTGAAAATCACTGAGCAGTTGGGAAAACAAATTACCTTTAAGAGTGAGACATAGCTCTATATATCTATATGTAATATAGAGATTGTAAATATTGAAAAATACAAAAAAATCAAAAATGCCTATTATCCCATTACCCTTGGATGAACACTTTCAACATATAGTACATTTCCTTCTGAATCCTATTCCTCTGCTTATGTTTAGGTATTTTGTACAGTTTCACATTGCATAGAAGTTTTTATAATATACTTTGTGGTTTTTCGGCATACATTGTAGATTTTCACAATTTTTAAAGCAACCAACTTAGCACAACCCTATTAATCATAAGTATAGACATTAACAACAATGTTTCTCATGTTTTTAGAGTATGTGTTAGTAAACACCTAAAATACTCCAGAAATACTGTAGAGAAAGTGCAAATAAAGGCTTCAAGAAGAAATAAACTAAGTTCTGTTTATAGTCCTATTACTCAATGTGTATATGATTCAAGCTTAGGACCTGGAGGGTTCAGGAAATTTGTATTCATATTTCCAAGAATACAAAATAAAAGAAAATTATACTTGTGAAATAAGTGTGCTCTTTCAGTCATTCAAAAAATACTGAACAGCCAGTACCTTATTAAATACACAGTGTACAAGACATGCCAGGTGACTATCCTTAAGAAGCTTACATTCTAATTGGGGAAATGGTATGTGGTGAAACAAATAATTGAAATCATTACAGTTTGTCATAAGTGCTAAGAAGAAAAAAAGGTGCTGTCCTAGAGTATAGCAAGAAGAATCTACTTAAGAATGGATGATCAGAGAAAAGACCAGCTACAAGAAGAGCAGAGGAACTGCTCCTGACAGAGTAGAAAGCATAGAATGCTGAGAAAATACAGGGGGCGCTGTCTTCTAGTAAACAAAAGAAAGCTGGCCAGATTTACCAAAGTTAGCAATAAAGTGAAAGGTAGTGTGAGGGAGTTTGAAGAGATGGGCAGGACTTAGATCATAATGGGACATATTTTGATCTTAGCTATTTACTCAAAAGTATATTTGATATATTACACAATTTATAGATTATATATTTATAGATTACATAGAGATATATATTATAAATATATACCATATATACATAGAATCTGTAAATATGTATTTATCATATACAAATATCTTAATATATATTTGTATATTAATATGTAATTATAAATATATTTGTATATAACTATAATATATAAATATTATAGATTATAGATTTATAGATTTATAACACATCAACTACAAAACCTCCTTAGACTTTGCAATTCCACCTATAACTTGTTTTATGTATATATACATATATAAAGATAGAATTTAAAATCCACAAGTCTGATTACAAATGAACACATTTTTAAATTCAATCATTTATATAGCTCACTATAAAAATACAGGTATTTTTAACTTTGGGTAAAACAATGCAATTAATGCAGTAATGCACTCCAAAATGTTGATCGAGTATGAACCGCTGTTATTGCAAGGACAAGGACGTAAAATTCAAACATACTGGGGGAAATTTATACCCAATATCAATTACTGCTAGTCTATATTTTATCTTCTTTAAATAAAAATCATTGAAATAGGAATCCATAGAAATGGAAAATAAGTCTGAATATCACCTCAACAAATTACTTTGTAATTTATTACACTAACCCCATTGTGTTACATTGATGATTCTTAAATGTAGAGATTACTCTGTCAATTGTAAATTTAGCGGCCATTTCTTACCACTCAGATATTCCTTGGCTGCCTCTTGCCCCAGTATATTGCAGCTGAATTTTGAACCTGCCTGAAGCTTAGTAAACCTGGCCCAAATGTACTTAACACTAGTGCTATGGTAAACACCCTATCTTCACAGAAGGTATTCTACACCACATAACTTTCAGTATGGATTGAGAATTCCAATTGTTCAGAGTTCACTTATTTACATGAATTTGTGTCTGAAATCTACCTCTTTTCATGGAGAATTTTTGATGGCTAAATTCCTTAATAATCTAGCAAAGTCAAAATATGTAACAAAAAATATTAATATATGGGTGACAATGGAAAATATAAAAATGGTATTTCTTTTTTAGTTTCTTAGTGTTCGAAAGATATTGGTACCTGGGAGGTAAACTTCCTTCAAATTAGGAATTTTTTTTTTTTGTCTTTCAAAAAGAGATATAGTATTTGAAGTGGAACTTAAAAGATTCATATTTGTGGGTCAGCAAAAGCAAGAGAGAGAGACACATTATGGTTTCAGAGCCTCAAGGCTTGCAGATGTATGTAAATCCAGTAAAATTTAGACAAATATCTAGATGCAGTAAAAGCTAGCTGCTAAAATTATTTTGTGTCAGAAAATGAAAAACTAATTTCTAAGAAATTCAGCATAGCTGGAATTTTTTAAAGAAGGCTTGAGAAAACATCAAAAATAGACAGGATATTTTATACCTGAAAATTGAAGCAACAGAGACCTAAGCAACATATGAGCTTTGCAGAAATAATTCTTTACCTATGGGAAAATGCAGAATATGATAGACTTGGTGTCCAAGGCTGCTTTGACTAGGAGATGGAGTAAACTTTCTGGAGGAAGTGGCGTTGAATAAGGACTTTTAAAGAAGAGAGAGGTATGTCTCATGTCTCTGTGAAAGAATGCTGGTAGGCATGTTTTGAAGAACTGAGCAATCATCCCTCACGGATCTCATGAGAAAAAAGGAAAAAAAGTAGAGGATTTGTGTTAAGTCTTAGGGTAGTTGAATATATAAAGTGAATTTTTTTTAATATTATTTTATCTTTAATAATTCACATATTGGACAGTGTTATTCCAAAATGGCATTCCTTTCTCAACAAGCATGTTTGGCATAATGTGAAAACAGCCAGAGCATTATGCCAGCGCTAGAACTGGATAAGTCAACCACTTACGATAAAATGGATTCAGGGTTTGGTGCCACGGCTCATGCCTTAATTCCAACACTTTGGGAGGCTGAAGTGGGAGGATTGCTTGAGGACAGAAACCACCCTTGGCAACAAAGTGAGACCCCCATCTCTACAAAAAAATAGCCAAGTATGGTGGCACACACGTGTGGTCCCAGCTGCTCAGGAGGCTGAAGCAAGAGGATCTCTTGAGCCCAGGAGCTGGTGGCTGCAGTGCGCTATGATTGCACCACTGCACTTTAGATTGGACAAAAAGAGTGAGATCCCATCTCTAAAAATAAAAATAAAACAAATAAATAAAATAATGGATTTGAAGCATTCCAAAGGCCAAAGGGTCTTAAACAACTGAACACATTCAGTTGGTCTCCTGGCCTCAAAGACCAGATTCCAAGCACAGGTTCATGTTCTTGAAGTAGAAGCTCTGGGCCTTAACCCATGACTCCTGGTTTTTGTCTGTGCAATCTTAGGCAAGTCATTTAGCCTACTAATTGACCTCCTCATCTGAAAACAAGAGTAATGCCTACAAAATAGGGTTGATGAAAGCATCAAATAAATATATATGTAGGTGGCCTGTGATGCTATTAATAAGATCTAACAATTAATATGCTATTAAAATTATATTTGTCAAAGCAATTCTTGATTTTCACATGGCTATCTATCACTACAGTATTTTTTAACTATACTCTCTTCTGTATCACTCATTTATATTTTGGAGCAAGCAATGAAAGTGGCCTGACACTTGAACATTAATGTTCCAGCCCTCCATTACATGCAACGTAGCAGTCTTCTTCATTACCAACACATGTAGGCTGAAAGGCTTACTATGTACCTTATATTTTATCTCTTATAGATCACATTTGTAAGTAGAAAAATTGAATTATCCTAGAGCAGTTTATGACAGCTTGTTTTCTGCTTTTTTGTTTTTTGTTATCTCCAGTAACACTCTGATTTCATGCAACGCTGAAGCATAATTTAGCATATTCTTTGTAGCTTAAAAGTAGCTAAGCACCCTTCCCTCCCACCATCGACCCCAAAGCTAGCTGCCATTTTTCAGAGTCAGCCAGAAGTGTGATGAGCTTGCAACAAGCAGGATTCAGAGAGATAACATCAAAGAGTACACTCAGCATTACTGCACTGCATAACCCAAAGGAATGGCAAATGGCACATGAGCAGGAACTAATGGCTGATGTCTTATGGTGCATGACAGTGATTTTCCAATTGTAGGCCATATGGGTTTGGAGGTTATTATTTGGGAGATGCATTCCATCCATACACAGAAATTATAATTACCGCATTATTTCAGTCTCAAATTATTTAAACCAGCTTTATTTGATTTGCTTTTCATTTCTTCTGAGAGTTTATAAAATAGAGTTATCATAGATAAGTGTATGTGCACAAAAGTACATAAATAAAAGAGAGAATTAGAACCATTTTCAGATTCTATTTCTACACTGGTCAGTACATTAACCCAACACTAATTGGTTTCCAATCTCAGGACCAAAAGAAAAAATTTTATACTGAATTTAAATGCCAGGGTTTTTCTTCTCTCTTGCAGTGAAAGTTTTTCTGCTGGCAAATAGGAGAACATATGCATGCCTTCTGTAATGAGTGAATGCAGGAGGATTCATTAAAGCATCTTTTATCAAAATTGAACACAGTTTTAACATTCACGAAATTACTATTAGTGGACTTATGGGTTTAACTCCTCTGAGGTAAATAAGCACTTTGATTCCATTTTAACTGCGAAAACATTTGCTAAGCGAGTCTACGACACTTCTCTGGATAGTATCTGCTTCATCTCCCTGAAGCTTCTGGGCTACATATAAATCTCTCTTTTCTATCATTTAGTGCTACATAAAATAATGCTAGTAGTGTTTGCCTGTCACTAAGTAATAATTTTAGAGAAAATAAAAATCAAGATAAATGTAAAACATACTTGAATAATTTATTTAGGAGAGGAAAAATAAAGGTTACTGTACACCCTGTTATTTTAGGTCCTCCCAACCAGCTCAACAATTTTCAGCCTTTCACTGACACACACACACACACACACCAGCCTCCTCCTATCTTGAGAATTTTATTTTAGTTTGCTACTTAATTTGAAGTATTCAATCAATGGAGGCTAAAGAATGTTTATGTGAGCTGGTGATTCTAATGCATATTTGATTTCTATTTTTACGGAAAAATCTGGACAAGTCACAAGTTTCAGGTTTCTCTTTTACGAATTGAGTTTAGCAATTCTTTTGGCTAAGTTACATATCCTGAACTCTGTTACAGGTTTGTACACACACACACACACACACACACACACACAAATGTTCCACATATAATAGCAAATTTATTAACATACATGAATTATTTTTTGTAATTAGACTATTATTGTTATTAGCATTCTTTTAAAATTTTTTTTCATTTTGGAAATAACAAACTGCATTATAAACATTACAGAAAAGATAACGTAAAAGAATTACCCATAATTTCCACGGACCAACCATTATAATCATTTTTATGTTTCTCCAATCTGAGACTAAAATTTGGATCTCAATGTCTCCAAACTGTATTTTTTCTGCTGTGCCATCATCCACATGTTCTAGAATTTCAGCCCAGTTTAAATTACCAAAGCCTTCTCAACTTATCTTTGAAACCATTGAAGAGGTCTTACAAATATTCTCAAACCCCAAATTTGGGTGACCAGGAGGGATTCCATAGACCCAATAGTTCCCGGTCTGTGAGATGGCTTCTTTAGAAATGCACCCTTCCCCTCTCACATTGACACTGTTGCCATTGAGCCTGTTCCAAGCCTGCCAATAGCCGAAGCAGAAAAATACAGCATCATTGTATAGCTGACAATGCTTCCTGCTATTGCTGTCAAAGTTTCTGGCATCAACTTTGCTGAATCCACTCATGCTAATTTGCACTCTGAATCTCTCAGAGGGATTTTAGTAAAATGGCTAGGATTCTAGATTCCTCTTCCAAGATTAAGCATAAATCCATACAGATGGGGCTAATAGCATTGAGGATAATAGTGTTGGTGATGATACTGATGACCAAGCTAGTAATCATCAGTGGTGCTATATACAAAATATTATTTAAGATTATTTTTAAAATATGTAATATTCAGAATCATTAATTATAATTTTACAACAAAACTAATGCAAACTAACTTTAAGAAATAAAATATGCACAAGAGTTTGTGTAGTAAAAACTAGAAATCAACACTGACGAAAAATGCTTCCCTCCAGCATAGCCCACTGTCCTTGAGCCTCTTTTCCAGTTTAGGCAATTTGATGCCAGGCAGTATTTCAACAAAGGCAAGACCTATCGGAACTCTCAAGTAAGCACAAGTTAGGCTCATACCAGGACACTCCATTCTGTTGTATTCCACTCAGGAACACCATGTTTCAAGCACTGGGCTTGGGGCTAGAAATACAAAGTAAATAAAGTAGTTATAGTTTTATCCATATGAAGTTAATTATAGTTTTTAGTGGGAAGATAAATAGTAAACAAATATTTGCAATATTGATAATGAATATTGTAGAAAGCAAAGTATAGGCTGCTATGTGAACCTATAGAAAGAAGATCTAATGTCAGGCATAAACTGCAAATCAGCTGTCATGTGTGAGTGTGTGATTGTGTATGCATGTGTGGGGTGTGTGCGTGTGTGTGTGTGTGTGTGTGTGTGTATATATATATATACACACACACATACATATATATTTGCCCCAGGTATGAACATGGCATCACATAGAATGACTTCATGAATTTCAGTTGCCTACTCGGCCTCTGAAGGCAGCTGAGTTGAGAGTCCAGACCTAGTGAGTCAAAGAAGACAACACAGATGTAACATTTTGAGAATGAGGTGGAATTATCCATAAAATATGGGTGTGGGACATTGGAAAATAGTATTCTAGTAAGAAAAAAAGACCTATATATACAACGAATAATATTCACAAAAGTGTCAATAATAAAAACCATTTCTATCAGTCTCAGGCACTGGTCTAAGTACTTCATATGCATTTTGTAATTTGGTCATTATATCAATGACATAAAGAAAATACTATTATTGCTTACCATTTTAGATGAAGAAACTCTGATTCAGAGGTCAAGTATGCCAAAGTTTATATACAGTCAGCCGATGGTTGTCTCAAGATATAAATTCATTTTTGTCAACTTTAGAGCATGAACTCTTAACCACTAACTACACCAATGTTTTTCAAACTGTGGGTTCTGATTCACTAAAGGGTCATGAAATCAGTTTAGTGAACCAATTGCCAAGTATTTTTTTTGTAAATATTATAAAAAGAAATGGATACAAATAATAGAGTGCATTATAGCTAAAAAATATTGTTTGGTAAAACTTTTGTTTCAGTAAAATATGTGCATGAGGGTAACGTAAAAGGTAACTTAATTTTTTTGGAGTCAATAATGTTTGAGAAAGACAACATTATTCTTATTGACTTTCCAGCTCTGACACAGAAAAATAAAATGAAGCCTAATATCACTGTTGCATAGAACAAAGAAAGGACTATGAAAGATTTTTAGAAAGGTAGGTGGGACATGCATGATGAAAAATTTTGTATGTTGTGCTATAAATTTAAATTTAATCTAAGGGCAATAGGAAGATACTAAAAGATTTAGGTAAGAGAGTTATGTGGTATGTATTTTTCACAGATCATTTTGAAATGAAGTGAAATAAAAAAACAGAAATATTAGTCAGGAAAACTGGAGAAGCAAAGTGATAAAGTGATAAAGTGCCTTAGACAAAGGTGTGGCAGTGAATATAGGGAAAGATGGAAGGAGGATAGAGGTATTTTGGGGGAAGAACTGACAAAACAAGTATAGGATCATTTGCTTTGCTTTTATTTGTACCTTGTTAATTATAGATCCAATTTTTAACCTGCCCATTGTCTAATCATGAAAATTATTTGATATAGTAAAATATTATTTAAGATTATTTTTAAAATATGTAATATTCAGAATCATTAATTATAATTTTACAACAAAACTAATGCAAACTAAGAAATAAAATATGCACAAGAGTTTGTGTAGTAAAAACTAGAAATCAACACTGACGAAAAATGCTTGCATAAATGACATCTGTATTAACTATACGTATTATTCCTTTCTCAACTAGGTTGAGATAAAGGCTATATAGTTGCTCTGCTTTATGCAAAAATCACATAGACCTGATGTTCACGGCTGCATATAGGTTTGAATGGAATCAGAGACCAAAATTACAATTCTGTCTGGTAGTAACTTATATTACACTAACTTTAATTCAAAAAAAAAACCAAACACCTAATTTTCTAAAACCCAAAAAAAGTGAGAGAGAGGACAGTGAGAGAAGAGAGACAGAAAGGAAAAAGGAATGAAGAAAGGAAATGAAGAAAGGGAGGGAGGGAGAAAGGGAAGGAAAAGAGGAAAAAAGGAAAAAAAGGAAACTGTAAATAAGTCTATTATTTTAAGTCCAAAAAGGTCAGTACTAACCTAATTAAATAACTTTTTATTTTATCTTTTTTTGGTTAATTACTTAAATGCATGCTCTCATTTGCCTATATGGAACCAAAGAGCTTCTCAAAATCATAAGCGTATTATATATCCTTAAAAAGCTTGGTTACTACACTTTATCCAATATAATTAAAACCAAAAATGATGACTATGCAATTTCTAGAATAGGGATAATAATACCTATATCATGGGCTTGTTCTGAGTACTGGGCGAATTTATGCTGCTAAAACAGTTTCTACATAATTAGTATTATGTAGGCATTTGAAAAAGAAAGGAAGCAAGATAAGAAGGGAGGATGGTTACTCATCGATATTTCTATTTCAAGAAATATTTTCAGGAAAAAAAATGTAGATTTGTTTATTTAAAAGGTGCATTAACAATTGGAAGGGGTTGATTTGTATCAATGTGTTTCCAGAATTATAATGTTTTCAGTTTAAAAAAAAAAAACTGTAGAAGAATGTTGGTACTGCTTCACCATTCTTTAAGGATAAGCCAGCACCTGTTAGCACTATTGGCGACATTGTTTTCGCCACCCATTTAGTATGCTGATAATTGATCCTGAAGCTCCTTACACTGGGAATACAATCTGCATGCCTAGAATGATCCTCTAGTTCTATGACTGTTTCACTAACTGAAATATTTTGAGTTACAAAATTATTATATTTCAGTGTATTAATCATGTTTAATATATTTATGTGGAAAATACGTTATCCACTTTTATTTCTCAAAATTATTTTTGTCTAAGGTTTTTTCCTTTGTAAAAATAAGATTCTCGTTGTTTTTATTTACATTATGAGGCAAGGAGTCATACTAAAATAAAGACAAAGTAGAGAACTTTCACGTCAAAAAAGTTTGATAAATGAGCCCGACTAAAAGTAACTAGTTTTAAAGCAATGCCTACTGCTTCAATTTGAAGGAAGAAATAATGAATAAGTATCTCTACATGTATAAGTACATATTTGTGTATGCATACACACATATATGCACATGTTCGCATTATGTGAATTTATATTAAAATTAGTCATTCATATTTTTATTAGTCTGGACAAACATGCAAATATAAATATACATATATAATCATAGATGAAATAAAAATGATAGTATCATGTAAATAATCTATACTTGCATAAAAACCATAAAGTGTTTTATCTTGAAATGTCAGTGAAAACTTAAGTCTCAGTCATGCAGATTTAGTCTCTTATTTTTTTAAATTAAACACAAAATAATAATAAACATCATCATTTTCTGAGTGGTAGCCATTATCAGGCATTTTACTAGAAGTTTTCAACATATTACCACATTATATCCTAAAGCAATTCAGTGATCCAGGTAAAATTATTTATTTTCAAGGTAGAAATAGTGAAGACCCGTAAGTTACAACTGAAGTGTAAAGTCTCTCACCCTAATTTTAAAATATCTTATATTTTGCATCATAATGGATATAGCATTTTTTCAGGCAGAGCTATTTGAAAATCCAAAGTTTATTGTCTTTTCTTAACAGTTGACTCCTGTTGATGATGATGAAGAAAGTGTCTTTTACGTTGTCTTCTGTTGCATTTTGTAATTGTACTACATATACCATTTTATTACATGCAGATCCATTATCTATTTTTCTGTACCAAATAATGCATCACACTTTTACATTTGAGTATCAAATAAATTGCCACATGTAATGATATTTCCTTGTGTATATGTCTTTCCTCACCCAAAATACTGTATTTCCAATGTGGGCCAGAGACTATAAGCTGTAAAGTGAAGTCTATAGCACCTAGGTCAATGCAAAGGACACAGGTGTTCATTAAATACCTATTGTCTCATAAGATTATTTGTCAAGAATGTTACCAGAGGCAAATAATAGTGTACCCAATCCTTCAGCATGAAACAATTTAGTAACTCTGGAGTATGTTTATTTAAATCAAGTAAATCTCTCTTCCCCTCAATGTTTAAATCATTTTTCTATTTAGGTATTAGTCAAGATTAATGGTATTATTTGTAACATTCATTAGCTTAACAGACTTTGTGAAGATCATAGAATTATTGATTTATATAGATATTTTCCAACTCCCTTAACACATTTTTCCAGCCAAATGCCATATTACATAGTATGTAAATATGAAAACTTTATGTAAAATATGCATCAAAAAATTGTACTTCTTAGGCCGGGCGCGGTGGCTCACGCTTGTAATCCCAGCACTTTGGGAGGCCGAGGCGGGCGGATCACGAGGTCAGGAGATCAAGACCACGGTGAAACCCCGTCTCTACTAAAAAATACAAAAAATTAGCCGGGCGTGGTGGCAGGCGCCTGTAGTCCCAGCTACTCAGAGAGGCAGAGGCAGGAGAATGGCGTGAACTCGGGAGGCGGAGCTTGCAGTGAGCCGAGATTGCGCCACTGCACTCCAGCCTGGGCGACAGAGCGAGACTCCGTCTCAAAAAAAAAAAAAAAATTGTACTTCTTGGTATTATTTTAAAAACAAAAATCATTACTCTAGAGTTGGTAAAATTTAATACATAAATTATCAATAAAGGGCAATTTATCACTGATAATTTTAAGTCATCATATAATGTAAGATTAGCTAAACAGAAGTAACTTAATTAATATTAAAACTTGTTCACATATGCTCACATATATTAAGTGATACTTGTTTAAACATGTATTTTTGGCTGAGAGATCATAAAGTATATTTTTCTACATTCAAGGGAAGGACAAAACGAACAAATAACATTATTAAAGATGAATGGAACTTTCAGATAAATGAGAAATTCAATGTGAAGTAATTTACTTTGAGAATAACTTTCATTTTTGTGTAGCTACGAAATCTCAGAGGTCTTCTGATGAAGAGGCCCTTTAAAACACTGCTGCCTTTTCTAGAATGTTAAATACTTGGACACAACCCAAAATAGTCCACATCCCTGTAAACTGAGAACAGGATTCATCATATACTAGGAATGCAGGAAAATGAGGCACAGAGAAGGAAAACACATATGGGATTTCACAGGGCACATTATGAGTCTAAGTTGCTCTTTGTATTCAAACTTAAGATAAAAATCCAGAGCTTATAAAATCAAAAGCCCTGAAACAATAACAAAAGCCATGAAGGGATTTTCAGGCTTCTTCCAGTTCTGGTATATTGAATCAGTTCAAATGAAGAAGATGGATATTTAACTGGTTAATCCTTGAGTAAAATTTCACTTTTATACAGCTCAAATTCTATATATAGAAAGTAAGGGGAAAGGCCAAATTTTTGTTTAACTGACACTGTGCATGATTAAGGGACTCACTGAAATGATAAGCTTGACTTTATAGATTATTCATACAAAGATAAGGCAATCAGGCATAAATACATACATATAAGTGCATGTTTTAGTCCTTCTCTCCGTCTCCCCACCCTCTCCTCTTTCTCTCGCTCTTTCTCTTTTTCTCTCTCTCACCCTGTCTCTCTCTCTCTGCCTCTCTCTTTGTCTATCTCTAAAACCTGTATAATGAATCTTAGAACTATTGAAACTGTAGCTTTCATGGATTCCAGTGCAAACATGATTGCCTCAGTCTTGAACATTTCGTTGTTTATAAACTATTTTCCCTATTATTTGTTTTGGGGACTATGTTACAGAGCGTTGAGTTTGGTAAAAACAAAAACTTAGATACAGTTTTACTGTTATGAACTGCTTTCGGTATATCAATTTCCAGAATCAAGGAAGAAATACAAGCTTGCTATAATGCCTGTCTTCCTGAAAAAGGCCTTTTACAAAATTTAACTACACCTGACAGTAATTTACCATATCTTCCTGAGTGAAATTAAATATAAGAAAAAAACCCCTCTTGAAGAACTGCATTGCATATTTCACTTTTTTAAGGAATTTTAGATGTTGATCATTTATCCTAAAATGTTTGCTTGAAATATTTAGTTGTTTTGAATGACAAAAAATTACTTACTCCCTTCTTTGTATATAAATTAGTCTAAATAGGAATTACATAAAATTTCAAACGATTCATTCAAATCTTTGTCTGTTACTTTTTGTTACGAACAGCCATTTTTTAAAAAGTAATATAATAATTTTGCATTCTGGTTATTATTCAATACAGAATTACCTATTACGTGTTGTCTCTGGGGAAGTATAAAGAAGAAAACATCACTCTGAAAGTCAAGACCAAAAAAAAGAAAGTAGAATAAACCACCACAATTCTTCTTCTCAAACATTTAGTTACTATGTGTTTTGAATTATATCCCACAACTTTCTCTCAAATTAACTCCCTCCCTGTGGTTCATTTATTTGTCCATTCATAAAACAATTTTGAGTGTCTCCCATGTTTTATGTGTTAAGCTATTGTCTGAGTACATGGAGATTAAATGAGTGGGTAGGCCTCACCCCCCAAAACATCTAGTAACTGTAGGAGACTTTCAAAAATTGGCAATAAGAACATAATTGGAAAGATGATCATGATAGAGGCCCATAGTTACAAATTTTCTCAAGAGCACCTCACTTTATCCAAGAAAGTTAACAAACTCTTCAAAGAAAAGATACGATTTAAAGTCTTTAATAGTAATTATTATTCAAGAAGTTTGAAATCTAAATTAAGAAAAAGATACTGAAATGACTCAAAGGTGCCAGCGAGTACGCCTCCATCAGAAAACTGAAAGAATTTCTATAATGCTGGTTAAGAGTGATCTCTTGAGGTTGTAGCAAAAGATTAGATGGAAATGTAAGTAGGATACAGATAATAAGGACCCTGGTAAATATCTAAAATTTTGACTCTTACCTAACTGCAAAAAGGAGCCACTAAATGATTTTAAGCATTGTTAATAAGACTTGCATTTTAGAAATATCACTCTCACAGCTATGTGGCTGATAATCCAACTGGGGTTGGGGAAATTAATTAAAAAGCTGTTCTAGTATTCTAGAGAAATAAGGCAGGTCTGAGCTAATGAAATCTAGTTGAAATGGGGAGCAGAGGAAAGATCTGAATGCTATGTGGAACACAGAGAAGATAGGACTAGGTGACAGATAGGATGACATAAGAGAAAAAGAAGAGTTCAAGATTACCCTCAAATTTCCAACTTGGAACTGAATGAATGTGATATGATTCTTTAAGATAAGAAATATAAGGTTTGGAAGTGAGTTTGGGTTGAAATACGGTGAGTACAATTTTTGAAATATTATTAGGTCTGAAACCGTTTCATATAACTAGGTAAAAATGTTGATTAAGAAACTGAAAACACAGGTCTAGAACGGAAGACAAAAACGTCGGTTGGAGGGTGAGCATCTGTAACTGATAAAAAATATGTTTGTGGATAAGATCTGTGTGAGAATATTCAGAACAAAATAAGCAAAAAGCCACCATCACATTACATTTCCGTGTGTTAACTATACATTAAATTTATGTCAGAAACATTTCTTAAAAGAAAGGCATAGAGAGAATAATGAACCCAAGCGTTAGTTATATTGATTTTCCTATTGAGAATATCAGAGTGCATTGATATGGTCATTGACACGACCCAAGAAGGAATAGTTTTAATTTCCATGTCTGTTAAGCCAGTACCTAAGTTCTCCTTCTCAGATGTTCTATTAAAGGTTCAGTGTCTGTCCTTTTATGTGTGATTTGGATTACCCATCTGCTATTTTATATAGAAGCAGAAATGAAATGGAGCGGCAAAATAACTTGTTGAAGTTCACCTAATATATTCAGATGAAAATCAGGCCTAAACATTAAATATGGTTGACATTACACTTATCATTATCGTGAGAAAACAAAATGAGTGAATCATGTTAAATACTGCAATGTATCAGGATGTATATTTTAAAGGCCCCAGAGAATATGACTTGGTTATCTTTGGCTAAAATAAATAACAATAGCAAAGTCACTCCTATGTGCCGAACAATTCATTTCCTTTTGTTCCTAGGAACAAATTAATCTACATTTTCCAGTGTCTCTTGCAGTTAGATGGGTTCGAATGATTAAATTTTGTTTAATGCAGTGTAGGCGAAAGTGAAGTAAGTCACTTCCAAGCGGTATTAGTTTCCTGTTGCTGCATAGGAAATTGCCACAAGCTTAGCAACATTAAAAAACACAAATTAGTCCAGGCGCAGTGGCTCACGCCTGTGATCCCAGCACTGTAGGAGGCCAAGGTGGGCAGATCACGAGGTCAAGAGATCAAGACCATCCTGGCCAACATGATGAAACCCTGTCTCTACTAAAAATACAAAAATTAGCTGGGCGTGGTGGTGCACCCCTGTAGTCCCAGCTACTCAGGAGGCTGAGGCAGGAGAATCACTTGAACCTGGGAGGCGGAGGTTGCAGTGAGCAGAGATCGTGCCACTGCACTCCAACCTGGCGACAGAGCAAGATTCTGTCTCAAAAAAAAAAACCAAAATACAAATTAGGCTGGGTGCAGTGGCTCACACCTGTAACAGATCACGAGGTCAGGAGTTCGAGACCAGCCTGGCCAATCTGGTGAAACCTCATCTCTACTAAAAATAAAAAAATTAGCCAGAAGCGGTGGTGCACACCTGTAGTCCCAGCTACTCAGGAGGCTGAGACAGGAGAATCACTTGAACCCGGGAGGCAGAGGTTGCAGTGAGCCAAGATTGTGCCATTGCACTCCAGCTTGGGTGACAGAGCAAGATTCCGTCTCAAAACAAAACAAAAACAAATTAGTTGTCTCACAGTTTCTTTAGGTCAGATTTTGGGGTATGGCATGACTGGATACTCTGCTCATCATGTCACAGGATATTGACAGGTTAGGGAGATGGTGCCTGTTGTTTTTACATGGAGTTCCAGGATGTTTCACGTTCATTGGTTGTTGGCAAAATTCATTTCCTGAAGCTGTAGGTTGAGATCCTAATTTCCCTACAAGCTGTCTGTCTGCTTCAGATTGCTCTCAGGTCTTTGTCATGTAGCCCCTCTAGCTTCAATTCTTAATTTTCATTCTTCTATCTTAATTCATTTTTTTTTTACTTTTTTAAACTTTAATTTTAGGTTCAGGGTACATGTGAAGGTTTCTTATATAGGTAAACTCTTTGTCAAGAGGGTTTGTTGTACAGATTATTTCATCAACCAGTTATGAAGCCTAATACTCAATAGTTATTTTTTCTGCCCCTTTCCCTCCTCCATCCTCAATTAGGCCCTAGTGTCTGTTGTTCCTTTCTTTGTTTTAATGAGTTCTCATCACTTAGCTCCGACTTATAATTGAGAACATATTGTATTTTGTTTTCTGTCCTTGTGTAAGTTTCCTAAGGATAATCACCTCCAGCTTGATCCATGTTCCTGTAAAAGACAAGACCTCATTCTTTTTGTGGCTGCATAGTATTCCATGGTATAGAATGTACCACATTTTCTTTATCCAGTCTATCATTGATGGGCATTTAGGTGGATTCCATGTCTTTGCTATTGTGACTAGTGCTGCAGTAAACATGTGTGTGCATGTGTCTTTACAGTAGAGTGATTTATAATCCTTTGGGTATATACCCAGTAATGAGATTGCTGGGTCAAATGGTAGTTCTGTTTTTAGCTCTTTGAGGACTTACCATACTGCTTTCCACAATGGTTAAAATAATTTAGACTCACACGAACAGTGTATAAGTGCTCCCTTTTCTCTGCAGCCTTGCCAGCATCTGTTACTTTTTGACTTTTTAATAGTAGCCATTCTGACTAGTGTGAGATGATAGCTCACTGCGGTTTCAACTTGCATTTCTCTAATGTGCAGTGATCCTGAGCTTTATAAAATATGCTTATTGGCCACATGAATGTCTTCTCTTGAAAAAGTGTCTGTTCATGTCCTTTGCTCACATTTTAAGGAGGTTATTTGTTTTTCTCTTGTTAATTTAAGCTCTTTATAGATGCTGGATATTAGACACCTCTGTCAGATGCATAGTCTGCAAATATTTTCTCCTATTCTGTGGGTTGTCTGTTCACTCTGTTGATAGTTTTTTTTAGCTGTCCAGAAGCTCTTAAATTTAATGAGATCCCATTTGTCAACTTTTGCTTTTGTTGCAATTGCTTTTGATGTCTTTGTCATGAAATCTTTGCCCATTCCTACGTCCAAGATGGTATTGCCTACGTTGTCTTCCAGAGTTTTTGTAGTTTTGGGTTTTACATGTAAGTATTTTATCTTAAATCTTGATGTGAATTAATTCACATCAATTCTCTCTCATCTTGGGTCTCTGATTTCCAGTCTCTGACCAAGTCTTATGTAATTGGATCAGGCCCACTTGGATAAGCTCTCTTTCTAAAAGTCAACTGTGCCAAATAGCATAGCCTAAGCACAGGAGTCAAATATCTCATAATCCAAAAGTGTGTATACCAGGGAGTGGGGAATCTTAGAGACCATCTCAGAATTCTGCCTACCAAACTAACTGATCCATAAAATATCCCATGGGCCTTCCACTCACTTTCTCTTTCCTGCCTTCTGGCAGATGCAGAAACCCAGTGGAATCCTCTGAGGCCTTGAAAGATAGTGGACCCACCAGATGGAAGGACCATAGGTCCCTAAATGAGTATCGCTACCATCTACTCTCCCATCCCCCACCTTCTTGCATTGCTCTGGGAATGAGCAAGAAATAAGCCTTTATTGCATTAAATTTCTGGAGTCTTTGTTAGAGAAGAAAGCCTATTTTGGCTAATACATAAATAGGTATCAAATAATAACGGGATAATATGGTGATATATATTAAGAGCTTGCTGTTTTACAGCTTTTTATGTAGTCCTTCCTTTCCCTCATAATTAAGGTAGCATCTCTCACTTTCTATATGTGGTGGCCTCGAGCATAAAGCTTGATTTTGAGCCAAGCTAAATAGATTTTTTAAATTAAATGCAGACAGTAGTTTTAAGGTTAATGTGCTTTTGATGTGCAATATGCAGCCTTTGTTAGAATAAAAAATGTTACTCTTGGAATTACAGATAACTGGCCTCTGCATATCAAGAGCAAAGTTGTGAGGTTCAAGATACAGGCTATGAATCATGCATCAGAGATTAGTGAAATACATTAGTTTTACTCACCTAAAAGGAGAAAAAGTATGATTGCAGAGGGAAGGAGGAAGATAGAGGGGAATGTAGTGTGATACTGTCCAGGTTTCTGAGAATTAGAGAGACCACATCCCTGGAGAAAATGAAATTCTCGTAGAGAACCCCCCTGTGCCACAGGAGGTTGAAATTGTCAAGAACTACAGCTGATGGAGGTGCTTAGGTGCATGCACCAGAATCAGTGGTGGAAAAGCACCTAAGAGTTCTAAAGCATTCTCTAAAATAATCAGCTGGCTGACAAATTTGTAGGAACTGAGAGTGAGGACAGGGACCCACAGCACATGGGAATTTGACCAGTAGAGGCTAAGGCTGGGAAAGCGAAAACAAACGTTGATGCTGAAAACCAGGCAAGATCAATGACACTTTGGTAGAAGCTTCTAAAAATGGATGATGGCACTCATTGAAGACCCTCCCCAGGTAACAGAATAATATGTTAAGTACCTCCCCCATTATAATTTACATCACCTCCAGGGAGAGGGGGAGAAAATAAAGGAAGTGAAGACGTACAGATTAATTTAATTTGAGTCTTCCATTTTTAACCTGGAAGTCACTAGGCTTATGAATTGTCAATATCAGACTTTCCACAACTAGCTGGACTAGAGGCCCAAATTGAGTCAGTATGGAGAAATATGTAAAATAACATCTATGAAGACAAGATGTAATATTTTCCCTAAATGACTTGATGGAATACTTTTTAATTTATGTATCAATAGCTACTGATAATAAAAAAAGGAAGAGAAAGAAAGAAAGAAAGAAAGGAGACTTCCCAAATAAAAACCTTCTAACTTAATAAAGGAGACCTACTGAAGCATAGTGATTTTATGGCTTCCTTTTCTTCTACCTAACTCTTCCCTTAGATTTTATCCTCTGCCACCTTTGTAGCATACTCCAAAACCCATTCTGAAGAAATCTCATCTAGCAGTGATGTCAAGAAGATGGTAGAATAGGAGCTCTTTGGCTTCACCCTGCAACCACAGAAATCCAACTAGCAACTACCCACAGTCAAGGCTATCATTGTAAATATCCCAGATCTTAGAAATCAGACTGATACACTCTCTTAGACTATAGAACCAAGAAAGCTGCTATTGAATGATAAAATGAATGGCTCTCTTTGACTGTGCTACCCCTCCTCCAAGCTGGCACAGCACCAGATAATTTCTCTGGACTCTCGGTTTCTACAATGGGAAAAGTGAGTTGGAGGCAGACATTCTGCTCCACCACTGTTCTAGGACTGTTCACGGGAGGCTAACTCCTGTCTCATTCCAAAAGAAGCATTAGAAATACTAGCAGGGCTAGACTCCCTGGGGTCAGTTAGTAAAAAAAAAAAAAAATGAAAGTGGGGCTCACAGTGACCAATGCACAGTTCTTGGTGGATTTTCTACATTCCAGCCAACAGCAATGCCACCCCAAATAACTAGCCAATAGCATTGCACTGCAGGAAACACGGTTCAGGGGTCTTTTAGGATTAAACCCCTAACCAATTTTCCCACAGAGCCTGGATACTCTCATTAGGTCTTCCCTAGATCAAGAGGTAGCTGTAGGTAAGCAATTACCCATAAAGGGAACATCTGACCCCACTCAACTCAAGAGGGTGGTCCAACTAAGTTCATATGTTTCCATTAAGTATTCAAAGCATGGAGGCAATTGCAGGTCAGTAATTACCCACAGAGGGAGCATCTGGCCCCACTCAATGCCAACCACAGTGTGGTGGCTTTACCAAATCTTGGTGCTTTGCATAGGTATACCCTAGGCCAGGAGGCAAGCCCAAGTCTACACCTATCTGTGGAGCGCAGCCTCTGGCCCTGCTCATGTTGTATGGCCAAGCAGCAACCCAGAGACCTCATCCAGCCTCAGAACCCATCATATAGAAATGCCCAAGTACAGATTCTAAAACAATAATACCACTCATTCAAGGAAGACAGCCTGCAACCCTGTTCAAACAGAGATGATTAGAGACCAGCCAGCATTCCCATCTGACAACAAAGTTCAGTCAGTGGTTTCAGTGGACCATGGAGCACAACCAGCAATACCATTTAACCTCAGATCACAGAAATGATCCAGCCCAACTAGAAAACCTGACACCAAAGTCTGCTTTTTCATGGTTGCTACTAGTCAAACCATACAAAATCCCAGGCTAAACTAAATAGTAAAGGCCTATCACCACCAAAGAACATCTGCAAAGGCCAGAGAAGACAGACATTTATCAAATGTACAGGCATAAATTTAAGGACACAAGGATTATGAAAACCCAGGGAAATATAATACTACCAAAAGGAAATAATAAATCTCCAGTAATGGACCCAGAAAAAAAATGAAGATCTATAAAATGACAAATAATTTAGAATAATCCTCTTAAAGAAATTTAAGAAACTATAAGAAAATACAAATAGAAAATTAAAATTTGGAGAACAATTTAGAACAAAAATGAGAAATTTGAAAAAGAAATAGAAGTAATAAAAAACAAATACAGTCATGGAGATTAAAATATAATAACTGAACTGAAAAATTCACTAGAAAGCTTTAACAGCCGACTTAAGCAAAAGAATCAGTGAGGTCTAAAGCAGAACATTTCAAATTATCTAATTAGAGGAACAAAAAGAAAAAGTATATAATAAAAAAGAATGAAGAAGGCCTACAGGAATTATGGGATGCCATCAAGTGAACTAACCTTCACATAATAAGAGGTCCTCATGGAGATAGGAGGTAAAAAGACTAGAGAGCATATTTCAAGAAAATAATGATGGAAAATTTCAAAATTCTGGGGAAATATTACTATAGGAAGCTCAGAGGTCACAATCAAACTCAACCCAAGGAGGACTTTACCAACACATACCATAAGCAAATTATAACAAATCAAAGAAATAAAAATACTGAAAGAAGCAAAAGATAAGAAATACATCACATTGAAGACAGCTGTAATATGGTTTTCAGCACATTTCTTAGAAGAAACCCTACAGACCAGGAGAGAGAAGGATGATATATTTAAGGTGCCGATAGAAAAAATGAACAAACAAACAAACAAAAATGAATAAAAAACCTGCCCCAAGAACACTTTATCCACAAATATACCCCTCAAAAATGAGGGAGAAGTAAAAGCTTTTTATGATAAACAAAAGCTAAGGGAGCCCATCACCACCAGACCTGTTTTACAGAAACTGTCGGAGGGAATTCTTTAAGCTGAAATGAATGACTATTAATTAATAGCATAAAATAAGTAAAAAACTTGATGACATAAATCATATGTAGTCATACTAACTCTAATACTGTAAGGGTGCCATGTAAAACAATTTTATCCCTACTAGTGGGGTTAAAAGACAAATCTATTAAGAACAACTGTAGCTATAACAAATTATTAAGGGATAAAAAATATAAAAACAAATATAAATTATAACATCAAAATCATAAAAGATGGGGAAGAGTGAAAGTATTGTTTTTGAATACTATTAAAAGCAAGTTGTTATCAATTTAAAGTAGCCTGTTATAAGGATAAGACATTTTATGTAAGCATTATGGTAACCACAAAGCAAAAACCTATTGTAGTTGCACAGACTATAAAAAGAAAGAATTCAAAGCAAACAACCATAGAAAACCATGCAACCACAGAGGGGAGGAGGAAGATAGAGGGGAACGTAGTGTGATACTGTCACTACAATATCACAATAGCAATAGCAAGACAGAAAGAAACAAAAGACCTACAAAACAATCAGAAAACCAATTATGAAATGGCAATAGCAGATTCTTACCTATCAGTAATTGCCTTGAGTGTAAATGGATTAAAATCCCCTATAAAAGATAGAGTGGCAGACTGGATTTCAAAAAATACCAGATCCAACCATATGTTGCTTATAGGAGATTCATTACTAGTAAGAACACACATAGATTGAAAGGAATGGAATAAAAAGAATGGGAAAAGATATTCCATGCAAATAGAAACCAAAGAGGAGAAGAGGTGGCTATAATTACATCACACAAAATAGACTTTAAGTCAGAAACTATAAAAAGAGACAAAGAAAGTCATTAAATAGTGCTAAAGGAGTTAATTTTCCAAGAAGACATCATAATTGTAAATATATATGCACCCAACACTGGAACATCTAAATATATAAAGCAATGATTTAATAATCTAAAAGGAGAGATGGGCTACAAGATTATAATAATAGGGCACTTCAGTACCCCACTTTCAATATATAGATGGAAAATCAGTAAAGAAATATTGTACTTCAATTATAGTGTAGACCAAATGGACCTAATATGTGTGTACAGAGCATTCTATCTGATAGCAGCAGAATATATATTCTTCTTAAGTGCACATAGAACATTCTCCAGATAGATTATATGTTAGGCCACAAAACAATTCTTAATAAATTTAAGAAGACTTAAATCTTATGAAATATTTACTTGGATAACAATGGCATGAAATGAGGAATCAATAATGAGAAATCTTCAAAAATACACAAATACGTGGAAATTAAACAACATGCTCCTAAATAACCAATAGGTCACAAAAGAAATCAAATAACAAATTAAAAAAATACCTTGAGACAAACTAAAATGGAAACATAACATGCCAAAACATAGAATGCAGCAAAAAGTAGTTCTAAGAGGAAAATCTACAGTGATCAATGAAAAAAATCACAAATACTCTAATGTTATACCTCAAAAAACTAGAAAAATAGAAAAAGAACAAAGTAACCTCAAATTTAACAGAAGGAAGGAAATAACAAAGATTATAGCCGAAATAAATGAAATGAGACTAGAGAAACAATTTAACTAAGAGTTGGTTTTTTTTGAAAAGATAAAATTGACAAACCCTTAGCTAGACTAGGGAAGAAGAGAGACTACTCAAATGGATGATAAATGAAAGAGGAGACATTGCAATTGATACAACCAAAATACAAATTATTATAAGAAACTATTGTAAAAAATTATATGTCAACAAATCAGACAATCTAGAAGAAATGGATAAATTTCTAAACTAATAAAACCTACCAACACTGAATCACAAAGAAATTGAAAATCTGAATAGACCAATAATGAGCAAGAAGACTGAATGTGTAATAAAAAGTCTCCTCTCAAGTCCAGAACTGATTAGCTTTACTGTTGTATTATACCAAACATTTAAAGAAGAACTTATGTCAATTCTTTTCAAACTCTTTCAAAAAAAAATCAAAGTAAAGCTAATAATTCCAAACTTATTTTATGAAGTTAGCATTACCCTGATAAGAGCCAGATAAGGACACTACAAGAAAAGAAATATATATAGGTCAATATCCTTGCTAAACATAGATGCAAAAATCTGCAAACAAAATGTTATATAACTGAATTCAAAAACATATTAAAAGAAAAATTCACTATGATCAATTGGGATTTACCCCTACAATGCAATAATTTTTTAACATATGCAAATCAATAAATGTGATACAGTACATTAACAAAATAAAGGATAAAAATCTCATGATCATCTTAACAGATGCAGAAAAGGCATTTGACATAATTCAATACCCTTTCTTGATGAAAACTCTGAACAGATTAGGTATAGAGAAAATGTACTTCAACCCAATAAAAGCCACATATGATAAACCCTTAGCTAATATCATGTTCAAGGTTGAAAAGTTGAATGCTCTTACTTCAAGATTAGAAACAAGACAAGGATCTCACCATCTCGCCATTTCTTTTCAACACAGTATGGGAAGTCCTAGCCAGGACAATTAGGCAAAAGAAAGAAATAGAAGTGAACTTGTCTCTTTTTGCTGAAAACATGATCTTACATAGAGAAGACACTACAGACTCCACTAGAAAACTGTTAGAACTCGTAAATTAATTCAGTAAAGTTACGTGATACCAAATCAACGTATAAAAATCTGTAGTGTTTCTGTTTCTATTTACTAACAACAAACTGTCTAAAAAGGAAATTAAGAAAAAAAACCCATTTACCATGGCAAAATTTAAATACTTAGGCATAAATTTACCTAAGGAGGCAAAAGACCTGTGTTCTGAAAACTATAAAACACTGATAAAAGAAACTAAAGAAAACACAAATGAATGAAAAGATATTTTGTGTTCATGGACTGGAAAAAATAAAATTGTGAAAATGTCTATACTACTCAAAGCAATCTAAAGATTCAATGCAATCCCCATCAAAATTTCAATAGCATTTTTCACTGAAATGGAAAAAGCCATCCTTAACTGCATATGGAACCACAAAAGACTCTGAATAGCCAAAACAATACAATATTGAATAGAAAGAACAAAGCCAGACACATCATAGTCTTTGATTTCAAAACATATTATAAAGCAAGTATAATCAAACAGCATCATCCTAGCATAAAACAGACACATAGACCAATGTAACAGGATAGAAAAACCAGAAATAAACCTACACATTTACTGTCAACTGATTTTTGACACAGATGCCAAGAACACATAATAGAGAAAAGGCAGTATCTTCAGTAAGTGGGATTGGGAAAATTAGATATCTACATACAGAAGAATGAAATTAGACATTTGTACTACATAGAAGAGTCAACTCAAAAATAGATTAAATATAAACCTGAAACTGTAAAACTTCTATAAGAAAACATAGGAGAAAAGCTCCACAACATTGCTCTGGGCAATGATTTTTCAGATAAGATCCCAAAAGCACAGGTGACAAAAGCAAAAATAGATGAGATAGCATCAAACTAAAAAGCTTCTGCACAGCAAAGAGAACAATTAACAAAGCAAAAAAACAATTCACAGCAAGGGAGAAAATATTTATGAACCATATGTCTTAGTTCATTTTTGTTTTGCTATAAAGGAATACCTGAAGCTGGGTAATTTATAAAGAAAAGAGATTTATTTGCATCACAGTTCTGCAGTCTATACAAGAAGCATGGTGCCAGCATCTGCTTCTGGTTAGGGCATCAGGCTGCCTCCACTCATGGTGGAAGGCAAAGCAGAGCTGATGTGTGCAAGGACCAAAATGAAGCATGAGACAGTGGAGAGAGGTACCAGGCTCTTTTTAACAACAAGTTCTTGTGGGAACTAGCAGAGTGGGAGCAAACAAAGTGAAAATGCACTACCGCTCCCAGTCAGGGCATTAATCTATTCACAGGGAATCCTTTCCCATAACCCAAACACCTCCCACTAGGCCCTGCCTTCCAACATCGCCACACTGGGGCTTAAATTTCAGCATGAGATTTGGAGGGAACAAACATCCAAATATACTCTAGCACCATACATCTAATAGGGGCTAATATCCAAAAATTATAAAAAACTCAACTCAATGGCAAGAAAAACAACCCAATGTTTGGGTTGACAACATGCATTAATTTTTTTAAAGTAGGCAAAGTCCATAATAGATGTTTCTCAAAAGACATACAAATGGTCAACAGAAATGTGGAAAAATGCTTAGCATTACTAATCATTAGGGAAATGCAAATTAAAACCACAATGCGGTATCACCTCACACCTGTTAGGATGTTTATTCTCCAAAAGATGAAAGAAATAAATGTTAGAGAGGATGCATAGAGATGGATTGCTTACAGTGTTGGTAGACATGTAAATTAGTAAAGCACTTATGGAAAATAGTTTGGAGGTTCCTCAGAAAATTAAAAATAGAACTACCATATGACTCAGTAACCCTACTTCTGGGTATATGCCCAAAGGAACTGAAATCAATATGTCGAAGGGATATTTGCACTTACATGTTTATTGCAGCATTATTCACAATAACCAAGATGTGGAATCAACCTAAGTGTCCATCAATGGATGAATGGATGAAAAACATGGTATACATGCACAATGGAATACTATGCAGCCCTTAAAAAGGGGGAAACCATCTCATTTGTGACACCATGGATGAATCTGGAGGACATTATGCTAAGTAAAATAAGCCAGGCAAAGTAAGGCAAATACCATATGATTTCACTTATATGTGGAATCTAATGAAGTTAAACTTCCACAAGTAGAGAGTAGAATGTATTGGACAAAAGTTACTGGGGAAAGGGAGTTTAAGAATGTAGGCACTGTGACCGGGCATGGTAACCCATAGAATGATGGTTAGCAGAGGTTGGAGGGTGATAGAGTAAGGGAATGAGGAGTTGTTGGCTAAAAAATATAAAGTTTCAGATAGATAAGAGAAATAAGTTTGGAGAGGTATTGTACATCTGGGTGAGTATAATCCATAATAATGTGTTATATATTTCAAAATAACTAAGAGAGTAAATTTCAAATGTCTCATCATAAAAAATGGTAATCAAGGTTATGGATATGTTAATTAGATTGATTTAATCTTGCCACATTGTGAAAATATATTGAAACATCACATTGTATACCATAAATGTATGTAATTATAATTTTTTCTTTTTTTATTATACTTTAAGTTCTAGGGTACATGTGCACAACAATTATAATTTTTCAATCAAAAATAATATTAATGATAGTTTTAAGTCAAAAAATGAAATTAGAAAAAAAAAAGAAATCTTGCTCACATCCATGTCGTACATTATTGACTGCTAAATCCCTACTTCACCTCAGTCTTTCTTCAGAGTTCCATGCCTACATTTTCAAATCATTACTGCAGAAATTTGTCAAACACTTCTTTATCTTGTAGGAAGCTCCAAATCAACACACATCCCTTGCCCCATTTGCAACTCCTTTTGCTTTTTCTACCTTTACTCACTGAAATAAAAATCTAAACTTTGACTGAGATTTCTCTTCCATCCCTTCACCTTTACTACTTTTATGAATTCTACTTCCTCAGTCTCTCCCTTCTGCCTCTTCATCTCATTCTCCATTGACTTTGTCTATTATCAGATTCACTAATGTATTTGTAGGATTATGGCAATAAGCCTCTATGTAAGGCTTATCCTCTATGTAAGGCTTGGTTACCTTGTTCCCCAGACTCCATAACCAACTCTACCTCAGTTCATTCTCCATAAATTTTCTCGGAATAATATTCCTAAATGCAATCCAACCATGTCACTTTTCTACTTTAACTTGCTCAGAAGCTTTCTTTCAGGATAAAGCCCATGATACACCTTTCAAGGCCCTTCATGGTCTGCCTTTGACTAAATTTGAAACTCTATCCTCCTTTTCTCAACTTAGTGACCTACAAAAGAGTGCCCTGAATGACATCTGTTCTTTAAGTTATCTGTATTTTTTACTGGCAATACAGTGCCTACATTCTTTTTTTTTTTTTTTTTTTTTTTTTGAGATGGAGTCTCCCCTGATCGCCCAGGCTGGAGTGCAGTGGCAGGATCTCGGCTCACTTCAACCGATGCCTCCCAGGTTCAAGCAATTATCCCATTTCAGCCTCCTGAGTAGCTGGGATTACAGGCACTACATGCAGTTATAACGTTTCAAATATGAAAGTTGTATTTGATAGACATATTTGAAATGACTGGAAAAGAGGTAATTATGGTAAGAAGGGAGCCCATGGGTGCCTGTAATTCCAGCTACTTGGGAGGCTGAAGTGGGAGAATTGCTTGAACCCGGGAGGCATCGGTTGAAGTGAGCCGAGATCCTGCCACTGCACTCCAGCCTGGGCGATCAGGGGAGACTCCATCCAAAAAAAAAAAAAAAAAAGAATGTAGTCACTGTATTGCCAGTAAAAAATACAGAGGCCTTAAAGAACAGATGTCATTCAGGGCACTCTCTGTAGGTCACTAGGTTGAGAAAAGGAGGATAGAGTTTCAAATTTAGTCAGAGGCAGATCATGAAGGGCCTTGAAGGGTGTATCATGGGCTTTATCCTGAAAGAAAGCTTCTGAGCAAGTTAAAGTAGAAAAGTGACATGGTCGGATTGCATTTAGGAATATTATTCTGGAAAAAATTATGGAGAATGAACTGAGGTAGAGGTGGCCTCCCAAAGTGCTGGGATTACAGGCGTCAGCCACCACACCTGGCCACAGTGCCTACATTCTTAAACTCCCTTTCCCCAGTTAACTTTTGTCCAATGCATTAATTCTTATTTATCTTTGAAGATTCACTTCAAGCATTACATCCTCTGGATTTTTTTTTTTTTTCCTGAAAACTATCATCTAGAGGAAAGACTACAAAAATTATCCTGCCCCTTACTCAGTCACCACCAAAAAGAACATCTGGTGATTATCTGTTAGTATGGGCTATAATTCCCTGTTAAAGTCATTCATTTATTTTTTCTTTTAGATAATGATGGATAGATTGGTAGTATTGGTAGTATACTTCTCTTATGACATTCTATACTCATTTTCCAAAGTTCATTTTTGTTTCTCTTATTTTTTTCCAGTCATCTTTATTTCACTTCAGTTTCCTTCTTACCATAATTACCTCTTTTCCAGTCATTTCAAATATGTCTATCAAATACAATTTTCATATTTGAGAAGTTATAACTGCATGTAGTGTTTCCTAATTCTTCTCCAGAATACCTGCTCCAATTTACATCTCCAGCAGCAGTGCATTGGTGTCTTTGTACATACAGGTTAAAATTTCTTCTGTGTTTTAGCCACTGCAAATAGTTTTTCCCACTTGTAGTTTTATCTTTAATATCTCTCCTAGAAGGTAAGTCTTCGATTGTGATAAAATCACACCCTTCAGTTTTTCTCCTTGTTGTTTGTACTTTTTGGGGTCTTGTTTAGGATACACTTCCTCATCCAAAAATACTCTGGTGACTTCGTCATCCAGATGCTCAAAATTCTGCCAATATACACCCTTTTTACTCATTTATTTTTCTCCCGCCCTTCTCCCCTATCATCCCCAATTAATCCTTTCCTATTCCTTCTGGGAGTGTTCTGCTATTCAATCTCCAGCTCACTATTTTTTTTTTTTTACTGTATATATTTTGTCATTCAACCGATTCATTGTTTTTAAAAATTTATTCATTTCAGACATTTCCCAAAATGCCTGCACATTTTCTTGAAAATATGTTTTACTTCATGTTTTAATCGTTTATCTGTTGAATGTATTTATGATTCCAAGTTTAAATTTTTTATTATTTCTATTGTATTTGTTTTGCCTTTAAGGTATCACTTTTTCCAATAGTGATTTTTATTGCATTGTGTTTAAGCTTCTCAGTAACTAGGAACTCGAATTTTATTCGATCTATCAATTGCTTTGACTGATATTTGTTATTCAGAAGAGTGACAAAAACCTGGGTTGCAACTTGTGCGCCTCTTGGTGAAGAGAGATAATTATCGCTTTGTATCATAGACTCATAGCCCTTCCAGCCTTGTCTCACTGCCAGGGAACTTGTAGTAACTCTCACTCTGTCATTGCTTTCGTCCTGGCCCCTTACTTTCTGTTCTTATTAGCTCATGCAGTAGGGAAAAAGGGTTGAGATGCAAGAATGTTCAGGAACTCCTCAGGCTGTGCCTGCTCACAGATAGAGGACCTCCGCCACAACCAGACTACAGTTCTCCCTTTTCTTACCTCAGAGTGGGTGTTTTTATATTCCTGCCCATAGAATTGAGGGCTTAGGGAAAGAAAAGAGGCACAAAAAGGAAGGCCAACTCATCTTACATTTTATTTGAGGCTCCTGGCCTTCCCTAATTTGAAAACTTCCCTACCTCCAACTACCCTGGTTCCATGAAGATATGAACACCTTTGGTCTCTCCAAGATTTTTCAGTTTTTTATTTGTGGTTGAGTAGAGTTTCTCTATTACTTTATACACTCCAGGGAGCACAATTCACATTGCATTGTGTATTTCAGGAGGTGTCATTTATTAAGAATAAAATGTGAATAATGCTCACCAGAATTTTGCAATGTGTGACTTCACTGCAAATTCATCAACCTTTCTTACTGTCCAGTGACTGGTTCTACAGAGCAATGTAGGACCCTGTCATAGCTCACCATGTTGTCCAGAAGCAGAATAAACCACCAGTTTTTACATATAACACTCCCTAACTTTCTACATATGGCTAGAAAGTTAGGGAGTGTTATATGTAAAAACCTTCCTTACACCTTATACAAAAATTAATTCAAGACGGATTAAAGACTTAAATGTTAGACCTAAAACCATTAAAATCCTACAAGAAAACCTAGGCAATACCATTCAGGACATAGGCGTGGGCAAGGACTTCATGTCTAAAACACCAAAAGCAATGGCAACAAAAGCCAAAGTTGACAAATGGGACCTAATTAAACTAAAGAGCTTCTGCACAGCAAAAGAAACTACCATCAGAGTGAACATGCAACCTACAGAATGGGAGAAAATTTTTGCAACCTACTCATCTGACAAAGGGCTAATATCCAGAATCTACAATGAACTCAAACAAATTTACAAGAAAAAAACAAACAACCCCATCGAAAAGTGGGCAAAGGACATGAACAGACACTTCTCAAAAGAAGACATTTATGCAGCCAAAAAACACATGAAGAAATGCTCATCATCACTGGACATCAGAGAAATGCAAATCAAAACCACAGTGAGATACCATCTCATACCAGTTAGAATGGCCATCATTAAAAAATCAGGAAACAACAGGTGCTGGAGAGGATGTGGAGAAATAGGAACACTTTTACACTGTTGGTGGGACTGTAAACTAGTTCAACCATTGTGGAAGTCAGTGTGGCGATTCCTCAGGGATCTAGAACTAGAAATACCATTTGACCCAGCCATCCCATTACTGGGTATATACCCAAAGGACTATAAATCATGCTGCTATAAAGACACATGCACACGTACGTTTATTGCAGCACTATTCACAATAGCAAAGAGTTGGAACCAACCCAAATGTCCAACAACGATAGACTGGATTAAGAAAATGTGGCACATATACACCATGGAATACTATGCAGCCATAAAAAATGATGAGTTCATGTCCTTTGTAGGGACATGGATGAAACTGGAAAACATCATTCTCAGTAAACTATCGCAAGGACAAAAAACCAAACACCGCATGTTCTCACTCATAGGTGGGAATTGAACAATGAGAACTCATGGACACAGGAAGGGGAACATCACACTCCGGGGACTATTGTGGGGTTGGGGGAGGGGGGAGGGACAGCATTAGGAGATATACCTAATGCTAAATGACGAGTTAATGGGTGCAGGAAATCAACATGGCACATGGATACATATGTAACAAACCTGCACATTGTGCACATGTACCCTAAAACCTAAAGTATAATAAAAAATAAAAATAAAAAAATAATAAATAATAAATAAAAATAAACACTCCCTAACTACTGACAGTTTCTTTAGAATGGAGACTATTTCAGTCATGACTCCATACCCAGCATACACTCAGTGTCTGGCACATACCACACACTTAAGAACAATTTGTTAAATGTATTTGTTAAATGAAATAGAAAGAAAAGGAAAAGCAATTTACTTGAGAGACATCGGAGAGAGGCAGAGATAGAGAAAAATTGACAGAAAATAAAGAAGGAAATAGAGATGGGGTAACTGAGAAATTTAGAGTGAATAATACTGCTGGTAAATTATGCTCGGTTTTACTACCATTCAACGAACCTCATAACAAGTCGTTTCTCTCAAACATATTCACAGGACGTGTTTGTTATCAACTGTCAGCCAGAACAAGTAGCATCTCATATCAATCTCTAATTGCAAAGAACCAATAAAAATCTACAACTTATCTCATAACTGACTTATAACAAGGTTCCAAAATAAGATTCAGATTGTCAAGAACTACTGACTTCAGTATCATTATACCACGTATTTTTCCCTTGGAACAGAATTTAATTCAGTGATGTGCACATCAGTGAAAACGATTACTAAAAGTTAAATTTGTTGTTTGTTATTGTTTAGATCACAAAAACAAAAAGTTCATCTGTCTGGGGTAAATACTCTTCTGGCTGTAAATATGGCCTCCCTAACATCGGACCATCATCACTCATGCTCTGAATCTATAACCATACAGACACCATAATTTAGAGGACTATTGACAGAGCAGACTTCTCATGGAAAATCAATACAGTTTGTGTTTAATATGCAAATCTTGATTCTTCTGGTTTATACAGTTGTTACACTGGATTTCTTATCACTCTCGGAAATCAGAGGATGCAGAAAGATGGATTTCATACAGTGTTGGTAGCAATGTAAATTAGTGTAGCCATTATGGAAAACAGTATGGAGGTTCTTCAGAAAATTAAAAATAGAACTACTCATTAAGCACAAGCATATACTTTTTGGCTTTAAATCATAAAAAAACCCACAGCTTTTAAACGAAAACTTTAGAAGCATGAGGCAAAAATGCACCAGAACAAATCCAGAGGAGTTTCAGTTCCAAAATAACCTCAATATAAGAACGCATTATCTAGAACATGGGCTGGAAGAGAGTATGGCAAGTAGCAGTGTGCAAAATTCAAGCTGCCAGTTCACCACGTGGTTATAAAACATTCCATCTGAACACAGGGAAAAGATTTGTATCATCTGTTCTACAGGGTAGTAGAGGAAGAAGAAGGTTATAGAATTGCATCTGCCTTAAGTATCCAATAGTTTTGAATCAGGGGAAAAATTGATTAAAAGCTACCTATGGGGGAAAGAAAAAGGTTTTCTAAATTAATATTAATTGAAGTTAAGTCATAGGAGAATATTGTTTTGGGGGTTTAAAGCCTATCTAATTTCACTCTTTATTTAATAAGCTCTTGGTCATTTCTTCTTAACTCGTTTTTAGAAAATGATATTACCTATGTACATTTTCCTGTAGGAAAGAGATGTAACCAAACCACATACATTTTATTCAGAATTTTCAGAGAGATTCAATTTTTTGTTATTATCAGACAAACCCATTTATTGAAATTGTGGTTTATATTTCAGGTAAATACAGTACAGAGACATAGGAAAGCAGTCAGCATTAATCAATTTTCTGTTCTGCCTTAAGTTGGAATAAACATTCCTGAGTGATGTGAAGAAACCGCACTTTATAAGAGAAAGATGAGATCCAGATTTTTTTTTGTTTTTATCTTCAAATCTTGTCAGATTTATCCAACTAAAAATTCTTTCTTTAAACCAAAACAGATATGGAATCCTAGTACATATATTTAAATTCTGATAGCTTTATCAAAACATGACTTCCTTCTTTTCTTCCTTGATTGAAATGGGGTCTCAGGCAGTTGCCTTCTTTAAGTCCGTTTCTGTTGATTTAACGACAAATGATTTCCATCATATTGTGCTCATAGCAGCCCTCAGAATAAAAATCTTTTCCTTCCAAGCTCTTCCAATTATGTGATACAAATATGTATATTTGTAGGCATGTACACAGGTAGATAGATATCATTTTATTTTTTTAAGTCTACTAAACTGTGATAGAAAGCAAAAAGCACAACATAACCTAAGTACAATATTGGCTTAAAATGAAAGAGTGTGAAGAAAATTTATCATAACCTAATTCTTACAAATAACTTTACATGAGTTTTTAAGCACTGGCAGAAAAATACTTTAAGTAGAAAAGTTAGGGAGCTTAGGCCAGGTGCGGTGGCTCACACCTGTAATCCCAGCACTTTGGGAGGCCAAGGCGGGTGGATCAAGAAGCCAGGAGATCGAGACCATCCTAGCTAACACGGTGAAATTCCGTCTCTACTAAAAAATATAAAAAAATTAGCCGGGCGTGGTGGCAGGTGCCTGTAGTGCCAGCTACTCAGGAGGCTGAGACAGGAGAATGGCGTGAACCTGGGAGGTGGAGCTTGCAGTGCGCTGATATGGCCCCACTGCACTCCGGCCTGGGCGACAGGGCGAGACTCTGTCATCTCAAAAAAAAAAAAAAAGTTGGGGAGCTTAGAAACCTATATTCTTTGTGTGTGTGTGTGTGTGTGTGTGTGCCTCTGTTATGTCTATATTTATGAATTGATTTACCCAAAGACATCATGTTTTAAATATAAATTATGAATATGTTATTATTTGAGATTACTAAGTATGTAGTCTAAAGAATGTGAAACAGGAAGGATTGTGAAGATTAGAACCCTGTTTGTATGAAGTATACAGCTTCATGTGATTATTTGGTACATTTTAAATTTGAAAAAAAATTAAATTATGAGTATAAATTTTTGAAAAAGTTAAAAAGCAAATAAATTTTAAAATGTTTGCCTAAAATCTAACAGAAAAAGTTACTGCTATATCAGTGTCATATAGAATTCATTTTTAAAATATTACAAAATTAAAAGCTATATACATGTTTAAAGAAGAAAGATCCAAATATTTAAATCACATGATTGGAATACAAATCATTATAATGATTATAATGATGCTATACCTACTTTCATTTCTCTTACTCTTTTTCTTTCTTAATGATTGAATATTCATATTCACCATAGTGTGATGAGATCATCTCTTACACTGTTGGAGGGACTGTGACTTGTGATACACGGTCTGGAAATCAGTCAAGGGTCTCAAAAATGATCATACATTTTGATTTATAATTTTGCTTTAAGAAATGTTTTTATAAATATGAAAAATATAGACAAAAAGTATTTTATAAAACATTCATGCCAGCCTTATTTGTATTAGCAAAACTTTCAACAGATAAAACATTAAATCATAGAGGAATTGTTGATTGAATTTTGAGACATCTAACTGATAGAATATCATGGGATATTCAATCGATCCAATATATGTTTTTGAAAAAATTGTAATGACACAGGTAAATGTTTGCAATATATCATCAAGTAAAAAAAAAGCAAATGTGTAAAAAATTATTGAAAACATACAGGCTAACTCTGACCCTGTAGAATATATTTTTTCATCTCTAAAATGCAGAAAAATATTATTTTATCTAGTTCATAATCTTACAGTGTGTATTAACTAAGATAGTACATATGAACTAACTGGTTCTAGAACTTACACATGGTGAATCTTATGTAAATATCAGCTGCTGTTGTTAAAAGGTTAGCTTCTATTGGAGTATTAAGTCAGAAACAGGGTAGAAGGGAATTCTGTTCTTATTCAAAGAGTTCAAAGAAGTCTTTTCTTTCTCTGTATCTGCAGAAATCAATGATAACAAAAAATTTCAAATTTATGAAAGGGAAAGTAAAAAGTTTATCTTCCTGTTTCCCAGTAATGAATGAATTGACATTATCAACATGGCCAAGACAATCAAACATCAGGTCTATCAGGTCTCGAATGGAGTACCAGTTGACAGCTGTGTTCACTAGCCAAAAGTAGAGTGAAAAGAGCCAGTTATCCATACATTGGGTCTAGCACCAGCCTCTGTGTATTTAGTTCCTCGTGATAGCCGCCTGAATGCTCTCTACTGCGTGGGCCCTTCCGTGTCTGTCACAAGAGTAGGTTACACTATTTCCAAGCCAATAGGGAAGTAAAATTGTGCCAAGGGGCCTGTCAGAGGCTCAGAAGTCACCTGAGAGGAGGCAAAGCTAAAAAATAGAATCCAAGGTTCTATTGGAGAGAGATGGATGCTCACATCAATGAATTGATGAAGGAGAGAGAGACACACAGAGAGAGAGAACAAATGAATGTCCTCACATGATGAGGTGGGTTTGGTTTGATATTTAGCATGCACATAAGTTTTCTAATACTTCCCAAATTTTGAGCCCTTTTGCTTGTTTACCAACAAATCTCTTAGCCAAGTATTGTATTCCTTATTTTACCTATGTGGAACTTGATGTTCAGTAAATTTAAATGACTCAATGCCTCAGCTACTAAATGCAGTAGCAAGGATTCAAAGAGATGCCTTGATTCTTCCAGTTTTCTCTTAACCCCCAGCATACTATAAATGTAGCTTACCTTCACTGGGCTCACAGATTGCAGTTCAGCAGTTTAGTTCACAATTTAAAGACATCTCCACATCCCTATAACATCTAAAAAGCTAATGCCCAGCCTCACAGTATTACAGCACAATAGAGAGAGGCATAGATGTTCATTCTCTGTTGTGATAATTCTACAATGATGCATTTTACATGAAGCTTTCTCATTCACATCTACTTGAAGGAACTATTTCTGAAACTGCTTTCTTCTTGGAATGGGGTTAACAGAGTGCATCCCAATCTGGAAGAATATAATGGTTAACAGAGTCCGTCTCAATCTGGGAGAATATAATGAGATCACGGGGTCAAATTCCAATGCCCCATTGAAAACAAATAAATGAAAAAAAATCTACAGAGTTACAGTTCTGATTCCACATATATACATTAATTTTTAAGCATCTCATTTTCTTCTAAGATCACTTAACAGTTTTCTTCATCAATAATATTGGTGGGTAATTACTTTTCATTTGTTTAACTTAAAAAAATTAAGATTTTTTTTCCCAAATTAACAGAAGCAAACTTCAAGCTTCCACTTGTAGAAAGACCAGCATTAAGTAGCAGCTTTTTCAGCTCACACTCATTGAAGTTGTGATCACATTAGGTTTCATTTTCTAGCCTCAACACCATTACATCAAGTACCATTATATCAAGTACCATAACACATATAGGACATAGGTATTTAGCTCTGACTTGAAATAAATATATTGTGATTGATCCAAGAATAGTTTAATTGAAAGCAGAATTATGGTAGTAGACTTGGAAATGGTATGCTGGAGTTGTCTACACAGTCATTCCGTCTTTTAAATATCTTTTTTCAATTTCTCCCTGCCCATTTCAAACTAGTATTTATTATGTTTTCAATGTCCCCTTTTTCTATAATATAATAAAGCCCACTAGAAGATAAACGTATAACATTTGAAGTTGAGGTTATATGAACTCTATATAAGGATAGTCAAAATACTTTTCAGTTAGAGTCAAGAATGAAAAAGGAATTGTTTTAGTGGGCCAGAAGGTTTTAAAGGGTGATTTCAATGGTCAGAGCCAGTTACATCATTCTTTATAAATAGCAAGGGAATTGTTATTAGAATAGCTCATCTCAAACTGAGACCACCTTCCTAGGTCTGCAGCATCCCGACAAGAGTACTTTTTATCAATTTTTATTTTGATGAACATCTAAAAATAATTTATTCATCTTGTGGATTATCTGATGGTCCTATTTTAATCAAATATCTCAAAAGAATTTCAGCATTCACATTTCTTATAATTGAGCCCAAAGCTGAAGGAACAAACATTTTGCGATATTTTGATTTTATAAATAGGTATTAGGTAATTGAACTATCACACAGCACCTGGTAAACTTGAACAGCAATGACAAAACACATGCTATGGCAGGCCTTGTAGTCATGTTTGAGAGAATTTATCACACTTTATTACAAATAAGTGTAGCAATAAATATGCAACAGAATTTTTCTTTTTTTAAGAAAATCAACATCAGGCATTCATTTAATTCCAATTAAATGCTATAATATTCAAATAAACAGGAAAGCTTTCCAGAATTATCAAGTGATATTTCATCAAACAGGTACTTAAGAATTTCTCACCATCATTTTTATTTGTTTTATTTAAGTAGGCAGTCTGGTGGACCTGAACTAACAAGCAGGGTCTTAAGGTTTTAAACGATATTTTGACAGTATAACTAGGCAAGCCAATATTTTCTGCATTGATATTATTAAATTCAAAATATAGAAATAGATTAAATGTAGACCCAGAGCTGAGATGCTGCCTTCCACCATAAGCGTGACATGGTGAAGAAGCCACTGGAAAGCGTTCCAGACACCTGGGATCTAGTCACAGAACTTTCTCTCGCTGTGCTATTTTGAGGACACTATTTAACCTCCCTAAGCCTCAGTTTCAAAACCATTAAAGTGGCAGAACCTAAGATTATTTCGCATGTCTCTTCAAATTCTAACATGCTATGCAAAGAGAAGCCCTAGGCATCTGATGTAAATTGATGCATAACATTTTTAGTTCTCCAAAATATGTAAACTCCATGAATAGTGTATTTTTTGTCATATTCCAACAGAGTATTATTAATCTTCAAATTGAAGAATATGGTGAGTGATTCCAATTAAGTAAATACCTAAAAAAGCACAGAAAATTCATTAACCACTATTCATTAACCAAAATGCATTAACCACTATTCATTAACCACTATTATTTGAAGACTATGTTCCAGTAATCTTCTGAGAGCACACATAATAGGTATAATCATAAATAGTTTAATATGGTAGGTACTCCATTAACCATTAAATTGTTTGATAAAACTTTAAACAGTAGTTATTTCAAACAAGAAACATCCATGTAAACTTGATGAAGACAATATATGCATGTCTTGGTGTATTCAAGTGATAGAGATGAGTTACTGTGTCTATGTTGATGAATACTCAAAGTTTCTAGGTCCTCTGGGACATTAATTAATTAGAAAACAAACTCTTACTATTTTTACGAATAGCTTATCACAGGACATGCTTCCAAAATACTTCTTCCTTTTTGTATAAAAAAAATACATGACTATAGACCAGTGGCTCTCATTCAGGAGCAATTTTGTCCTCCAAGGGATATTTGGCAGTGTCTGGAGACATTTCTGGTTGTTACAAACCGGGAGTGGGGTGGGGGAGTGCTGCTGGCATCTAGTGGGTAGAGACTAAGGATACTGCTAAACATCCTACAATGCACAGCACCCCATGACAAAGAATTGTCTGTCTCCAAATGTAAATAATGCCAAGATTGAGAAACCCTGATGTAAACCGCAAGTCTCCATTCACTTCTGTGTCAAGTCTATCAAAAAGTCAGATACTTTTTTGTGCTTCCTCCCCTTACAAATCACGAACTTAAGGCTTGTATTCAACTAATAAAATTTTTCTTTGTATTTTTCTGTTTCACTCTATAAGTCTCAAATATATAAAGAAATAAAAATATTTAAAGTGCTAATATAGGGAACTATTTCTGTTATTTGGCAGATTTAATGATTTTATTATATTATAAAAATTAAGCCTAGAAAAGGCTTAATTTTTTTTAGATTACTCTCAATATCATTCTACGCTTTTGACTACTCAGTTGAAGAAGCCAATGCAATCTTTCTTATTCCACTGTCGTTTTTCAGTGTGTGTACATTGGGGTTGCCAAGGGTTCTAAAAAAGATTATTTGGGAGTATTAGGGTTAAGGAAGACTTAGTGTTGATGTTTAAAATGTGTTGTACGTGCTTATATTTATGCCTAGGTTTGTTCTACATGATTTCCCTTTTTAATTTTAAATTGGACAAATCACTGTTGGTTAAATTTAACTAATTTTTCATTAGCGTTTCCATTTTCTGAAGGCGTCCCAAATCAGTATCTGGGTAGACCATAATGGAGACCTGTTGGTGGCTCTATAATTATTCTTGCAGGATTGCAGCGCCACCTACAGGGATCCATATGCATATCATTATTTGACCAACAGCGCTCCTAGCATTCACTAACGTACATATAGCCCAAAGGACAAACGGAAAAGTCTAGAAAATGAAATAAAACAAAATTAATAAAAACCCAAGGGAAGTGCTTACATTGTATCATGTGTCTTTTCAGTATGTACTTAACCGAGGCCTTCTGAAATCAACTAATTTCTTGATTTCCAACTCCATAGGTAAATATTACTTTTCTGGATTATTTTAACAAATTACTACATCTTTAAAATAAGAAAACTATACCTTTATTTAAGAGAAAAGTTTTGAAAAGAAATGAATAAGTGTTGAATGATACTGAATTTTGAAAAATCAGTATGAAATTGTATAGATTTGACTGGTCTGGAATTTTTTAAAAAATAAAACAAATCATTAAACAAATATCAAAACAAAAAGTTAATTGTATGATGCTTTTGTTTTCCTTTTGCTATTCTCTTAAAAAAATAGGTTTATTCAACTGTGGACCTTCTTTCTGTTGTTGGCAAAAGTCAGAATTTTCTAGATTTAAAACTCAAACTACCTATTTTGAATAATGATAACAAGTATCAAGTTCATGGTTTTGTCTCCTAAGTTTCTTTTAATTATGCATGTGGACTTTACTAATGGAAAACTGTTATACTCACCTGTCAGCACTGTGAGAACTTTTAAGAGAGTCCAAGGCAGATTTGAACCAATACAGCAGTGAGAATGTGGAAAATAAGTCTCTTGATGGGAGGTGGGGTGGGGAGGGAGGGAAGTAGAAGAAGTATAAAAGAAAACATGTAGTTGCTCAGCAAGGAAGAAGTTGACATTCAAAATTCTGTCCCTGATCTCCTGTGGAGGGAACACTTAACTCCTGTTGGCCCAGTTTTTACACAGGCCAGAGAGGTAAACTTTGGTAATTGCATCATTAAAATCTGTCTGCCCACTCTGTATGTGCCATGCAATTGCACTCTTTGATGAAGTGGAAGAGGCATTGCTATAAATCTTTGTCATGAATAGAATGTTCATTGGTTCCTCTGGAAATTTTATGTAACATGGATTAAAACCAGGCCTTGTCTGTTCCTATCAGGGAAGGAAAAGTAGGAGGAGTAGAAGGTATTTTTAGAGTAAAGACCAGCCAAGCAAATTAAATCAGACCATTAAGCTTAATGGGGTTTGAGAGACCAAGGGGCAATTACTAGTTCAAAATAATGACCTTCAATCCAACACGAAGGAAATATGTAATAGCAGAACTAAGTCCCTCTCCTCTCCCTCTCTTGAGCTTTTAACCAGAAGGGCAGAAGGAATGGAGGTGGTAAGAGGTCAATAATCAACTAAAATGACCATGCTGTTTAGTTATATAGCTTATATATGTATTATTCCAATAATATTAATTTCCTCCATTAGGATTAAAATAGCACATCAAAAGATAGTCATATGAAGCTTTCTAAGAACCCAGATAAAATAATTCTCAAAAAGTTGGCCCTGAAGGGATTTACAACTATTTATAGTCTGAAAGAGGCCCACTGGCTGTGAATAAATTGAAAGCTGTTGGGGGTAGTGTCATGAAAATAATTAAAATAACTAAATGACTTTCATAGGATGATATCAGTTTTAAGAGTTGTAAGGGAAACCTTATTCTTTCTCTGTTCTGTTGTGCTGAAATAGGGTATATAAGACAGATTAGGATGTACAATTAAGGGAATGTTTTTAAATCCCCCAACATAAGCAGGTTGGAAGCAGAATTATGACCTCATGTTTATTTTCAAGATGGAGATCTATCTATATGTTCATGTTCTAATTTATCTTTATGTAGTTAAGTGTTACTTAAATGTAGTGAATATAAAACCAAACCACTGAATGAAACCACCTTCATATGCAACATTGCTTTAATAACCTTAATATCTAGTTTAGGTCATGGTGACTTATGACTTGCAATATAGATTTCATGTAGAAATATTTATATAATGTTATTGCTATACAGTTTTGTAATATATAAGTAGAAATGTTTTTCTCACTTCACTTTTGTCAACTTCAGCATTAAAAATAATCTACTTGATACCCGTTAAGTGAGAAAATACAATATTAATTTCATACATTTTAAGTTATGTAAGTCTATATTTTTGCATAACCCTGGGAGCTGCTTATAAATAAATAGATTGAAAGATTTTATGATTCAAAAAAGCAAAATCTGTTTTTAAAAAGAAATATATCAGAAGGAAAATCAACATAAAATAATTATAGTCTTTGCTTGGGGAACAAATTTTATGTTTCAAATAATGTAAGCAAAATTTACAGAGACTAACATGCTAACTTGTCACATGACCTGGAATACATTGGAAGTTATATTAAATTCTGGAACACCATTTATAAGAAAAATAAAATGCTGTTAAATATTCGATGCTACACATGAAAATGCTTTACTATCATCTAACATCTTAGCCTAAAAAGTACATCTTAAGAAAAATAAGTATGTTTCAACCATTTTTCTGGACCTCCTCTTTAAGATAGATTTTTAGAAGCCAGTCATATGTTATTTTACTAAAACATATTATCTTTGATTCAATCCTCTAAAAATGTATTTTCAAACATCTCTTCTATAAATATTCTGAGCTATAAAATGCTTTAAATAAACAGAGAACAAGAAGAGTTATTGTTTACTGAGTAACAAAATCACTTCCTATTAGAAATAAGATTTTACTTCATTTATCTCAGTCTAAATAAAAAATAGTACAGAGACTAAAGGCAGCATGGTCTAGTGACTGAGCTTCAGTCTTGGCTATGCTATCTTTTATCTGATAACTGGTATGGAGAATTATTTACCCTCACTGAGTCCTAGTTTCCCTATCTTAAAAATGATAATAATAGTAACAACAAAAACAACAATACCTATATCATGGGGTAGTTTTGTGTACGAGCTGACAAACGTGTATAAAGGCCTAGTGTACTGTCTGACATGATAGATAATTAGTAGAAGAGGTCCCTCAACATGGGGAAATACACATAAATCCCAATTTTTATCCACAAATTGTGTATTCTTAGATATCTCTTCATAAAGATTTATTCTGTATAATATAGATAACAACATGCAAATGCTTATCAAAAGTCCTAATGCATGCCAGTGCTGCTTTGGTTAGGCCAGTATCTTGGCTGGAACAAGCTACACAATGTGTGGTAGCAACTCCAAAACCATTAAGACTAAATAGGTTAAAATGTATTTCACTGTCATTTGGAGTAACCATGAGCCCTCTGGCTCTCCAGGATAGCTCACTTCCAAGGGCTGATACAAGCATTTACACAGATTCCATATTTTAGCATACAACCTAGAACACTTGGCCTTCAGAATCAAGGTAGAAGAGAAAGAGGGAATAAGTCACACATGGCTTGAGGTACTTTTGATTGAAAGTGACACACGTTTCTCTATACTCAGAACTGGTGGCATGGCCACCACTGAACTACAAGGGAGTTTGGGAAATGAGTACTGTATCAGGAATATTCAGTGAACTGTATTGTCTCTGGGATGTTGAAAAAACAATAAAATCATCAACAAAGATATTTAACGTATTGTACATATTTTAATAGTTATGATCTTTTTTCTTTTGTTATTTTATTCTATTTTACTTTAACTTCTGGGATACATGTGCTGAACATGCAGGTTTGTTACATGGGTATACATGTACTATGGTGGTTTGCTGCACCTATCAACCCATCATCTAGCTTTTAAGCCCCACATGCATTAGGTATTTGTCCTAATACTCTCCCTCCCCTTTCTTTCCACCTCCCAACAGGCCCCAGTGTGTAATGTTCCCCTCCCTGTGTCCATGTGTTTTCAACTCCTCACCAGCATCTATTGTTTCCAGATGTTTTAATGATTACCATTCTAACTGGCATGAGATGGTATCTCACTGTGGTTTTGATTTGCATTTCTCTAATGACCAGTGATAATGAGCTTTTTTTCATAGGTTTTTTGGCCACATAATGTCTTCTTTTGAGAGGTGTCTGTTCATATCCTTTGTCCAGTTTTTGATGGGGTTGTTTTTTTCTTGTAAATTTGTTTAAGTTTCTTGTAGATTCTGGGTATTACACCTTTGTCAGATGGGTAGATTGCAAAATTTTTCTCCCATTCTGTAGGTTGCCTGTTCACTCTGATGATAGTTTTCTTTGCTGAGCAGAAGCTCTTTATTTTAATTAGATCCCATTTGTCAATTTTGGCTTTTGTTGCAATTGCTTTTGATGTTTTAGTCATGAAGTCTTTGCCCATGCCTGTGTCCTGAATGGTATTGCCTAGGTGTTCTTCTAGGGTTTTTATGGTTTTAGGTTTTACGTTTAAGTCTTTAATCCATCTAGAATTAATTTTTGGATAAGGTGTAAGGAAGGGGTTCAGTTTCTGTTTTCGGCATATGGCTAGCCAGTTTTCCCAACACCATTTATTAACTAGGGACTCCTTTCCCCATTGCTTTTTTTTTTTTGTCAGGTTTGTCGAAGATCAGATGGTTGTGGATCTGTGGTGTTAATTCTGAGGCTTCTGTTCTGTTCCATTGGTCTATATATCTGGTTTGGTACCAGTATCATGCTGTTTGGGTTACTGAAGCCTTGTAGTATAGTTTGAAGTCAGGTAGCATGATGCCTCCAGCTTTGTTCTTTTTGCTTAGGCTTGTCTTGGCTATATGGGCTCTTTTATGGTTCCATATGAAATTTAAAGTAGTTTTGCCTGGTTCTATGTAGAAAGTAAATGGTGTCTTGATAAGAATAGCACTGAATCTATAAATTACTTTGGGTAATATGGCCACTTTTATGATATTGATTATTCCTATGATCTATTTTTAAAAGTGGTTTTGATACTGATTTAAAGCCTGTATTTAGAAGATGAGGAGTGAACATGTTCTTTATGTGTTCTATTTCTTTAGAATTTTAACCTTTCATAGCATTTTTATACATATCCAGTTTTAAAATATGGGTGCAAATTAAAAAATGTTCTGTAACAGTAACAAATTTTGTTTTATAGTTCTGATTTGAAACTAGCTTTTATCTTTCATAGTAGATAGACACAGCAAGATTAATGGTAATATTTGTACTAAAACCTTATATAAGCTTATTAAAAGAAAGCTGAAACTGGATCCCTTCCTTACATCTTATACAAAAATTAATTCAAGATGGATTAAAGACTTACATGTTAGACCTAAAACCATAAAAACCCTAGAAGAAAACCTAGGCATTACCATTCAGGACATAGGCATGGGCAAGGACTTCATGTCTAAAACACCAAAAGCAATGGCAACAAAAGCCAAAATTGACAAATGGGATCTAATTAAACCAAAGAGCTTCTGCACAGCAAAAGAAACTACCATCAGAGTGAACAGGCAACCTACAAAATGGAAGAAAATTTTCGCAACCTACTCATCTGACAAAGGGCTAATATCCAGAATCTACAATGAACTCAAACAAATTTACAAGAAAAAAACAAACAACCCCATCACAAAGTGGGCAAAGGACATGAACAGACACTTCTCAAAAGAAGACATTTATACAGCCAAAAAACATGAAAAAATGCTCATCATCACTGGCCATCAGAGAAATGCAAATCAAAACCACAGTGAGATACCATCTCACACCAGTTAGAATGGCCATCATTAAAAAGTCAGGAAACAACAGGTGCTGGAGAGGATGTGGAGAAATAGGAACACTTTTACACTGTTGGTGGGACTGTAAACTAGTTCAACCATGGTGGAAGTCAGTGTGGCGATTCTTCAGGGATCTAGAACTAGAAATACCATTTGACCCAGCCATCCCATTACTGGGTATATACCCAAAGGACTATAAATCATGCTGCTATAAAGACACATGCACACGTATGTTTATTGCGGCACTATTCACAATAGCAAAAACTTGGAACCAACCCAAATGTCCAACAACAATAGACTGGATTAAGAAAATGTGGCACATATACACCATGGAATATTATGCAGCCACAAAAAATAATAAGTTCGTGTCCTTTGTAGGGACATGGATGAAACTGGAAATCATCACTCTCAGTAAACTGTTGCAAGGACAAAAAACCAAACACCGCATGTTCTCACTCATAGGTGGGAACTGAACAATGAGAACACATGGACACAGGAAGGGGAACATCACACTCCGGGGACTATTGTGAGGTGGGGGGAGGGGGGAGGGATAGCATGAGATATACCTAATGCTAAAATGACGAGTTAATGGGTACAGCACACCAACATGACACATGTATATATATGTAACAAACCTGCATATTGTGCACATGTACCCTAAAATTTAAAGTATAATAAAATAAAATAAAAAAAGAAGGAAAAGAAGACTGAAAAAAATAAAATAAAATAAAAATAAAATAAAATCATTATTGTGCATTTAGTGACAGAGCTCTTGGAGGTTTCAGACATGGATTTTAAAATATGTATCTCTCTTATGCATATGTAAAAGAGAAAATATAAACAAAATAAAAATTTGAAGACAAAAAAAAGTGTCTAATAATAAAAGTGTTTAAATACCAAAGGAACAAAAAGAGTTCCTTTTGTTGATGGATGATGAAGCCAAAGCTTATCAGAGAAGAGTCATTATGCATCATTATATAAATCTAAAAATAATATTTTTCATGGGTCAGTGAGGTTATTTTGAAAATTACAAGAGTAGCTTTTGTTAAAAAAAAATTGTCAAGATAAGTACCTCTGAGGCTTACATTTTCTATGTTGATTCTTTGTTGACAGAAAAAATGTCTGCATCATTCTTCTCCAAAATGAAATAAAATTTCAAGAGAGCATATCCTAACAACAGAGAGGTGTGATGGCATCAAAATTTCATGGAGCACTAATATAAATTCAGGCAAAATTCATCTCCCGTGCTTTATCTATTAAGCAACATTTGCGAATATGGCTTCTTTCAGTTGAAATTCTGAGTAAAAAGTTCACCAGAGTTGGTTTGACCAGATCTATATAGTGTACGTGCTTTGAACTGTATGCTATCATGCCAGTATTCCATCTTTAATTGAGAAGACACTTCAGTGGCAAAAACTTGCAGCTACTTCTTCATGTGTGTAATTTTCTCTGGCATTGGAGACTGTCTATACCTCAGTTTGCCAGAGGAGCTCTTAAAAATGGGAAAATTTTAACCAATTAACATTATTTATACTCACTGACAAGTATCCAATGTACCTTAGCTGGTTCACTAAAGGTGTCACCAAAAAGGGGTCCCGATCCAGACCCCAAGAAAGGGTTTTCATTCAAAAAGAATTAGAGGCAGAGACCATAAAGTGAAAGCAAGTTTATTAGAAAAATAAAAGAATAAAGAATGACTACTCTATAGGCAGAGCAGCAGCTTGGGCTGCTCGACTGATAATACTTAATAGTTATTTATTGATTATATGCTAAACAATGGGTGGATTATTCAGGAGTTTTCCAAGAAACAGGTGGACAATTCCCAAAACTGAGGGTTCCTCCCCTTTTTAGACTATGCAGGGTAACTTCCTGACATTTCCGTGGCATTTGCAAACTATCATGGTGCTGGTGGGAGTGTCTTTTAGGCATGCTAATGCATTACAGTTAGTGTATAATGAGCAGTGAGGACAACCAGAAGTCACTTTCATGATCATCTTGTTTTTGGTGGGATTTGGGGCTGGCTTCCTCACTGAAACCTGTTTTATCAACAACGTCTTTGTGACCTGGATCTTGTGCTGACCTCCTCTCTCTTCCTGTGACTTAGAATGCCTAACCTACTGGGAATGCAGCCCAATAGGTCTCAGCCTCAGTTTACCTAGCTCCTGTTCAAGACAGAGTCACCCTGGTTCAAATGCCTCTGACACAGTGACAGGAGTTTTAAAGTCAGGTGTTTTAAACTCAATTTGTCAGCTACTATTACCAGCTGTTGTATAAAGCTTCTCAAATCAAACCTATTGATGCCTCTATCTGTATGTCCAGGTTTAGCTCCTGAGAAAGTAGGATACGCACCAAATGTAATTTTGACTTTAGTGTCTATAGGGACAAGTAAATCACACAGGCTTCATCCTTACCAGAAAGGACTCCATCTTACTCAAGAGATTCTTAGGTACACTGTTGAAACCTAGAGGGTGGTACAAACATTTCTTATTTGTCCCATGTGGCTGCCCTTTGGTTATGCCAAAGTCCCTTTTGATTAAGCATTCAAAGTGCCCTTTATATTCCTATTTTCCCTCCCCTCCTATTTTTTTTTTACATCTTCCATTTCTCTCATACTTCTCCATCTCTACCCACACACAAGCACACACCTGCATGGGTTCCTGGCTTCCACTGGGCATCACTGTCACTAAGATACTAGTAACTATATCAGCAAGGTCAAGTCTTGTTTCGCTCTGGTGCACCATTTGCTTTAGAGTGAGATGAATGTAAGGTAAACTTTTGGCTTCACTAATATGAATTACTTCTCTCAGCATTATTCTGATGTATTATTACCTTAAAATCTATTCTTATCTTGCAGAAGACCTAAAGAGACCATGTGAACACTTTCAAGTCCTTTAAATGAAATGAAGAGAAACAGGATGAAGGAAAAAGGAAATTGGCTCACAACTATCCTCCTCCCACTAATTACCTATGACTTAAGGCCTTGGAATCAAGTCATTTTTCAGGACCCAAGAGCTATTGGCCCAAATATCTGGCAGTTAATCCTAACACATTTTATTTTATCATCAGATTCAATGTTTAATCTTCCTAAGATGCCAAAGTGATTAGTGATTATGACTCAGTACAAATGTGCTTAAATTACCAAAAATTTGAATTTTACACATTTTTTATTAACAGAGAAGCTGAGACTAAGCTGATATTTCCTGTACCAACACTAAAAGCCAACTATCTGGAAGTATTCATTAAAAGGAAGAGATGATCATTTTTCTTAACAATTGCATACCAAATCCAAATTAAACAATTTGCTCATTTATTTTTCCTGTTTCCTGCTCTATATTTCAATTCCTCTTATTTAGGAGTCTGTATTTACTCATAACTCTTAGCAATCATTAAATAAAACATAACATAAATAGAAAAGTAAGTCTGACATATTATACTTCAAAGTCAGAAATAATACGCTAAATTTACTTTCCAAGTTCTCCTTGAAAGGATTCAATAAATTATTCTAAGAGTTATTTCAGGAGTATTGACTGAAGAGCATGGCTTTAATTTTCAGCTTTTAACCATAGCATAGAGGATCCTACAGGGATGTTGCTAACTCCTCAAGTGCCTTACCTGGACTGGAGAGTGGGGAGGAGAATATAAACCAAATAAAAACTACCTTTGTGTGCATTCATCTTACTGGTTTATCATTCGTTTCACAGATAATAATCAACAATGTACAGAATAAATTTCTCTGTTGGGAGTTTTAATTGGTTGAAGGAAAACAGTCTCTAAGGATCTTATCAGTATTTGGAAAATACAAATACGTCAAGTTTATACATTGACTCTACCAGTTCCACTTCTTCACATTACCTAAAAGTCAACGGCAAAAATTTTTCAAATATGAGAAGTCCATAAAAATGTTTAAATGCTGGTAATGGTTAAAATTAACAGACAAATCAATGGAAAAGAATAAATAGTCTAGAAATGGCTTCACTTACAGGAAAGTCATATATTATTAAGAACTTGACAAGTGTGGAAGGACAGGATTATTAATTATTGAATAAATGATGTTTGAAAAACTGGTTATCTTTTTTTTAAAAAAAGTAAAAGTAAATTTAGACCATTATCACAGTGTTACCAAATAAAAGTTGATTGAGGTAAACATAAAAGTTACAGAAAAATTGGAAGAAAACAGAAATCAAAAAGTATCAAATGTCAGGAATGGCATGGTATCTAGAAGCAATGAGAAACAAACTAAACAAAAGATAAACAGCTTTGCATACACACAAACAAATTAAAATTTTTGAATGTCAAAAAATATAAGGTAAAAGATGAAATATTGGGAATGAGTTTTAGGAAGTTTTACAAAGAAAATATATGCATTTCAGGCAAATACACAAGAGGAACATCAGACTAACATGAGTAACCGCATAAATAGATCATGCGTGATTAAAAATAAAATACAGGTTAGGCATGACTAATGCAGAAATCCAAAATCTAAAATGCCCCAAAATTCAAAACTTTTTGAGCACCAAAATGATGCCATAGGTGGAAAATTCCACACATAAGTACAATCAATAAGTGTGGATACTTCCACACCTAAGTACCATCTTTGCTTCATGCACAAAATTATTAAAAATATTGTACACAATTACCTTCCAGCTATATGTGTAAGATGTATATGAAACATAAATGAATTCTGTGTTTAGACTTGGGTCCTATCCCCAAGAGTTCTGATTATACAAATATTCCAAAATCCAAAAAAAAATCTGAAATTGGAAATGCTTCTGGTCCCAACCATTTTGAATAAGGAATACTCAACCTGTAATATAAAGTACCTAGTGATAAAAGAAAATAAAAATAGTCTAAGTTCATCCACCTGTACTTTTAGATTATATGTAAAAATATTAACACTGTATATACATTAAACAAAAAGATCCTTTACTCTAATATACCTGTAATATAAAGTACCTAGTGATAAAAGAAAAATAGTCTAAGTTCATCCACCTGTACTTTTAGATTATATGTAAAAATATTAACACTGTATATACATTAGGCAAAAAGATCCCTTAATCTAATATACATGCAAATTTAAAAGTGTGACATGATGATTCATTTTTTAGCTATTAATGAAGCAAAGATTTTACAAATAAAAACATCCAATGCTGGTGAGTATGGACATTTCCAAAGACTGTTGCTAATAGTTTAAATATCTACTTTGGAAAGAACGTGGCAACACTTATATAGCAATATGTGAAAATTGAGCCCTTTGTAAATCAGTTTTGGTTGGGGCCCCAACATGATAGGTGATAAATAATCCCCTGTTTTATGATGAAGTGCTAGACCATCTGCAGGAACTGCAGAGGAAGAGTCCAAAGTCAACAGAAACTCAATACATCATTTACCTCCTTGCTATATAAACAAAGGCCAAGAATCTAATTAAAGAAGTGGAAGGCTTAAGAGAGGTGGTGTTTAGAGAAATATGGGGGTGCTTTTTTCTTACTTCCAGAGTAGTAAGAAGTAATTTAAAGAAACAATTTAGAATCTTTAATGTGATTTCCCTAAGTTGAGGGACAATGGAGGGTGAAGGGGTGGTCTCCTGAAGGAGCTTCTGATAAACCCGAGATACCTAAATGGAAAGAATGTGGCTGAAAGGACCTGAAATAGCACTGTAGAACAACTCTCTCACTGACAGAGTGAGAGGTGTTTTGTAAGGCATGTGATGGGAAATTGCTGGAGGGCTTGGTGCAGGGAGGTGAAGTGATCTGATTTATGTTTTTAAAAGCTTGCTCAGGCTGAGGAGTGGACTAATGATAATAGTAATTGTAATGGTTAACTTTTTGTGTTCACTGGACTTGGCCATTGAGTGCCTAGACATTTGTCAGACTATTCTGAGTGTGCCTCTGAGGGTGTTTCTGAATGAGATCAACATTTGAATCAACAGACTGAGTAAAGAAGACTGCCCTCCCAAGTGTGGGTGAATATCACTTAATCAATTGAAGATCTGAACAGAACGAAAGGGCTAAGAAGGAATGCCTGATTTCTCACTGCTTGAGTTGGACCATTAGTCTTTTCCTCTCTTCAGACTTTGTATTATTCTATTTTCATACTGCTGTAGATAACTGCCTGAGACTGGGTAATTTATAAAGGAAAGAGGTTTAATTGACTCATAGTTCTGCATGGCTGGGGAGGCCTCAGAAAACTTACAATCATGGCAGAAGGTAAAAGGGAAGTAAGGCACCTTCTTCACAAGGAGGGAGAAGTGCTGAGAAAAAGGGAAAGAGTCCCTTATAAAACCATCAGATCTCATGAGAACTCACTATCAGGAGAACAGCATGGGAGAAACTGCCCCCATGATTCAATTGCCTCCACCTCGTCTCTTCCTTGACAAGTGGGGATTACGGGGATCACAGTTCAAGATGAGACTTGGGTCGGGACACAAAGGCTAGCTGTGTCAGACTTGAACTGAAAAATTAGCTCTTTTTGAGTCTTGAGCCTGCTATCCTTTAGACTGGAACTACACCATCAGCTCTCCTGGGTCTCTAGCTTGCAGACTACAGATTTGGGGACTTTTTATCCCTCATAATCGTGTGAACCATTCCTTTTACTAACTCTCTCTCTTCTTGGTTCTGCTTTTCTTGTGAACCTAATATAGTAAAAATAACAATATTATTAATATTAACATTGAGTGTTTTTTGTACTAGATGCTATCCAAATCTTTATATTTAGATATGTCAATCTATGTAATCCCCACAACTCTAATAAAAGTCATTATTATGGTCACTATTTTAGATATGAAGAAACTGACACAACTAATTAGAGGTCGGGTCCAAGATTTTCATTTATACAGTCTACTTCCAGCACTTGCTCTTTGACCCCCTATACTTCATACTCCAGAGTGACTCCAAACAAAGACTATGGGTGAGTACAATAGTGGAATCAGAGAGACCATGGCAAGGATCTTGTCAGTTAGACAAGAAATTAAGTGACTGGGACTAGGTTTGGAGCAAATTCAAAGCATATTTTAGAGGTGCAGTATGAGAGACAAGTCTCAAAAACACCAATGGATGATGTAGGGGTAAAAGTTAACTGAGATTTTTGGAGTTAATTTAATACTCCAACATACTTAAATTCTCCTGTCTTGTATGTTAAGTTTGTTTATAATCTATTATAATTTTAACCATTTTCACATTTCATTTTAATACATTTAAAATTTTATGTATTCATTTAAAATTATATCTATGTATAGGTATATACATACACACATATATATTTCATTTGAAATTACACGCACACTTTTTGTTTATGTGGTTTATGTGTATTTTTACTGAGTCTATAGTTATCAAATTCTCAAAAAGGCTGTGCCATCATGAAAGTTTAAAAGCATGAATTTTTAAAAAGTTTCTATCAGGAGTCACTAGCATGCAATATAAATGCATAAACCCCATCAGAGCCAAAAAAAACTATCTGGTAATGTTCTTGAGTGGAACCTTGATTACTGGAAATAAAAGTTGCTTCCAGCTTCTGGGACAGAGAAGATATTAAATGTAGTGGCCTTTATTAAGACAGAAAGTGGTGTGGAGGAGAAGGTTCAGACAGGGATAGGAGGATTGGTACAAAGAATCAGGAGTTGTGATTTAAACATTTTGCGTTTGAAAGGGCTTTATACATCTAAGCAGAGATCCTGACTAAGTGGTTTCATGTAAGAATCTGGAGTTCAAGGGAGGGTACAATGCTGGAGAGTAAATTTGAGGATTATCATGCTATGTATAATATTTAAAGCCAAGACACTAGAAATGAAACTGGGAGGAGTGTTTAAATAAAAAACAGAAGGCAGCTCATAACCAAGTCATTCCAATATCTGAAGCTTGGAAATAGAAGGCAAAATTACCAAAGGACAGTGAAAACAAGTGGATATAAAGGTCAGATAAAAATCAGGAAATACTGGTATTTCAAAAGCCAAGAGAAGAAAGTGTTTCAAGGAGAGAGTTCAACTGTGGGAAATGCAGCTGAAGGAGCAAGTAAGATGAAAGAAAAAAGGGACAATTGGAGCTGAGAGACAGCTGTTTTGTCAGAGTGATTGAGAACAAGCCTCACTGAAGTGGACTGAGGAAAAGCAGACAGGAGGTGGAGGTAATGACGTTAAGCAAGCATATAAATAATTATAACATTCATGTTACCAGTATTATTTAATGAAAATCCAAATCCTCTTTCATTAAAAATTTTAAAATTTTTCAGTAGGAAAGTCTCAACTGGAACACTGGTGTGTGTGTGTGTGTGTGTGTGTGTGTGTGTGTGTGTGTGTGTGTGTGCGCGCGCGCGCATGTGCCTGTGGTGTGTGTGCATGGGTGCATGCATGCATGTGCCACTATGTGGGGTGTATGTGTGTGTGTGTGTGTGTGTGTGATTCTCCTTTGGCTCACTTGCTATCCCTGTCTGGTGTCTCTAAAACCACCACACATCCATGAGTCACCAGGAGGACTCAAAGGACTCAGGACTCAGCATATAGTCATATTCGTGGCTATGATTGATTATAGTGAAAGGATGCAAAGTATTATCAACAAAAGAAAAAGGCACATGGGGCCAAGTCTGGAGGAGACCAGGCACAAGTTTCCAATAGTTCTCTCCCAATGGAGTCACACAGGACATGCTTAATTCCTCCATCATCAAATTGTGACAATACATATGAAATATTGCTGATAAGGGAAGCTCATTAGAGACTCAGTGTCCAAGGTTTTTAGTGGGGGCTGATCACATAGACATCCTCTTCTTAGCACCAAATTCCAGACTGGCAGAAGAAAAGTAGGTGTTTGACACAAATCACATGTTTGTAAAAAACTATTTAGGCATGGTGAGCCCCTGTTATCAATTACAGAATGGTAGGAACTGTCCCAAAAATATACAATCCTAAATATCAGCCAACAGTCAACGCTACTTTCTAATGATAGCAATCTCAGGCCTGCTATGTTAACTCTTTTCTGTATATCATCCAAAGTTGATTGCATCTTCTCTGTGTCTAACATGATTTTAGCAGTTTTCTGAATTCAGTGCACACCCATCAGAAAGGCTTAAAAAGGAGAAAGGTAATGAGTGAGCAAAGATTATGTGGTTTCAGCCAGTTCATCCATGAAGTCTGACAGTCAAGCAGACTCATCCACCCACTCGAGGGGCAGAGCAATGGCTTTGGCTTTCAAAAGAACTGGTAAGGGCATAAGGAGACCAGAACTTAAAATAAATAGAGTATCAAATGATAACATTATTATGTAATAGTGCTTAACAAGCCATTCTAGCTCCTACCTTTTATCTGCCATTCAAATTATTGTATCTAGATACCAGTATTTCCCAATTGTTGGAAATAATGCCAGACAACACCGAGAAGATGGAAGGTCAAAAGAAAAAAGGTTGAGGTGTCAGTCACATAAAGAGACCTACCCTGTTCAAGACCAACTCTGGTTTCTGGTAGTCTATTCTAGGTATCTGTCGCTGCATAAGAAAAGATCCTACAACCCGGTGGCTTAAAGCAACAACTATTTTATCTTAGAATTTGTGTGCATTAGAACTTTGGGCAGGAGTTAGCTGAGTGATTCCTGTGTTGTTTATGAGTATCCCTTTGTAGTTTTCAACTTGTTTAGGGATGGTCTGGGGGGAACAAGATGTCTTTACTCATATGACTAGCATCTTGATGGTGATGGCTGAAACACCAAACTCAGCTAAGAATATTAACCAGGGCACCTGCACATGACCTCCTTAAGTGGTTGGTCTCAGGGTACTTGGACTTCTTACATGCAGGTCCAGACTCCCAGAGAGAACTTCCAAGACCAAGGTGGAAGCTTCAAGGCTTTCTCTAACGTAGCCACAGAAGTTTCAGAACATTATTATTGCTATATTCCATCAGTCAAAGAACTCATTAAAGCCAGCTAAGATTCAAGGAAGGGGCAATTAGACTTTACTTCTTGATGAGAAGAGCAGCAAACAATTTGTAGCCATGTTTAGTCTACCGCATTTACTATTTCCAAATTTCTCCTCTATTACTGTGAACCATGGTTGTCTCTTGCCATGCTTTTATTCTCATTTCATTCATTAAAAGGCAGGGCACTATTTTTCAAAAGAAGGATAACTCCACTTCTCTAAGAAGTTGCTAGAAGACTATATTAATTAGTTTTTCCTTCACACTCATAAAGCACTGGTGTTTATTTTGAAAAGCAAAGGGCCTCCAGGAACTTCTCTTGGATCTATATATGTGAAATAATAATAAATTTATCTGATATGTAAATATGATGTGAGACGTATCTCGGTCAGTTCTCTAAATAGAATGGAGAATTTTTTTTTTACCATAATAGCCTAGGGTTTAATTTAGTATAGGGTAACATGATAGGACAGGGAAAAATAAAATTCCTATAAGGGAAATGACATTGGCAAAAATATTTGAGGAAGGTGTTTAAAGTGATTCAAAATGTGAAAGTGCATTCAGTAGTCATAATAAATGACTATGTACAACCACAAAGCCATTAGAGGCTAGTTGGATTTTTGTTTTAGGACTGGGATACCATGAATTAATTTGTATACATATATTAAATATCTTTTACATATTAAAAGTCACAATTTTCTTCTTCCTACTATTAATAATTATCCTATTAAACTCTTCACAAGCTAAAACGATAACTAGTTTTCAACTAGAAAGGACTTCTCTATTTCTAAAAGCAACACAAAGTAAGGAACGTTCTTTTACAATATCATTAGCAAAGGAGTAGTCTGTCTACAAACAAGTTATATTATATACAAGATAATATCACAAAGTGTGCATTTGAGTTTTAAACATCATCCAAATTTACTTTATATAGGTACCACTTTAGTAATTACTTTAATAATTGCTGCATCCTAGCAACTAATAATGGACTGCATTTCTCAATGCAAATATACCTCAGAGAGTTTATTTGGAAATTCACAGGAAGAAAAGACATTTGCCTTCTTAAGGGGAACTTGGCCTCTTGTCTCTCTTCCTCTTGGACTAAACTAGAAATGAAAATGGAGACAGCAAATGTGCTTATACTTAAAGCACAGCCCTGTCAATATGGGGCTAACTTGAGCCTTTTCATTTTCAACTCTCAGCCAAGACTAAGATGGATCTTAATTCTGAGTTTTATTTCAAGAATATTATGTACTGGGCCAGATGAAAAAGTGGTGAGATTTTTAACTTTTGAGCTAAACTTTAACAGCTGCCATAGAAAATGTTCTCCTCTTAAACTAATCACCAGAAAGGCTGTTAGACAGTTACCTCACCTGTGTATGCATATTCATTATCAAGTCAACAGAGAAATCAGTGGTTGATCTGATTTCATCTTTTCTGGATCTGGAAAACATTGCTATGAAATCTTTATTTGTGCCAACTTGCTCCAGAGCTACCTCAGGACCACAGTTCCAAATGGCCAGGTGGGGTTCACCCGCAAGGCCTCTGCTTGTCAGAGGCAGATCTGTACCCCAGCCCCCAAGCCCAGAGCCTTGTGGCTGGAGTCAAGTTGCTATGGGTGCCAGAGGCATCTGTCACTGTGATAAAGTGGCCCCTCTCACATCTACCTGACAGCCTCTTGCCTTCAGCAAGGTCTTTATATAACTCTGAGTGGAGTGAAAATAAAGATAAATACAAAAGAAAGAAAACAGGCCTTTAAACTTGATTTTTAGTTTAGATTTTTATATTTTAAAAATTTACTCCTGACCACACGGCATTACCCTGATTTAGAGTTAATGACCTAATTAATGAGGACTCTGGCCTTTTTCAGTTAGATCAATCTGCCTCAGAGATAATGAAATGAGAACTGTGTCTTAATATTTAAGGGACAACAGGATTTCTCAGCTATTTTCTGCAGGTTGAAATCTACAGTGAAGACTCATAATCTTCTTTTAGTGATGTTAGAGATTGGCTTTGTAGAGGTGCCAGGTTTTAGCAAATTAAAAACAAAATAAAACAGGATGCCCAATTAAATTTGAATTTTTGGTAAACCAGGAATTTTTTAGCATAAATACATACTTTGCAATACTTTGAGATACTAACACTAAAATAATTATTCATTGTTTCACAGAAATTTAAACTTTACTGAGTGTCTTGTATTTTACCTGGTAACCCTCATTTTGTAAGTCTTTAAATATGTGTTGCATTTCTACAATTGAACTTAGAAATCTCTTTTGAATTAAATAGAATAATAATACCTAAATGGTAGAAACTTTTTTTTTTTTTTTTTTTTTTTTTTTTTTTTGAGACGGAGTCTCGCTCTGTCCCCCAGGCTAGAGTGCAGTGGCGCAATCTCGGCTCACTGCAAGCTCCGCCTCCCGGGTTCACGCCATTCTCCTGCCTCAGCCTCTCCGAGTAGCTGGGACTACAGGCGCCCGCCACCACGCCCGGCTAATTTTTTTGTATTTTTAGTAGAGACGGGGTTTCACCATGGTCTCGATCTCCTGACCTCGTGATCCGCCCGCCTCGGCCTCCCAAAGTGCTGGGATTACAAGCGTGAGCCACCGCGCCCGGCCGGTAGAAACTTTTTAAAAGAAGAAATGCCATGTCACAGAAATCCTTATAAATACCCTAAAATCATTAAACATCATATTATTTTTATTCCCCTTTCTCCCCTCAATCAATAACTACAGGGTTGGTTGAAATGTAAATGGTAGTTCAGTGGCCTGAGTATTTTATAACTTAGTCAAGAGATGAAACTGTTAATTAGGAAGAAATGACTCCTTGTTGTACGAAAAAATTCTGTTTTACTGGTATCATTGCTTGTTGTAAATTAACAGAAGGATGCTCAGAAAATAAGGCAAGTGACAGAGAATGCAGAAGACCTGTGGGTTGTTGGGCACTGTTTTTATGCAGGTCAGTGATGAGAAAAGTCAGATGGAGCATTTATTCAACATTTCAGTATTATCACAGAATGCTAAGAGACCAATCCTAACTAAACTCCATATATAAGGTATCGATGTATACCTTATAATACCTCAAATTAAATACCTTACATTAAAATGCATGCTTTGCTTCTTATGATGAATGGTTAACTGAACAAGTAGTGGGCTACTGTATGTTTTATGTTATGTGTGTGTGTGTGCGTATGTGTGTGTGTGTTTGTATATATGTATGTGTGTATATGTATACATGTAGACACATATATATGTACACACATATACACTCATACACAGTTACCTCCCAGACCAAGAATGGCAGCATTTTATCATAAATTTAAGTTATGGGCCTATATTTAATATTGATAAATGCAACAGGAAAAAATAAAATAACTATTACATATATAAGGCAGCCACAAATTTTTGTATGTCAGTCCTTCAAAAATGTATATATCAATTAGCATTTGAATGTTTTCTCTGTTTAAGTGATTAATCTGTTAACCTACAAAATTTAAAGTTGTTGGTGCTTCTTCTTTCCTTCCTTTTTCTTTCCTATTTTACAGGGTATTGCTTTTCTCCCTTCTACCAAACTTATTCATTTCTTGGAGAAAATAAACCCCACTTTAAGAAAAACAGCTGTAAGTTTTTTTTCAGGGCATGCGTTATTGTGAAAATCGTCAAGGTAATTCATTTGAAGCAAATGCATTCACACTATCAGAAGAGGTTTATTAAAAGAAAGAGACATTAAACAAATTGATAGTATTAATGATACTGTAAAAAAAATTAACCTACATAAAAGAATACATAGCCTCAGAACCAACCACTTGAAAGCAACAAGAACAACAATGCTACTATTACTGAGTCTTCAGAAGTCTAGTATATCATTAAGTAAATTTGCATCTTTATTATGAAATTAAATTAATAAATCCAATTTACTTTGAGAATATTCTATAATTTTAACTTTATGAACTCAGTCTGGTTTTTGCTGCTACAAGAATGAATTAGTGAAATTTTGATTTTGTGTGTGCATGTGTATGTGTATGCACAATACCGTTTCATGTGCATCAATTACAAAGGTTATTGTAGTCTTATTTGTATGTCTCACTGAAGGGACTTGTGTCCCAGTATTCTTTTCTTTGTTAATAACAATGAAGTTCATCGTCCTTGTTTTTTAGGAAGTAGTTAAATAGTAGGTATTAAATATACCTCTTTGCATTTAAAAGGATCCATGCACTTATATCTGCTACCTTCACCTCATAGCAGTGAGGTAAGAAGCTATCTCATATACAGTAAGTCTTATGAAAAAATGCTTTAGGTAAGTAGATGTTGCCTTGAGTATTATGGTTTTAGAAAAATTACAATTAAAGCAGTGGAGATGGAGTATGAGAGGAGATAATATTTAACTAAGTGATAATTTATTTTGTTGAAAACCCAAAACCCCATTAGAGATTTCCACAAAGTTTCACACTCCTAATGATTCTAACTTTTCACACTGAGGGAAAAAGCTCTTGTTTAGGAATTTGACAGTAGAGCGTTGAAAGGTCATTTGTCAGCAGGGTCACGAAGTTGCAGAACTTGTTAGGAAAGCTTTATACTGCTTAGCCACACATTGTTGCTGTCTCAAATCCCAGGGGCAGAAAGCAAGAACAATTAGGCAAATTCTGGTTTAGCCGAGAACGACCCTTTTCAATATTTTGAAACAGACATAAGTGCCTGTCAAAGTGTATCAACAGAATCTGTATTTAAAGATGAGAAGAAATGCTGCTGGCGATCCCTTCATCCTGACAACTGAGATTTAAGATCAATTCACCCATCTTTTGCCAGGGGAAAAGTTACTGAAGGAGATGGCAGATTAATGTTGGAAAGCCCAATATTCATCTACATGATACACACGTCTGCATTTACTCTACCTTGTGTATCCTCCTCATTTTATAAAAGTTACAGATCAGAAATATGCCAATTCACAACTGAGCTCATTATAGCTCATTCATATATTTTAATATATTTCCACTGAAAACTTAAAATCAAAATTAAGTTGCAAAGAATCATCTCTAAAAGTAATTCTTCCTTTATTTTATTATTGCTTTGGATTGTAAAATATTTTGTGTAAGCATAAGAGAGTGAGCATATGCACATACAGCGTGTGCATGCAGTGTACACATACACATGAATATATGCATGCAAAATCAAATTTTTGTAATAACTTTCAAATGAAGAGATAATCAGATGTGTGTAGCATCTCTCTAATTCTTTTGGAAGCCAATCTTAATTTTCAGATAAAATTTGAAAATATATAATAATTAAAAGTACAAAAGTAAAGGGATCTGGATAAAAGAAGAAGGGTTATTGACACATGTAGAAGGGTCCCTCAAGTCTTCAACTCTGTGTCTAAACTCATGTGGAATGAAACTCACTAAGACTGGGGAGGTGGGTGGGGATACCAGGAAACAGGCTGAATAATTCCCTAGGTTCACAGAGCTGAAAACATTTTGCATTCCAATCAGTCAGAAGGGATGAGTCTCATAATATACTCATAGAGTGTTGAGTAGAGTCTAAGGAGGGTTTACTCTAGTCATGGGCTAAAAGAACAAAAGACTAAAAACTGCTTTGGATTAACTTCAACAAAGCTTATAAGAAAACTTTGAAAGGATCACCTTGATCCCAAATAGCTCAAGTTAATGCTAAGCAAAACTCAATACTTTTTAAAGGCATACAACAAAATCCAGTAATCTACAACATAAAATGTGTTAGATAGAAAACACAATCAAAAATTTTTAGGCATATAAAGAAGCTAGAAAATATGACAGGTGGAATATAATAATATCAATAAACAAACAGACCCAACAATGAAGGAGATCATTAGAAGAGACTATAAAACAAAAATTGAAAATACTATAAATATGCTCAGGATTATAAAGGAAAATGTACACATGATAAAGAGGGAAACAGTTTTTTTTTAAAAAAAATGGAACTACTAACAATGAAAAACATATATTGGAAATAAAAATACACTGGAGAGGATCAACAGATTAAAGAAGAAAAATTAAAAGATACAGAAGAAAAGAATAGTTAATCAATGCATATCAATAGAAACTAAGCGAAATGTAGTTTAGAGCAAAAACACATTGAAAAAAATATACAGATTATCAGCAACTTGTGAAGCAATATTAAGCTAACAAATGTGCAATTGGAACCCCAAAAGCATAGAGAATGATTAGTAGGTGGAGAAGGTGTGAGGAGACAGTTTAAAAAGATTGAAAAAATAATGGCTGAAATGTATTCAGAAGTGATAATGAATATAAATCTTCAGATCCTTAGGATCTCAAAAGACTCCAAGAAAAATGAACATACAAGTATACCACAGTGCATTAAAATTGCATTCTAAAAATGATGGCAAATAGAAAATCTTAAAAGCTGCCAGAGAAAAACATATGATACAGGGAAAGCCAAAGAAGTAATGATAACATCAGAAATGATATCAAATCCACACAACTTTGTCAGAAACTATGCAGAAACTTTGTCAGAAACGTCTAGAAGATAAGAAATGCTGCCTTTAAATTAATAGGATAAAATAATCTGTTAACCTTCAATTCTATACCTAATGAAAATATTTTTTTTCATAAATGAGGCAAAATGAAGACTTTTCAGACCAAAATCAAAAAGAAAAAAGGTGAGCAACTTTATTGCCATCAGACCCCCTACAGAAAGAAGGAAAATGATGCCAGATGGGAATCTGAATCTTCCCAAAAGAGTGAGCAGTGCCAGATGGCTGGCTGTTTAAGGCAAAAATAATAACAGCATATTGAGAGGTTTATATCATATGTAGACTTAATATGTATGGCTATATTAGCATCAAGTCAGGGAGTGTAGATATGGAAGTTATATAAATGCTATTTGAAGTGATATGTTAAAGTGGTAATGATAAGTTAAAGATGCATAGTTGCAAAACCTATAGAGACCACTAAAATATAAAACAAAGCGGTATCTGTTAAAAAGCCTATAGTGGAGACAAAATATCATAAAATAATGATTAATCCCTAAGAAAGCAGGAAAAGAGTAAAAATGACTAAAAAATGAATAAATGTAAGCTAGTACATTTAAAATTAAACATATCAATAATCACATTAAATTTAAATGGCCTAAGCATTCCAATTAAAATAGAGAAATTGTTGGACTGAATAAATGAGATTCAACTGTATGTTGTCTACATGAATCCCAAATTAAGAGTACAGATATAAATAAGTTAATACTTTAAAAATGTACAAATATATACAATGCAAAATATCACTTGGACAAATCCTTGAGGAGATGGCTACCCTGCTCTCCATGATGTGCTTATTTCTGATTGCATTCCTGTATCAAAATATCTCATGTACCCCATAAATATATTCACCTACTATGTAACCACAAAATTATTTTACAGCTTCAGAATAAAGAATATTACCAGTGTAAAGGGAATCATCTCACAATAAGTGAGTTGATTCACCAAGACATAAAAATCCTAAATATGCCTGTGCCTAATAGTATAATTTTAAAATACATGAAACAAAAACTGAAAGAACTAAAAGAGAAATATGCAAAATCGCAATTTTTTTTGAGATGGAGCCTGGCTCTGTCGCCCAGGCTGGAGTGCAGTAGTGCAATTGCGGCTCACTGCAACCTCTGTCTCCTGGGTTCAAGCGATTCTCCTGCCTCAGCCTCCTGAGTAGCTGGGATTACAAGCCCATGCCACCACGCCGGGCTAATTTTTGTATTTTTAGTAGAGACGGGTTTCACCATGTTGGCCAGGCTGGTCTCAAACTCCTGACCTCAGTTAATCCACCCACCTCGGCCTCTCAAAGTGCTGGGATTACAGGCATGAGCCAGTGTGCCTGGTCCAAAATCACAATTATAGTTGAAGATTTCAGCTTGTTCTCAGCAACAGATAAAAGTGATAGAAAAACTAGCCAAAAATTTCAATAAAAATGCGGAATACTTTAACAATACTCTTAACTAATTTTATCTAATCAGCATACAGAACACTCTACCCAACAACAAAAAAATACACATGCTTTCTAATTGAATATTCACCAAGATACACTATGTTTTGGCTTATAAAGCAAATCTGAATAAATTTAACCCTATTAAAATCATATATATGATATTATCTGGCCATAATCAAATTCAATTAGAAATTAATAAGAAAAAATATATTTGTATCAATTTTAAAATGCACAAATCATAAATTGAAATGGCTATCACAATACAAATTAGAAAATATTTGGAATGACATGAAAATAAAAATATCAAATGTGTTTCTCACACAAAGAACAGTAGTTAGAGGGAAATTAATAGTATCATAGCTTACATTAGAAAATAAACATATCAAATAAATGTTGTAAGCTTATACATAAGAAACTGAAAAAAGTAGAGAAAATTATTCACAAAATAAGTGGAAGAAGATAAATAATAAATAAAAGAATACAAGTTAATAAAATAGAAAGCAGAAAAGCAATAGAAAAAAGTTGCTGAAGGCAAAAGTTGGTTCTTGGAAAATATCAATAAAATTTATAAATATCTAGCCAGACTGATTAAGAAAAAAGAACACAAATTAGCAGTATCAGGGAAGAATAGAAAAGCTCACAAATAATAAAGAAATGTTATGGACATCTTTATGCCTCAAAACTTGAAAACTTAGGTAAAGTGGACAAAGACCTTAAGAAACATAAATTAGAAGTTCACTGAGGAAGAAAAAGTAATGTGAAAAAGCTGTATGTATAAGGAAATTGAACTCTTATTTAAAAGCCTTCCTACAAAGAAAACTCCAAGTTGGAGGTAATAAGACGATGAGAGTTTTTCAATAGTCAGACCACTGGAACTTATATGCAACAAAAAGGGGGAGAGGAGCAACATGAATTATGGCCCTTATTTCACATTATATACAAATATTAACTTTAATGTATCATATGTCTAAAATTTCTAGAACAAAAAGAGCAGAGTGTCTTTCTATCACAAGGTTATATAAATATTTCTTAAATAGGCTACAAAAACATAAATCTTAAAAGAAATATAATTGTCAAATTAGATTTCATAAATTTTGTTTAAATGCTCTTCAAAATACTCCATCAAGAAAATGACAAGGCATCCTATGGATTGGAAGAAAATAATTGCATATTATGTATCTGACAAAGAACTTGTATTCAGAACACAAAGGATTCTTAAATCTCAATATTAGGAAACTAATGAACTTGTTAAAAATGGGCATAAATTTGAACAAATACTTCAGAAAATAAGATATGTAAGTGGCATATAAGTATATAACAATGTTCAATATTATTTGTTATTAAAAAATGCAAATTAAAATTGCAATGAGATACTACCATATATACAATAGAAAAGTTAAAATTAAATGTAATGACATTGCTAATTGTTGGCAAGCGTATTAGGGTTCTTCAGAGAAACAAAACCAAAAGGAAAATATATCGATACATAGAAAAAGATTTATTATGAGGGATTGGCTCATGAGATTGTGGAGGGTAAGAAGTCCCATAATATGTCATCTGCAAACTACAAACTAGAAAGCTGGTGACGTAGTTTCAGTCCAAGCCTGAAGGCCTGAGAACCAGGAAAGCCAATGGTGCAAGTGCTGGTGTGAGTCCAAAGGCCCAAGAGCTAGGAGCACTGATGACCAAGGGCAGGAAACAATGGATGTTCCAGCTCAAGAAGAGACAGCCAATTCATCCTTCCTCTGCCTTTTTGTTCTATCCAGGCCCTTAAAGGTTGGATGGTGCCAACCCATATTGATAAGGATAATCTTTATTCAGTCTATCAATTCAAATGCTAATATCTCTCAGGAACGCCCTCACAGACACACCTAGAAATAAATTCTTACCAGCTATATGGGCATCCCTTAGCCCAGTCGACACATAAAATTAATCATGATAGCAAAGATAAGGAACAACTCAAACACACTGGTGTTAGTATGAGTGCAAAATGGTACAGACCTTTTGGAAAATACTTTGGCAGGTATTTTTTTTAATATGCAGAGATAAATATACATTTATCATTAAGATCCAGTCATTCCACTTCTAGATATTCTCAAGAAAAAGTGAAACATAACTATCATAGAAAATTGTTTGTGAATGTTCATAACAGCTGTAATCACAGTAGCCCCAAACTGGAACTAGACAAAATGCCCACTTACTTGTGAATGAATAAACAAACTCAAACAATAGAATACTACTGAGCAATAAAAAAGAAAGAACTACTGAAACATACAACATTGGTGTATTTCAAAAGCACTTTGGTGACTGAAAAAAATCAGACACAAAATACTACATGCTGTATGATTTCATTTTATGAAACTCAAGAAGCCAAAACGATAATGATGGAAAGTAGATAGGAGGCCAAGAGTGAGGTAAGCGGAAGATAGCCAGAAACACTTTTTAGATGATGGAAATTTGCCAGTGATTTAGGTGGTAGTTATTTGGCTACATAAATTTACCAACATCTACTTGCATACTTTAAATGATGAATTTTGCTATCTATACATTATATTTTACCAGTGTTTAAAAAAAATGCTATTGTTCATTACATCTATTTTTATAATAATTACAATGTATCTTCAAAGAAAAGCAGCCTTTAGATATATTTAGCTTTTTCATCCAGAATAAAGTGACAATAGTTCTTCTCTGAAATTTCACTAAATTTTACAGTCCCATGCAGTACAATACTATTATAAAATTTTGGTTTATGCATCTTCTTACTTGATAAGTCAGGTTGTCATCTTCTTACTTGATAAGTCAAACATAACTGCCCAAAAGCAGAAATATTTCACATTGAAACAAGAAAAACTCAGAAAGTGTGAAGATTTTTTTTAGTAACACATTTTTTTTCTAATTTGAGATTGTCTCTGGAGGCAATAGTATAGTCTGAGGCAGTTACAAAAACACAAATATAGATTGCATGGTAAAAGCTATAGACCAAAATGAACCAAAGATGCTCAAAACCTTCCGAGAGGGATTATATCACTAGGGCACATGCGTCTAGCTGATAGGGTGGAATGCTCCCATTTCAGACCTTTATAATAAATTATTTTACAACAGGGTTATGTTATCAGTTGGTCATTTGGAGTAAGCTCTTTGAAGAACATAAAGGACTTGCTTTATAAATCAGAAATCCAATTCAGTAGCTGTTTCTTCAATGAAAATTGCATGGAAGAGGAATTTTACATGTTCATAAATGGGAAAGCAAGTAAAGAAGTGTAGAAAAAGAAAATTCAGTTAAACCTACATTTCAAAGGTCAAACATTTGGTAGATTCCATCCTCCAGGATTTCTTAGCAGAAAGAATATAGAGAAAAGAAGCCATTAAATAACAGAGTTTTTCAAAAGTCTCTATATTAAAGCTTTGTACTTCACTCTTTAGGACTTTCGCATGAAAAAAATGGCGAAATGGGCAGCATGTCAGCTTTTGGAAAAACACAATCTCTGCTGGATTTCCAGTTCTGCTACTTCTTATTTATAACATTTGAAAATATATTATGAATTTCATTCAATTTCCTTGTCTATAAGACTGGAGAAAAAATTTCTACTTTTCAGTGCTGCTGAGATGAACATAGATAGGATATGGTGGCATTTAAGATGACTAGATATTACGTGCTTCTTATTTAATCTTGATACTTGTTGAGCCATATCTTCGCCCATCACAGATTAAAGCAGCAAACAAGAGACAAAGTATAGATAGAAAAAGGAAAAGATCAAATAAGATCTTTATAATGACATCATAAAAGAAATGATAATCAATCAAAGACAAAAAGTAGAATTAAGCTGTCTTATTTCACACATGTCCAAAACTGCTTTATATCATGTATCCAAAATCATAGCAAAATAGAATGTATTGAAAAAGATACATGTTTTTTTATTCTCTGCTTGGTCAGATATATAGTTTGTATCAGAATGTGGCAGAAACTGATTGAGACTGACACTCATGTTCCCACTTAAATTATCACTGAACAGTCAGGAAAATCAAAAGCAACTCAACAATCAGCAACACCACTGTGAAAAAAAAGAAAGAAAAGGAACTTCATACACCAGAGGTTAACTATAATTCAACCACTTACATCATGAATTGAGAAGGATCTTTTGAAGGACACAACATATGTGTCAACATCTGAACGAGAACAAAGAAATTGTAAATACACAGCAAGCAAGTGCAGAGGAAAAATAAGGAGGAAGAGAAGAGGGAGAAGAGAAAAAGAAAGAAAATCATCTGGAACGAGATGCTATTTCAGTTCTTTCAACTTTTCAAAAAAACAGATAATTCATATTCTTATAATCTGTTCTACAGAATAGAAAGGTATAAGCATCTCCTTTTAAACCTATTCTATCTCTATCCCAGACACCTTCCTGACAAAAATTTTGCCTTTGCAACATTTACAGTCACTTTGGAATACAACTTGATGGTGTCTTACAAGGCTAAACATTGCCTTAGCATACATTCTGCCAATTATGCTCCTAGGTATCTATCCAACTGGTTCGAAACTAATGACCACACAAAATAATGCATGCAAAAGATTATAGCATCTTTATTTATAGTCACTAAAAATTGAAAAGAGGCAAGATGTTCTTCAATTGATGAAAGAATAAACAAACAGTGCTACATCCATACTATTCAATAACAAAAAGGAATGAGCTATCAAGCCACAAAAAAAGATGATAAATGTTAAGTGTACATTGCTTAGTGAAATTCTGAAAAGGAAATACACTGTGTGATTCATTTACCTGACATCTCGGAAAATATAAAACTTTAGAGACACAAAGCAGATCAGTGTTTAGAGTTTAGGGAGTAGAGAGGATTGGATAAGTAAAACACGGATTTTTTGAGAGCTGAGAAACTACTTAGTTTGAAAACGTCAGGGTGGATATTTAACATTCAGCATTTATGACACCCAGAGTACTTTACTGAACAAAAAATAAACCTACATTTATTCAAATTTTTAAAATTTATTTCAGAGATCAGGAAGTTCCAGGTTGGAATATAAACTCTGAGAAAGAATCTAACTATTACAAATGTATAAAATATCCTCACTAAAGGATGCTGTCCTAAGTAATTTTGGAAATGAGTAGTCTGTAAGACTAAAGACAAAAGCAACTGTCCATAAGCTCTGTTCTCTAGTTGATAAAGTTATTTCCCATAGGAGTACAGGTTAAAAGTTCTGATTATGCTATACACATATGAATTGAGATGCAGCTATACACATATGAATTCCATATGCTGGAATCAAACAAGTAAATTAATGGAAGTCAAGTTTATCACTGTTGAAGTGGGAGGTTACAGAAAAGTAAGAGGACAAAGTTGAAATGATCTATGCAATAATGATTACAGTTGGAGATATGAGCATGAACTCATGTTTAGCTTAATATAACTATAGAAGGTTATATATAGAAAATGTTTATAGATATGTGTATATAATTGGATCAGTATATACATATTTCCTTGCTTTGTCAGTTGAGAGGGCTGAAAAGCAACAACACCCCAATAGCAACGAACACACACAGCACTCAGATGTTGGTTTCTGATACAATTCTTCAGTAAAAAGAACTAGATTCCTCAGAGAAATGTCTTACTCTACAACTGAGGGAAGAAATATACAAGATGAGCCTGTAGCATCTTATAGTGCCAGAAAGTAAGCAAATGCTAAAACAAACAAATAAATACAATGATGAGTGTATGTCAAAGAAACTTGAGACAACTGAAAAAGCTCCCACGAATAAAATTGTAATAATTTGAGCAAGAAAAATATATATAGTATTGAATTATAATACAATATATAAAATATATAGCCACGAGTTCATACTGATATGAACAAACAACAAACAAATACATAAATCAATGGTATAGAATGAACAAATTACCCATGCAAAATAATTCCAAATAATTTATGTAAGTACTCTTCTTTCCAGGAAGTGAAGCAAAACTTCCGTAATATGGGCTGCTTACAATGACTTCCTTCCAAAAAGGGGAGTATACAAACAGAGAAAAATTACTAGCTTTACACTGAAGAGACCTAACAAACTCTTCCCTCCACCAGATGATTAAAGTTAACATCAACAGCAATAAGTCATGTTGCTAGCCTAGCAATGTACTCTTAACACGAAGCGATAGGAAAGTAAATTTAATTCTGTGGTATTCCTCCCCCAAACCCATAAAACAGTCAAATCACAAAAAGCAAACAAAAAAATCAAATAAACACAGCGAATAGACATTCTGCAAAATACCTGACCAGTACTCTTCAAAAGTATCAAGGCCAACAAAAGCAAGAAATAACTGAGAAACTGCCATGGCCAAGAGAAGCCAGAGGAGACAAGATGACGAAATGTCATTTGGTATGTGAATGGGATCTTAGAACAGAAATATTAAAAGGACATTAGGTTAAAATTAAGGAGATATAAATTAAGTATGGATTTTAGTTAATCATAATGTATTTATATCAGTTTACTAGCTGTGACTAATGTACCATAATGTAAGATGTTAACAATAGGGGAAACAGTGTTGGGTGTATGAGAAATCTCTGTATAAGTTTTGTTAACTTCTCCATCTAAAACTAGAATTTAAAACTATTCTAAAATAAAAAAGCGTATTGAAAATTAGAGAAGTACTTAGTTTATGAATACAGATGTAGAAATCTTAAATATTTGCATTTTTAATAAAACAGTGCTTTGAAAGACTATTTCACCTAAACAAGACAGTTTTATTCTGGTCATCAGAACAGAGGCACAGTGCAGCGCATTAATTATTCCCAGGAGCCTGGCCTTTCTCTTCCCCAGCTCTGCTACCTTGGTCAAGTTTTTAATTAGTAAATCATCTCAGAGTCTGTAAAACTGACACAATAACAACTTTCAGGATTAATGAGATAATGTGAGTAAGCTTCTTAGTACTATTCTGGTACATATTTAACACTAAATCTATGGTAGCTTTGTACTATTATTTTATTATTATTTATTATTGTTAAAAATATCACTTCGGGAGGCTGAGGTGGGCGGATCATGAGGTCAGGAGATCAAGACCAACCTGGCTAACACAGTGACACCTCGTCTCTATTAAAAATACAAAAAATTAGCCGGGCATGGTGGTGGGTGCCTGTAGTCCCAGCTACTCAGAAGGCTGAGGCAGGAGGATGGCGTGAACCAGGGAGGTGGAGCTTACAGTGAGCTGAGATCGTGCCACTGTACTCCAACCTGGGCAACAGAGCGAGACTCTGTCTCAAAAAAAAAAAAGAAAAAAAGAATATCGTTCATTTAAAATGTGTTAAAATTGTGTTAAAATCACAAAAGGCTAAACACAAGACAAAGGATCTTCCCCCAGAATAAGAGTCATTCAATAAACGTTATATTACTATACATAGCACAGTTATATCTGATATCAAAACTTAGTTTATTAACATCTGACCTAGTGCACATTATACTAGACACAAAATATGCAACAATGAAATGAGAATTTTTTTAACCAACCTAAAATCTGATCATTGATACACTTATAGGTATCACTGAGAAAGAATTACCCCTTATTTAAAAAAAAAAAATCCTTTCAATGATTTTCTAAAAGTCTTTGGCTAATTTCAACATACTTAGTAAGAGCTAATTATATTTCTGTTATTATCTCACAGATAACATCTTTGAGAGTTTTAGGAAGAATGGCCTACTTTACATTAAAACTATGCAAGAAAGGGCAAGGAATACAGATTAAAAGGAAAATTATAATCATTTTCATATCACAACTAAAACTCCGAAAGCACTTACATTCTTGCAAACTTTGTTCTAAGAGATTTACATATATTAACTTAATTTGTTTAAGATTGGAAATACATGGTCTTAGAAGTACCTGTACAGATCATGTTGCCAAGCTCTCTCATTTTATAGATAAGAAATATTCATCCGAGCTAAGCTAAGTTCTTCAGATCACACAGCTCCTTAGCAAAGTTAAGGCTAGGTGAGCTTCCTTATCTGATCTCTACCCATTACATCTCACTTTCACTAATATTAAAAGAATATTAAGTGTCAATTTGATTGGATTGAAGGACGCAAAGTATTGTTTCAGGGTCTATATGGGTGTTTCCGGGTGTTGCCAGAAGAGACTGACATTTGAGTCAGTTGACTGGGAGAGGAAGATTCACCCTCAGGAAGACCCACTAACAATGTGGGTGGGCACAATCCAATTGGCTTCCATCTTTCTCCCGTGCTGGATGTTTCTTGCCCCAAGTTCTTTGGCTTTTGGACTCTTGGACTTACACCAGTGGTTTGCCAGGGGCTCTTGGGGCCTTTGGTCACAGACTGAAGGCTACGCTGTTGGCTTCCCTACTTTTGAGGTTTGGGACTGAGCTACTACTGGCTTCCTTGCTCCTCAACTTGCAGAAGGCTGATCACGGGAATTCACCTTGTGATAGTGTGAGTCAATTCTCCATATATATGTCATATATATCAATAGCATACTAATAGACATATATGCTATTAGTTCTGTCCCGCTAGAGAACCCTGACTAATACATCTGTCAACTCACTCTCATAAAACTTATCTATAAAATTTTACGTTTACTGTCTTTCCCCACAAAAGCAACTAAAACATAGCCCAATGGATATAGGACCTGTGTTATATTATTCACTATCATGTCCTCAGCAGCCACATCATTCTGAATAAGTAGTTTGTGAATACATATTTGTTGGCCGAATGAATTCTTTCTCAGTTTTCACCTCTGTCCTTGTGATGGTTTCATACATCCCAAGAAGACTGTCTGTGGTTTACACTTCAGAATGGCACTCAGATATAGTTGGAGAATCAAGTCTCTTTGATGGTTAAGAATTGATCAATGCCAGACCAGTCTTCATGAAGCCCAATTTTCCTAGTCCTATAATGAATCACATTAGAAATTACAGGCCTAAAAACGATTCCTTTCCCACTAATAAAATAAAGAATAAATTCTGCAGTTGAACTATGTAACGCCTCCAATGAGGGGCCTGAGGAAAAAGGAATAGAAAGTAGCATCATCAGTCAAATCTGAGCAAGGGTTTTATTTATACTAAGTTGATCATCAAGGAAGAGCACCAGTTCTCCACATCATTAGATGCAGCCAGAGTCTATCCCAATTCTCTAATTCTTCTTGTCCTCAATGTTTCCCTTTGTGCAGCAATAACAGTGATTTTTAGAACCTCATTATTCATATGCATTGAAGGTGCTTCCTTAAATCACTACAATACAGTTAGGAAAAAAATAAAAATTTGAAATTGACCCCCCTACACACACACACATACTGCTGCTGTTTAGAAGACAACTAAAATCTAAATAAATTCAAAGAGATTTAAAATGTCTCACTTCTCGGAAATAGTTGAGTAGAGTTAGAATACAGGCTAGTAAAATGACTTAAAAACTCTACTTACTAACAGTATACACACAACTTCTGGAAAACTACATTCACACAAAGAACTAAGCTTGCTTATTTTGCAATGCTATGCATTTGCTCCCTTACAATTTCTCATAAAAAGTATCCAATTACTTTATTTTTCTTTATCAAGTAAAAATTTTTGACTCTCTATGATGAAATGTGTAATATATGACATAGAGATCCCTACAGAAGGTATTAGGAGACATACTCTCCCAAGAAAATGAAGGGAGGGGTTCTGGTCTTTAGTCCATCATTTTTGATGCTGAGATCATCTTTGTCCAAGTCCATGTTGTGCATTCTAAGGCATGGTGGTCTGTTGCTCACAGCCTCCAATCCCTGCTGTATATCTTAGCAAAGAAAAACCACCATGGCTCCCAAGACTTGAGTTTAAGCTCCTCCTCTCAGTGTTGAAGCACACCCTTTCCTCTCTCGAATAATCCAACTCCTCTTCTCTAAAAGCTGGGAAAATAGACATGTCTTTATATTTTTCTGGAAGACTTAAAGCCTTGGGTTTCAGGAAGGAATGTTCCTGCCTTGTCCTTTTGCTAAGAGAAGTGAAAATGACTTCTCATTAGTGAAGATGAAACTACAGGGGGAGAAATTAAGTCATTCTGCCACATTCAAGTGATTCAAATTCTAAATAGAGATTAAGGATGTTTTATAAAATCATAAAAAAATATTTTAAAATGTTCCCAACTATAGTATTTGATTAAACTAGTTTACTGAGATCCTTATGAGTTCTAGGTATCAGTAGAGCGGGTGATAAATCATTGAGAAGTTACCAGTAGAGTGAATATAATGTCACATACCTACATACATACATACATACATATATGTGTTGATATATATGTGTATGTGTATATATGTATGTGAGTGTATATACATATATATATAAAATACATAAAAATCCCGCATTTTTTTCAAAATAGTAATGTTAAGCTGTTAAATATCTTGCAAGCTGACTTTTTAAGTTGCACATTCGAATTAACTCTTTCTTTTAACATGTAGTAGATATAAGTGTTGTTCACCAACTTTTCCAGTACTCCTTTGCCTTCCACAAGAGAATTGTACTTCTCAAACACATTTAGATACAGATGGTCAGTTTGACTTTTTCTGGCGAATGAAATATGAGTTGATGTAACGAGTCTTTCTTTTGCATGACAGCATTTTCAAGCCAGCATATTATCTGTCTCCCCACTTGGCTGGCCAGCAAGTTCCAGATTTTGTGGCTTTAGGATGGTTCAGACTTTCTCAGCCAAATCACTAAGCTGTCCCATGGAGATCAGTTACCCACAGAGTCTCCTAGACATGTGACTTTGCTTAAACAAGAGAAAAATTAGAATTATCTTAAGCCACTGTGTCTTTTCAAAAATTTTTGTTTTCCTTCGGTTTGACTTTGTGGTGTTGTTTTGTTTTCTGGTTAACCCAGCCTAATGTAGCTGAATCTCACTACGATAATACCAATAACATACTAAACTCTGGTATTATGGAGATCTCTGTCCTCCAGGAGATAGAAAATAGTAAACTGGAGATAGTTTTCTCTAACCTGAGAAAAGTGATTAGTCTCTAAGGCAGCAAAGGGACAACAATCAAAACATTACGCTCAAAGTACCCAGGAGTGGTCAGTTTCAGGAAACACTAAGCAAACTCACATAGAGTTAAAAAGAATGCTGATTTATGTATTTGTAGTGATATCAAGAAGACTGGCCAATTCAGCCCAAATCTACTGGTAAGACTTGTCCCTTCATTTAAGAGCAAGCTCAATTATAATGAAAACTCTGGTAATGAGAATAAAGTCAGACTATAGAGATTTGGTTGCACGATCTTAGTGGCTGCAGAAATTTACTTCCTTTGGTAGGAAGAGGAGTCTGCTTATTCAAGATCCCTGGCCATTGAATTTCACCCTCATAGTGAAGTAAAATACTGTGACAGTCTTACCCTAGAGGCTCCCTTTTCCTGACTTCTATGTAAACATATTCTTTGCTCAGATGTTACTATCACTGATACAGCTACAGATTCCTCTTATTGTCAAAATGGGCTTAGATCTTCTTTCCTTTTATCAACTTAAAATTATGAAGACATTTAAAGTGATTTCTGCAGATTATTCGTATTATCCACTATATGTTATTCTCTCTATTCCAGCTCTTACAGATTGAGTTGTGCTAGACAATTTTCTCATTCAGTAAGTATTGGTCACACCCTATGTATCAGGCATGGTTTTAGGTGATGGGGATACAGTGATGAACAAATTGAACACCCTACTCATGGGACTTACATTCTAATGAAGGAGACAGATAATAAACAAACATGTAATGTAAAATCAGTAGTGTAAAGGATTAATTACTAAAGTATAAAACACTTTAGTAATTAATCCTTCACCATCACAAATATTTTATTTGCAATGAACACTGGACTTTCTATAATCCTTTAAATAAAAATAAAAGATACATGTATAAAGTTTATGAATAGTATCCCATTTAAGGAAAACAATAAGTGCTAGTCGCACTATAAAGCTTGATCCACTAGCCAATATTTATTTAGAATGCCATATATCTATATATATAACACACATATATAAAATCATACAAAAAGTATGTGAGCCAAGAAACACTCTATAAATGGAGTAAATAATTAGCACATTGCATGAATTTAAATTCAAAACACTTACAGAAGCGCTTTCACAGCTCCAAAGCTGTTTCTGTGGATGAAACACCTAAAGAAAATGCTCCAGAGTATAGTCATATTGCTTCTAATTCCTGTTTCACCGTGCTATAGATAGATTCAGAAGGAGTTTACAAATAGCTAATCTGCAGTGCCTTGCTGATTTCTCTAGGAAACGAGATTCATTTTAATCAAGCATTACTTTAGGACAGGGAGTGTCTGGATGACAAAAAAAAAAACCACTAAAATATCTGCTACTAAATCATAGGTTAGTAAGTAGTCCTATATCAGATGGCAAAACTGTATCTGAAGCCATCAAGGAACAAAAAAGATGGGCCTCAGTGCATCCTAAGGAACCTCTTAAATCACTGCCAAATTGATTTTCCTCTTCTCTAAATATCCTTCAAGGTGTAACTTCCGACATCTCTGAAGCAAACAAGACTATTGAACAATTGACAAGCTGTTGCACATGAACTATAAAACAGGAAAAGGAGAGAAAATGTCTTGGTTTTTCCAAAAAGGGAGAAACAGAAAATATTAGGCTATTCCAGGCCTAAATCTGGGTATATTCTTAAATCTCAGCTCCAAATCAATGTCTTCCCATAGCAAAGGAAGCTGGTATTCTTTCACTTGTTTTGTTCACACATTTTTTTTTTCTTTCTTAAGTGACAGCACAAAAAGTTGGCATAAGCCAACTTGGGGCTATTATATCTAGAGAGAAAAAGATAATCTTATCAAGAAGTTAGAAGAAGAGCCACCAGAGAAAACATGGCACCCAGACTGACATCCAAATTGGGAAACTGAGTAAATGATGCAAAATTCAGGTTGAAATTCAGCTATAAATAAAGAAATTCACTATTCCGGGGGTTGGTAAATGTTTTCTGTAAAGTAAATATTCTAGACTTTGTGGGCCATAAGGTCTTCATTACAACTAATCAATTTTGATTATTATGTGAAAGCAGACACATAGACAATACCTAAATTAGTAAGTGTAGCTCCAAGAAAACTTTTTTATAGGCACTAAATTTTAATTTTGAATCATTTTCATCTATAATATTTTTCCTTTTTTCAAACATTAAAAAATGTAAAAACCATTCTTTGTTCCCAAGCTATACAAACACATGCTACATACTAGATTTGGTCCATAGGCCAGAATTTGCCAACTTTTATAATGTCCTAAAAACTTAACCAGGTAAAAGGCAATATCAAATTTTCTTTTTACTTTATGGTGCCCAGAATGTTTTATTTCTTATTGAGTCATGTACATGATAAGTGAAGAGATATATTTTTAAGTGAATGTGTGACTAGGAAAAGAAAGTGATGTTTCTTTTTTTAGTCAAGTCTGAGTGGCATGTACAGTCAAATATTTCATTGTCTCATGATACAAGATCCACACAGGACGAGCAGGGAGTATAAGTAGTAAATTAACCCCTTCAGAACCAAAACTGAGAGTCTGGGGCACAGAGGTAAAATCATCAATTTGGCAGTGCCAAAGTATGCGTGAGACAGAAAGAAATGGCCATGCAATTGTAGAAACATTTTGATTATATTTAATATTTAACCACATCTTCAAAATATGGAAAGAATCTTCAAGTCTTCACCAACAGTCAATTTATACATTTTCACACGTTTATTCATTTTGGATTTCCTGATTTTTTATCTCTAAACAACTGTTTCTTCCAGAAACCACAGTACTAGAGAAAAAGAACTTTGCTTACAAGGGTGAATCCTGTCCAGTCCTTCGTAATCTGGGGACCTGAATCCTGGGGCTTCAGGCTGCTTTCTATGCTCAGAACTCATCCTGTGATGGGAAATGAAATGGTAAAGACCCTTGTTGGAAATCTTGATGGCCCTTTTATCTAGGAAGATATTGGCTAAGATTAGCAAAATGAATTTATACATGGGGGAAGTATTTTTGGAGGCTTCACTGTGCTGCAGAGTAAGCAACACCAAAACCAACAAATCAGAAACCTCATCTTCAAAAAATGCTAGCTATCTTGCTGGAAGGCTCAGAATTGACTGAAAAATAATTTATTTGCATCAGTCATTCTTCTTGTATAATCTTCATGTAATCTTCATAACTGTAGTTATGGTAGGCATAACTATAGTTGAATTCAGTGGTTTTCAAAACTTTTGTTTCTTTTTAAAGCAGCAGTAAGATTAAGACACTAACAGAAAGTCTCAAGATATAAATCAGATTTATTTAAGAATCTAACAGAAAATCTCAATATATAAATCAGTTGAAGACTCTTGAAGAAGAGTCATCAAATTGACTCTGGATGAATCCATTGTTCGGAGTTCCCTCATCTAACTCAGTGACTGCTGAGGCTCTTTGCAATACAAGTCGATGACTGCTGATTTTTATTAACTTACTATTTTACCTTTGTCTTGGTTTTCCTCAGCCATATATAGAAATGGCAATGTATTAAAATTTATCTCAGAATATAATTCTGCACAAATTTATTATAAAGTTATAAAAAATTACAAATAAAATCTGTTCAAGTCTCTACTCTTTCCAATAACAAATAAGAGTCTTTCTATGTTTTTCACTGTGGATTACTGTTTTGCCTATTTTCTTTTTTGTGCCCTTGAGAACTTTGTTATAAAAATGAAATTTAACTTAATTTCAAACATTTGATTTTAGAAGTAATCCGCATAGTGTATTCTTCTTGCACAATATTCACAAATATTCCTGTAGAAGACAGAAGCATAAGGAGAGGTAGTAGGGAAGACAGGGAGAGAGAGAGTTAGTTCTAACAGGAAGCATCTTAGTGATTCAATTGCAAAGATTTCTAGAGAAACCAGGGATAGAGAAGCAACCCCCAACTGCGAACAGTCATGGGAAATGGAAAGATAGGAGGACATGCATAATTTAGCCTGGCTGACAAATTAGCATTTATCCAGTCTATGAATACACTGCTTTGGCCTGACCACAATTAAAGTGTCAGCTTAGCTTTTAATTCAAGGGGCATTATAAAGATCAGAAGAAAAAAATAACAGTTTCTAAAGTCTTTTATTCAGAGTACTGAAAACATCTTGAATTAAATTGAAAGAACAGCTCATTTACTTTCAACTACTCTTGCCACTTGTTTCCATAGACCAAGAGAAACGCAACATGAAAACTGCCTGGGATATTTTTTGGGACTCCAAGAATTATTAGTACCTGCTGATGATGATCATTAAGTGGTCTAAATTTTTGAAACATTAATTAGGGCTTCAATTGTAGTTTAGCCTGATCAATGTTAAATATAATTGAACTTAGTTTTTTTAAATAAAAAACTCTGAATTTAAGAAATACTGCCTTAAATATAATAATTTAAGAGCTCTTAATATAAACAACCTTTTTAAAACTAGAAAGCTGGTTCAGCAGAGATTTAAAAATGCAAGAGGGTATATCTGGAGACGAAGTTATATGTTAATTTGCTCCCTGATCTCAAGTTGCTTTCTCAAGAATGCAAGGATTTAATTTATTGTAGATTATTTGGACTTCTTTCCAGGTTTTGTTTTCTCAACCTGGGAGGTCATTCCTGGAGGGGATGAACAATAGCAGTCAGTTTCAAGAATCGTTATTATTTCAAATAGGAAACTTCTGAGGTTGTATTTTTATCCCAAATATGAGTGTAAATACGTGTGTGTGTGTGTGTGTATGTATTTTTCTCCTAAATCATGTAATAGGATCTCCTGAGGACAGATTTGAAGTTAACAAAAAGGAAGTTTTATTTAGTTACTGAAATTTCTTAAAATCCAGTTTCCATTTTTCCAAGTTTTCAATACATTAAAAGCCTGTTATATATGTGTGTGCATATATGTATGTGTGTATAGATATATATGTATATGCTTATTTTTTATTTTAGCATTAACTGTATGCCATTTGTGTACCTTTCTAAACTCAATTCTATGTGAAGGTCACTAAGAGTATATCAGCTCTTCATGTAGCCGATGGCATGATAAAATGTACCAGATAATGAGCTAAAAATGTATTTGGCTGTTACTGTAAAGAGTCAGAATATACTTGCAGAAGGGTCACTAAATAGAATTAATTCTAATAAAATAAGAATCTTACAGTGCTAAAAACCGCCAAATGAAAACTGAGTATCAAGTCAATCACCAAAGTATTCTTACAGTGTTTCTCCATCACGATATTTATCCAATGTGTCAGCAGACACTGATAGTTCACAGCATACATGTCAAAAGAAGAGGCGTTTTCTCCAGTAAAAAATAATAATCATCATCATCATCATCTAGATTGTTATATGCTTTAGAAGAAAAAATATACACATTTCATCAGAAGAATCAAATGAACAAGTATGTTAATAACAAAAGAGCAGTATTTAAAGGGGAGATGAAAAAAGACTACACCCTGGATCATGGGTTTTCTTTCTTTCAACAGCTTAATTTAATTTCAGTGAGAAAATGGTGATTTGGGCCTCCTTCCAAGACATTCCTTATTTATTCCTCCCTGATATCCAAGAATCCTACAATCCTAAACAAAAGAGTTGGCAGGAGGGTTTGATATGTTGGTGATAAGGGAAACCATTTTAATTTTAATTTCTCACTTTTAACACCTTCCCCTCCAAAAAAAAATAATGTAGTAAGTAAGTATAGATAAAATGCTACGTCATGGTGTTATGCTTGGCATAATTAGTGAGCAAAAGAAAAGACATCATCTCTGTTATGAGAAGCTTGTATTCTAGGGTTAGCAGAGGCTGTGAAAAAAACACTGAGCCTCTCTGCCCTGGGGAGCCATGTAGGCCTTGGAGAAGATGAGACTTAGGGCCATTAACTTCAGCTGTAAGCAGTCTTATTTTGAGTTCCCTGGAGATCACCCTAAGCGCAATGGTACCTCCTGTGGTCCTCATGAGCTGTTGAATGGTGTTAAGGAAGTTCTCTACCAGACATCCGCTTCTGAAGCCAGCAAGGGTTAGTGGGACACTGATAAAAGAGTTTTTCAAAGATGCCCCTTATCAGGCTGAGGAAGTTCAATCTTTTCCTAGCTTTTTGAGAGTTTTTATTTTAATCATGAATGAACATTAAATTTTGTCAAATATTTTCTTTACATCTATGCAGATGACCATACAGGTTTTCTTACTTAGTTAACATGGGGAGCTACATGCATTGATTTTCAGACTGTATTTTCATTTCCTGGATAAAATTCAATTATGATATATTTTCTAACATGTTGTTGAACCGTATTACTAAAATTTACTTAAAAATATTTGCTTCTATGTTCATGAGGGATATTGGTCAGTAGCTTTTTTTTTCTTGTGATATTTTCATCTGGTTTTGGTGTTACGGAAAGGTAGTCCTTTAAAAAATGAGTTGGAAAGTATTCATTACTCTTCCATTTTCTGGAAGAGTTAAAGTAAAATTGAAAATATTTGGTAGAATTCAGCAGTGAAGACATTTGTGCCTGAAATTTTCTTTCTGAGAAGATTTTAAAATTCAATTAGAGATACCCAGGTTATTTTTTTCTTGAGTGAGCTTTGCTGAGTTTGGTAGTTTGTATCTTTAAGGCATGTAAACTTTTTATCTTGTTATATTAGCATAAATTTGTTCATATATAAATCTTTTTCTTATCTTTTCAATGTTTGTTGAATCTAATATCACTGCTTTTTTCTGATATTGGTCATTTATGTCTGTTCTTTAATTTTCTTAATGAGTTTGGCTAGAAGTTTATTAATTTAGTTGACTTTCTTAAGGATCAAAATTGCAATTGTACTGACTTTCTTCATTGGTTTTCTTTTTATCTGTTTTTATCTTTATTACTATATGTAATCACAGGCATATACCTCATTTTATTGAGCTTCACTTTATTGAACTTTGCAGATTTTTTTTTTTTTTACAATTAAAGATTTGTGGCAATACTTTGTGTTTCATAAGGTACCACTTTTCCAACAGCATATGCTCACTTCATGTCTCTCTGTCACATTTTGGTGATTCTCACAATATTTCAAACATTGTCATTACCATTATATCTGTTATGGTAATCTGTGATCAGTAATCCCTGATGTTACCATTGTCATTGTTTTGGGGCACCTCAAACTGTGCCCATATAAGACATCAATCTTAATCAATAAATGTGTGTATTCTGACACACTGGCTCCACTGACTGGCCATTCCTTGTCTCTTTCCCTCTCCTTGGGGCCCTCTATTCCTCAAGACACAATATTGAAATTAGGCCAACTAATAACCTTACAGTGGCCTGTAAGTGTTCAAGTGAATAGAAGAATTCCATATATGTCATTTTAAATCCAAAGCCAGAAGTGATTAAGCTTACTGAGGAAAACATGTTGAAAGCCAAGATAGGCTAAAACCTATACCTCTTGTGCCAAACAATTAGCCAAGTTATAAATGCAAAGGAAAAGTTCTCAAAGGACATTAAAAATCTACTCCAGTGAACACATGAATAATAAGAAAGCAAAGCAGCCTTATTGCTGACATGGAGAAATTTTTAGTGACCTGAATAGAAAATCAAACAGCCACAACATCCCCTTAAGCCAAAGCCTAATCCAGAGCAAGACCCTAACTGTCTTCAATTCTATGAAGGCTGAGACAGGTAAAAAAGCTGTAGAAGAAAAGTCTGATGCTAGCAGAGGTTGGTTTGTGAAGTTTAAGGAAAAACAGCCATATCTATAACATTAAAATATAATGTGAAGCAGCAAGTGCTAATGTAGAAGCTGCTGCAAGTTATCTAGAACATCTAGCTAAGATCACTGATAAAGGTGGCTACACTAAACAATAGATTTTCAACCTAAATAAAACATCCTTATATTGGAAGATCACATCTAGGACTTTTACATCTTAAGAGGTGAAATCAATGTCTGGCTTCAAAGCTACAAAGGACAGGCTGATTCTCTTGTTACGGGCTAATGTAGCTGATGACTTGACATTAAAGCCAATGCTCATTTATAATTAGGAAAATCCTAGGGTCCTTAATAATTATGTTGAATCTACTCTGCCTGTGGTCTATAAATGAGACAAAAAAAAAAAGTCTGGATGATAGATGAGACAAAAAAAAAAAGTCTGGATGATAGTATATGCGTTTACAGAATGGTTTACTGAATATTGTAAGGCCATTGTTGAGAACTACTGCTCAGAGAAAAAGATTTCTTTTAAAATATTACGTCTCATTGACAAAGCGCCTGGTTACCTAAGAGCTCTGATGGAGCTGTACAAGGAAATTAATGTTGTTTTTATGCCTGCTTACAGAACATTCATTAAGCAACTCATAGATCAAGGTGTAATTTTAACTTTCAAGCCTTATTCTTCAAGAAATAAATTTCAGACCAAGTATAGTGGGCTCACACTTGTAATCCCAGCACTTTAGGAGGCTGAGGCAGGAAGATCTCTTGAGCTCAGGAGTTCAAGATCAGTCTGGGCAATATAGGGAGATCCCACCTCTACAAAAAATAAAATCAAGTTAGCTAGGTGATATGGTTTGGATGCTTGTTCCCTTCCAATATTTTTTTTTTTTTTAAGATGGAGTATCACTCTGTCACTAGGCTGGAGTGCAGTAGTGCAATCTCAGCTGACTGCAACATCCGCCGCCCGGGTTCAAGTCATTCTCCTGCCTAAGCCTCCTGAGTAGCTGGGATTACAGGTGTGTGCCACCACTTCCAGCTAATTTTTTGAGTTTTTTTTTTTTTTTCAGTAGAGACGGGGTTTCACCATGTTGGCCAGGATGGTCTCGATCTCTTGACCTCTTGATTCACCTGCCTTGGCCTCCCAAAGTGCTGGGATTACAGGCATGAGCTACCATGCCTGGCCCTTTCAAATCTTATGTAGGCCTAATAGGCCCCACCTCCAACATTGGAGATTACATTTCCACATAAGATTTGAAGGGAACAAACATCCAAAGATATTGGAGGTATTGGATCATGGGGGCAGAGATCTCACACAAATGCCTTGTTGCCATCCACTTAGTGATGAGTGTGTTCTCACTCTGAGTTGATGCAAGATCTGGTTGTTTAAAAGTGTGCAAGACCTCCCTCTTCTCTCTCTTGATCCCTCTCTTGTCATGTAACATGCCTGCTCCCGCTTCACCTTCTGTCATGGAATTAAAGCTCCTTGAGTTCTCACCAGAAGCAGATGCCAGCACCATGCTTCCTGTATAATCTGCAGAAGTGTGAGCCAAAATAAACTCCTTTTCTTTATAGATTACCCAACCTCAGGTGTTTCTTTATAGCGATCCAAGAACAAACTAACATACCATGTATGGTGGCATGTGGCTGTAGTCCTAGCACAGGGGAGGCCTGAGGCAGGAGGATCGCTTGAGCCCAGGAGGTTGAGGCTTAATAATGCACTCTAGCCTGGACAACAAAATGAGATCTTGTCAAAAAAAAAAAAAAAAAAGAAAGAAAGAAAGAAAAGAAACTCAGAAGGCTATAGCTGCCATAGATAGTGATTCTTCTGAAAGATGTGGGCAAAGTAAACTAAAAACCTGGTAGAGAGTCACAATCCTAGATATCATTAAGAACATTCATAATACATGGGAGGAGGTCAAAATACCAACATTAACAGGAGTTTGGAAAAAGTTTATTTCAACCCTTATAGATGACTTTGAAGAGTTCAAAACTTTAGTGGAGGAAGTAACTGCAGGCCTGGTGGAAATAGCAAGAGAATTAGAAGAGGAATCTGAAGATGCAACTGGAGTGTTTCAATCTCATGATCAAACTTGAACACATGAAGAGTTGATTCTTATAGATGAGAAAGAATGGTTTCTTGAGATGGAATCTGATCCTGAAGACCATGCTCTGAACCTTGGTGAAATGACAATTAATTATTTAGAACATTTCATAAATTTATTTGATAAATCAGCATCAGGGTTAGAGAGTATTAATTCCAATTTTGAAAAAAGTTCTACTGTGGGTCAAATGTTATCAAATAGCATTGCATGGTACAAAAATTTTTTTATGACAGGAAAAGTTGATTGATGCAGCAAATTTCATTGGTCTTTTATTTTAAAAAGTTGCCACAGCCACTTTAACCTTCAGTAACCACTACCCTAATTAGTCAGTAGCTATTAACATCAAGGCAAGAATGTCCACCATCAAAAAGACTGGGATTGCCTGAAGTCTCAGATGATTGGTAGCATTTTTTAGAAAAAAAAGTATTTTTAACTAAGGTATGCACATTTGTTTAGATATGATGTTTTGTATACTTTTAATAGACTACACTATTGTGTAAATGTAATGCTTATGTGCACTGGGAAACCAAAAAATTCATGTGACTTGCTTTATGGCAATATTCACTTTATTGCAGTGGTCTGGAATGAAATCTGCAATATCTTCAAGGTATCTCCGTATATTTTATTTTTATCTTTATTATATTTATTAATTACTATTACATATTTATAATTATTACTTATTATTATTCTGCTTTTGTTGGATATAATTTACTCTTCTCTTTTCAGTTTAGGTTAAAGCTAAGATCATTGGTTTGAGATCTTTCACCTTTTCCAAGTGTTTAATGCTATGAAGTTTTCTAAGCACTGCTTAAGTTATATCGTATAAACGTTGATATACAGTGTTTTCACTTTTGTGTAATTCAAAATAACTTTTCATTTCCTTTGTGTGTGTGTGTGTGTGTGTGTGTGTGTGTGTGTGTGTGTGTGTTTGGTCCCTGTGTTACTTAGAAGTAGGTTATTAAGTTTTCAAATATTTATGGATTTTCTAGAAATCACTTTGTTGTTGATTACTAATTTAATTCAATTTTTTCAGAAAACATACTTGAATTATTTTAAATTTATTGATACCTGTATGTTATGGCCCATAAAATTATGTCTTCAAAAATTACTGTTTTCACTTGAAAAGATATTATTCTGCTGTTTTATGGTGGTGTGTCCTATAAATGTCATGTTGTTAACCTTGTTCAAATCTCCTATATTCTTATTGATTTTCTGTCTACTTGTTCTATCAATTATTGAGAGAGGAGTGTTGAAGTATCTGACTATAACTGTGAATTTATCTATTCTTATCTTTTATTTCTATCAGGTTTTGCTTCATAAATTTTAAAGCTCTATTATTATGTGTATACACATTTAGATTTGTAATGATTTTTTATGAATTAATGACTTTGTCATAAAAGACCCTCTTTATCCCATAAAACATTCCTTGTTCTAAAAGTCTACATTTTCTTACACGAATATAGACATTCCATCTTTCTGTTGATTAATGTAAGCATGAAATATTTTTCACAAACTTTCACATTTAGCATATTTGTATCTTTTATTTAAAATAAAGGAAGCAAAAACTATGCCTTCTATAACAAAGTATACCTTCAAGTAATTTCATTCTACTTCACATATTGTGTAAGGTCTTTTATAACAGAATTCTTCCACTTCCTCTCCCCCTGCTTTTGTTCCTTTTTTTCATATACTTTACTTCTACATGCATTATTAACTCTATTTAGTAGTGAAGATATCTGGGCTTGGCATTTTCTTTGTGAGATTTTTAACTACAAATCCAATTAGGATTAAGAAAATGAAAAGGAAAGGCACAGATGAAAATATTGACAAAATATAAACCTAGCAAATGATTTGTATCTGGACTACATAGAAAACTCAAAACTCAATAATTAGTAGACGAAGAGTCCAATAAAAATGTGTTCAATATTTGAACAGATACTTCAGCAAAGTTATGTGAATATCAAATAAGAATATAAAAAGATTCTGAATATCATTAATCATTAAAATAATGTAAATTAAAATCACAATGGTAAAACACTATATACCTATTAGAATTGATAAAATTAGAAAGAATTACCCTACCAAGTATTAACTAGGATGTGGAGGAACTTGAACTTTCATATACTGCAGGTGGAAATGTTAAATAGTACAGCCTTTGAAAAACAATTGGCAGCTTAAGCATATACCTATAATGTGATCTAGCCATTTGCCCAAGACAAATAAAAGCATATATTTACACAAAGATATGCAAATGAATGTTTATAACAATTTTATATGTGGTAGGCAAAAACCTAGAAATAATCTATATGTACATTAGCAGGTGAATGTATAAAGAAAATATACTCCTGCTATAGAATACTACTCAGCCATAAAAGTACTAAATTATTAACAGATTAAACAAGAAGAATGAATCTCTAATTATGCAGAGTGAGGGAAAACTGTATGATTTTATTTTAGACAATGAAACCTAATCTGTAGAAACAGAAAGTAAATTAGCGGCTGCCTGAAGACATGGAGGAAAGAGAGATGGGTTATAAAGATGTATAAATAGGATTTACAGTCATTGATATGTTCATTTTCTTAATAGTAGTGATACTTTTATTGGTGTATACATATATAAAACCTTATCAAGTTGTACACTTCATAGATACGTGGTTTACTGTACTTTAGTTTTATCTCAATGAAGCTGGAAATAAAGTATTTTAAATTTTTTAAAGACACTATTGAATTTGAAATCTATTTGTGTTTTGAAAAATTTCAACATTACCTTTATCAATAAAAAATGGAGAGTTTTATATTCTTTAAGTGTAATCCCAATTGTAAAATGTTTAATGCTTTAATAAATGATTTTACATTATTTATCACCTCCTGGGCTGAACTGTATGGCTTATCAATCATGGTCTTTTACAATTTTAAGAAAGCAAAATGAAAGTCCTGACTAGGAATTCTATGTAGTGACTTCAAATATAGCATCCATTATTTAAAAAGAGAAAGCTGTGATCATGAATGAAAACTGATGGAAAGCTTTAATTTAAAAAATTGTATATAAATTTAGTGTGAAATACCTTCCTAATTATTTGTATGTTAATTTGTTAAAATTATTTAATATAAATAAACCACGGCCTTTTTTTTTTTTTACCAAGCCCCAGATAAGTACCTCTAGATTACCTCCAGCTTACTGTACAAAAATTGTCATTGCACTCTGATATGGTTTGGCTATGTCCCACCCAAATCTCATCTTGAATTGTAGCTCCCATAATCCCCACATCATGGGAGAGACCCATGGGAGCTAATTGAATCATGGGGGCGGGTTTTCCTCATGCTATTCTTATGATAGTGAATACAGCTCATGAGATCTGATGGTTTTATAAAGGGCAGTTCCCCTGCACACACTCTCTTGCCTGCTGCCATGTAAGACGTGCCTTTGCTCCTCTTTCGCCTTCTGTCATGATTGTGAGGCCTCCCCAGCCATGTGGAACTGCGAGTCCATTAAACCTCTTTTTCTTTATAAATTACCCAGTCTTGGGTATTTCTTCATAGCAGTATAAAAATGGACTAATACATGCTCATATGAAATGAGTTAATTATTTTTGGAAAGGTTATTCTTAATGAACTAACATTGATTTAATAGTTGCAAATGCTAACTTTAAAAAAATAAAATACTGAAATTAGAGGTGTATTGAGTGATACATTTCCATTCCCATTATTAATTTAAAATATCCACAGAAAATGTAACTTAGATTTTGAACTCTGTACTGCATACTTAATTATCAAGAGTCTTAAAATTGGGGTAAAATAAAGTGGAACAAAGAAAGGTAAAAGAAGGAAAGCACAGGAATAGCTGAGCAACCAGCTCAAGTAGCCACAGCTACTTTGACTCATTCATATATTGGCTCAATATTGAACACATGACCGTGTACAGAAGGTTTTAAAATGTCCCACTGATATTTTCACATATACTTCACAGTAATTCACATATAAATTGCCATATATTGTTCATATATTTTAGTCATTAAATCTATTTTACATCTTATCTAAGTCATACTGATTAAAGTGAATGCAGGCACAGATGCATGTATATTTAGTCATCTATACAAGACTTTCTCCTTTACAATGGAATTTTAAAATGTTTCAATTCGATAATGATACTACACCAAGGAGACAAACATGGTATGACATAACTGACCCATAGGCCATCACCAGTTCATGAAAAGACACAATTTGTAGGGCCTAAGCTAAGACAGGGAGGGTAAGGGTAGAAAAGAGCAGAGAGAAAGAAGCAAGACTTAAGCATAGAATTAACAGATCTTGACAACCAAAAGGATGTTCATGGGGGTTATGAGATTGAGGAAGAGAAAGAGAAGATTCAATGACTGCATCAATTAAAAATAGTGTTTTTTCATAAAGATAGAGATTAAGAGGAAAAAAACAATTTGTGAGAACATATTTAGTTTGGTTATGGGCATGTGAAATTCTTGGCATAAGCATTTAATTCCAACCTGTATCTTATGAGGAGAGAGGCCAAGTAGGAAGCATGTTGATTTGGATTTTACTCATATATGTGTTAAATGTGGAAAGTAAAAAGTGAATGGTGTTACTCAGAGTGTGGAGGTCAGAAGAAAAAAGAAACAAAGACTGAATTTCTAGAGAAAACCAGTTTTTGAAAATAGAGAAATAAATGAAAGTCTGATAGCAAACAACCAGAGAAGAAAAGGTAGAATCAGAGGGAGATAATGTCCTGAAAGATGAGTATGGTTGTTTCAAGCAGAAAGAGTAGGCTTAATTACCAAAAGTGTCCAAGACAAGAGAAGAGGCTCCTGAATTAAACTAGTAAGAGGTGGTTTATTAAACCTGCAAAAGCCATAATTCAAGAGAGATAGGATTTGGAGGCAGATCACCACTGGCTATAAAAATCAAACTAGAAAGTCTTTGCCAGGATCTGTAGTAGACTTAAAAAACTGTGTAATTTGCATCTTACCTCCCTTCTGAGTTTTGGGGGAGTATCCATTACGTGTAGTGTTGGCAAGAGAAATTGCCCCAGTTTTGTTACAGAGGCAACCAGAGTACAGGGCATGTGATCAAGTCTTAGCTAATCATTTACTCCCACCTAAGACTATATCTGGAGAGAATAAGCCAAAGACAAAGTGAAAGTTGTAATTCATTTATAATAGGCCCACAACAGTGGAAACATCATCCTAGCTAGCCATGCTTCTCCTGGTGAAGATGGTTGCTGTATTTCTTATATCTCGAACTTTTTTCTTTTTTTTTTTTTTTTGAGACGGAGTCTCGCTGTCGCCCAGGCTGGAGTGCAGTGGCGTGATCTCGGCTCACTGAAGGCTCCGCCCCCCGGGGTTCACGCCATTCTACTGCCTCAGCCTCCCGAGTAGCTGGGACTACAGGTGCCCGCCACCTCGCCCGGCTAATTTTTTGTATTTTTAGTAGAGACGGGGTTTCACTGTGTTAGCCAGGATGGTCTCGATCTCCTGACCTCGTGATCCGCCCACCTCGGCCTCCCAAAGTGCTGGGATCACAGGCGTGAGCCACCGCGCCCGGCCTGAAACTGTCTTCTTAATGTATGCCTATTTTCAAACCTGTAGTCCAAGGTGCTGTTATGTCTACAAGCCCTGGAGAGTCTTTTAATAAGTCTAATTAGTTTTTATGTGCAGGTGCAGTTAGAGTTTGCTGTATACAAACAGTAACCCTCACTAAAACAGCCTCAAGAAGTTTACACATATTTAGCTCTATCTTTTCAAAATAAGTTTTTATTCTAGTTCCATATATTTGGTTTGCCTTTTAAACATTATGCTAGTCTTAGTCTTCTGAGATCCTCTCTCTGTCTATAAAAAGTGCTTGGGGTATTCACAGAGCAGGGCAGTGCTTTAGGATATTTCCCTTTACTTTCAGCTAAGATATATATCATATATATGATATAATAATATATATCTTATATAGATAGACATCGATATGAGTAGTATGTGTGCATGTGTGTGTATCTTTTAGTGGTTATTGTGGTGAAGTATTCCTTGATTCAATGTATATATTAAATTGAATGTTATTGTCCCCTACTATTATTTATTCTCCCCTTCCTCTTTCTATTAACAAAACTTCCCACATACACCCCTTTTGGCTGAGCTATATGGCCATAAGTGTAGAGACTTGCAGCTGTATGCGGCCATGAATGAGAGGTATGATCCACAGCCATGTGCACAGCTTCCATTTCAAATCTTTTAAAATGGCGCTCGACTTCCATGTTCTCTTCCCACCTCCCTTGTGCTGGTGAGATATCTTTCATCCTGTAAAGAAATTTACTGGAATAAATTCCCTAGACCCAGAGATGGAAGCCTCACAGCATTTGTGGCAGAAGTGGCAGAAATGCATCATACATTTTAGTCCCTAGATGGCCTTGTGGAGAAATGTCTACCTGCCACCCTGGACCATTAGGTAAGAGAGAAAAGCATTCTATTTTATTTATAAATTTTGTGGAGTCTCTTCTGAAAAACAGTTTAGAAAAGACCTAAATAATACTTCCTATAAAGCAAATTTTCCACCAAACCTAATATATTCATATAGAGTCATGTATTGTTTCATGATGGGGATACATTCTGAGAAATGCGTTGTTAGGTAATTCATTGGCCTGTGACCACCGTAGAGCATACATACACAAACCTAGATGGTATAGCCTACTATACACCTAGGTTATATGGTATAGCCTATTGCTCCTAGGCTACAAACCTGCACAGCATATTACTGTACTACAATTGTAACACAATAGTATTTATTTGTGAAATTTCTTTAGATATGTATATATTTTATACATATCTAAGGATAGGACAGGTACAATAAAAATATGGTATTATGGCATTATAATCTTATGGGACCACTGTCATATTTGTGATCTGTCATTGACCAAAATGTTGTTATATGGCACATGACTGTGATTTGGTATGGAGTATTACATAGATGTTTTGTCAAATATGTCTATTTCTAGCTGAAAGATAAGGGGTGAGTCCTGCTATCAACTTGTAGTAAATACCTTCCTTGTTATGATAAGGGATCACACCCTGTTGCAGTCAAATTCTTAACCACTGCAGTCCCATCACAGACATTAAAAAGATGCATGCAAGATAGGCAGTGTCTTCATGGGGGAGATTCAGAAGCCATGGATGGTGTAGAAAGGTAGGTGAATTCAGCTGCATTTAGCATCCAAGGCTGCCAAAACTGCCCATGGCCTAAATGAGCTCTTTGGGCAGTTCTTTGTCCACAGGAAGGGTTGAAAGGTATGCTGATGACCATTGCAGTGTACATCAGAAGTGACAAGATTAAACAAGGGGCATCCATGGTAAATGAAGAGTGTTCAGAGATTATAGGCATCTATTGATTATTGCTTTCCTTACTCTTATACCCATCTCCACCATCTTTTTTTTTGTTTTTTTTGAGATGGAGTCTCACTCTGTTGCCCAGGCTGGGGTGTGATGGCATGATCTCAGCTCACTGCAACCTCTGCCTCCTGGGTTCAAGCGATTCCCCTGCCTCAGCCTCCTGAGTAGCTGGGACTACAGGCGCGGGCCACCATGCCTGGCTAATTTTTGAACTTTTTGGGTTTCTCCATGTTGGCAAGGCTGGTCTTGACTCCTGACGTCAAGTGATCCAGCCTCCTTGGCCTCCCAAAGTGCTAGGATTACAGGCGTGAGCCACAGTGCCTGGCCCATCTTCACCACCTTAATTTGCAATAATCTCATTTCATCTAATGGTTGTTAATCTAATATAATGCCCATACCTTTCTATTCTATCCTCATCGCTCTGTTTGTCTGCAGGAGCATAGCCAACTAGGAATGGATAGGAGCACAGCAGATGTTAGAATCCATTCCTACGTAATCTCTGGGGCTGGTCCAGGGTGGGTACTGACCAGAACTAACCAGATGTCCAAGGGCCAGAGATCAGAATCACATCCAAGAGCAAGGAAGCAAACAAAACCATGACTTGTGCAGGTAGTGGAGGTGCAAATGCTTGGAGAAAAGTCTGGAAGAACACACTCTGGGCTAAGGCCAGGCCTAACAGGATAAGTAGTGCAATGAAAATAATCACACAAATTAACTAGATAATATAACTGAAACAAGCAACTGTGGAAATTCGCAGTAGGAAGGAAATTTAGATGTCCTTTAATTTATTGTTTCTTATTTATTTATATCTGGAAGAAATATGCTTCAAACAAAACCTTAATGAGGAACAGAACCATAGCTCCTGAAACTGTGTGAAAGCTAGAGAAAGTCTTTTGTCAATAGTCTGTCCACACATATCCAGACGCAACCCAAACTTACAACCTGACCTCCACAATCGCTTTCCCTCACAGGGACCACACTATGGTAAGTAAATAATGGTAAAGCAGTTCTGGTTAAATAATGGGTGGAAAGTCTCAAAGCACTATAATTTCTATGGACTCTCAGGAGTTTTTGTATTGAAATGTGGAACTACTGATTTTATAAAACTTTCTTATTTTACAGAGGAACATACCAAAGTTGAGAAAGGGAAAGCTTCTTGCCCAACCTCAAGACCAGTGCTATTCTCTTCATGCCAAGGCAGGGAGATCACCGAAGCCCAGAAGTTCGAGGCTAGAATGAGCTATGATTGTGCCAACGCACTTCATCCTAGGCAACATAGCAAAACCCTATCTCTAAAATATAAACAAGTAAATTAAATTTAAAAATAACTGTGGCGTGTGGCAATTATTGGTAATGCCTCATAGCTCCAAATTCACCCCTGGTTGCCTTCCCTGTGAAAATAAATCTAGGCTCTTCACCTTTATTTTTTTCTTTTTTGGCTATCATGATGCTAAGCTTATCAGTAGAGGGCAATACAAAGACATTTCAAGAAGGCAGGGCTTCCCTCCTGGTAGTGCACTTTTTTCCCACTGTCTATTCCAGGTGGTTTTCACCAGTGTTAAGGGCTTAGAGGGTACAGCTTTCACAGTGTGTTTTCTACAGTTCTTGACTCAGGAAGCTATGGCATAGTGGGAAGCCCCAGAAAAATCTGACCTGTGCGCTAGCCCTGTTAACTGCTGCCCACAACCCTGAGTGATATAAATGTAAGGGGTACTGTGGAGTTGATAATCAGCAAGCTTGTGGCATGACCTTCATCCTGTGTAGCGCAGAGCCACCCTACCCAAGCCACAAATAGAAAAGCTCTGGGTTTTGATGCTGACTCTCTACACTCCCACTTCTTAGCCTAAGATCACCTGTGCCCTAGAGAGTTGTGCCTACTTGGCCTGGTGACTGTGGACCAGCTCTGCAGGAAGCAATTTACCAAATGTCTCTGCGATCCAGTGGTCAGCAATTACACCTTCTTCAGTGTGGTCATAGCCGCTTTACAAATTTGTCCTTCCTTAACTACTCTCCCTGTTTTCATGTTTATAGTTGTTCAATAATTCAATCTCTTATCATTGTTTAATAATTTTCATGTTAAATTTCCCATGTTTAAATTACTAAGTCGCTATTGTCTCTTGATTGTACCCAGGCCAATAAATGGTACTGTAAATATTGTATTTATATTTCAATATGCATTGTTTTAAGGTGACTCCCATGGAGTTTATAAGTAAGATAATGCTTGAGCAAAATCTAGTACATTGCAATAACCTAGGTGACCACATCATTTCTCGTGCAATAATCATTTTTATGTCTCATAAGATATGATATGAATATATTATAAATTAGAAACATGAATAATTAAACAGAAAACAATAGTATATGACATGGCAAAGTCAATAAAATAAATATATAGGCAATATAGGAGCAACTATGAAAGACTAGGACTTGCAATATCATATAAAGGAATTTAAGAACCGAAACTGAGTAGTCATTCTTGTTAACAGTGTATTCATTTTGTTTTCATAATCTTATTATCATGCTGTAACTGTGTTATAAAAGAGATGTTGACATATAAAAGAGATGCTTCAGTTAAGGCAGTTTAAATATGAGCAAAAAATTTTAGAAACATTGGAATTGTTAGTATAAGTATAGTGAATCCAGTTCAGATCACATAATCGTATCTCTAGATAATCTCTACATTCCTAGGCACATTTTGAAAAAAAACAAAAATATTTCATTAAAAGATATCAAGAAAAGGCTGTTTTCAATTGGAAAACTAAAAAAAAAAAAAAAAAAAAAAAATAGAGAAAATGTCATGGATATCCTAGCACCCACCATCCATTTCCTAGGAATAGTTGTCATAATTAAACGTAAAGAGTATTTCATCAACTGATAAACATAGGCTGTTATAAGGAAGAGTCTTAAAAACTTAGAGATGTGCGATAAAGTTTACAAATAAGTTTACTAATTAAGAATGTTTTTGTGTTATCATGTGTTAAAAATTACCCAAATTGGATTTAAATCTACAAAAGATAAAAGTTTTTATTTCACATGTTGGATTCCCTTACCATGTGGTATGTCAGTTCATTTATTTTGTTTCTGTGTTTGCTTGATTTAAGGCTGGCATCAAATAACCTTAGATGATGTGGGCCATAAACAGCAGCTGAGGCAGATGTGAGCTGTCCACATTACACTCTGTTTGCGTGCTGTTTTTGCATTCTGTGGCCATTAGAGTCCCATCTCTGATCATCCATTTGGGTCTACTGAGTATAGAAACTTCTCTCTAACAATGCCTAGAGAGGCATGCACTGTGAATATTTTATTTTGAATTACAATTGTATTATATTTTTGAATCATTGTAATATGAAAACTCCCTCCCAGTACCATTCAGAAACCAGGTACCAGCCCTCACTTGTTTTCCAAGGGCCTTGGATTGACTTGCAAAATATGAACTTGAAAATATTACCATTACAATTATTTCAAAATATTTAATTGTTCAGACCTTTTACTTTAAGTTTCTTTGCCACTGGTCTGTATCAGGGGGTTAAATTTTGCAATTATCAGTAGAAATGTTCAATCGCATCTAAAGTATTATATAGAAATGTGATATTTGCAACGTATTAACACTATATTGTTAGCAAAATTTCATACTGCTGATATTAGAAAAATATAATTAACCTGGTTCCAAAATCTAAGCATTTAATGCCTTCAATATAGGTAAAGGAAAAAAATCTTTAATATGGTGGAGAAATTATAGTAATATATATTAATTATTATTAACATTTCAGATTATTTTGTTAAGAAATCATTGCTTGCTCCCCGACCGAGGTATTTAATTCCAAGCAATTTTTAAAAAATACTAGACTATCCATTTTTTCAACGAATAAGATCAAGGCAAATCCTCATTTGACAAATAAATTATCTCATAATTTAGCATTAAAGAAAAGAAGAAGGGGAAAAAGTTCCAAAACCTTAAAAATGTCCAAAAATTACCAAATTTATTCTTGAAGTTCAGATTTTTTAATTCTATGACCAGGATTAAATAGAAGCTCAAAAAATAATTGTTAAAAACTCTGGGCTATTCTTTTGTGCTGCTCTATTTCATTTGTGTTGTTTTAAGTATATGTACACATGAAAAAATAATACACTTACAGTACTTCGGTAGTGGAACAAATGACATCAAATTTTTAACAATTTTTGGCAGGTGGTACTTCGTAATTGAAATTTGATAATTCATAGTCACTTCACCCTACTTGTTAATTAAATCCTAAGACTTGCTGAGCAACAATTACACTTCTACAGCTCTGTTGATTTAATGGCAAAACCATATTCTCCTAAAGACATCATTATTATGCCTGTTTACATACAACGGAAGGTGGATTTTAAGATCTCAAGCATCCTAGCAGGCATAACGTGATAAACAGAGCTTGAACTTTGAGTCACAATCCTAGATACGAGCCTCATTTTCTGACCTGGTTCTTGCTTTTTTTCTTATTTCCTCATAAAAATGAGAATAACGATAATCTCTTACTTTACACAGTTAAAGAGAGGAGTAAGTTAATAACAGGCCTATCAAAATGCCTATAGATGCCCAATGCACATGCATTTTTCTATTCCTTGCCCAAGGTCGCACAAATAATAAATGCCAGAGCCATAATTCAAACCCAGATTTCTTGACTCCAAAACCAAGTACCATTTTCCACTTGGTTGACTCATTCTCCATTCAAAAATCTAGTTAAATGAAATGCATGCTACACTCAATCAGATCCTATTATGTCAAGTACAGGGTAATCATGCTCTGCCATGTCTTTGCATGATTACAGTTTTTCTGTGCAAGATGCCTATACATGAGAGAAAGCTGCTGTGGTCTGACCTCTCTCATAGGAAGCTGGTTGTATTTTACCAATTTTCCTATTTGTGCCTCTTAGGAGTATATTGGCCTTTATTGACATGCATACTTTTGTAAGTACCATGCATGCAGTGAACTGTCAAGGCGTTAAATGTCTAGACCTCATTTATCTGCACAAGGGAGAGATGCACAATTTTAACAGTGAACGATGACGAGCTCCAGGTGAAGTGCTTTTTCTTCAAACAAGTTTCTGTAACCCACAGAGAATTAGATCCCAGTGGAATGGAACAACTTGTAACTATCTTCTCACCAGTATGTGTTGTAAGCATGCTCACTGTATGGCAGGCCGTGTACTAGACACTGGTGACAGAATAAGCAGCAATAATACATAGTCCTGTTCTAGTGGATCTAGCAGTGTTACTGGGGGTGGTGGGGTGAACATAAAGCAAATATTAACTATGATGAGTGCTATCAGGGTGCTGTACAGAGGAGTTATGAGAGTGTACAATAAGATACTTGACCTGTTCAGAGAAGCCAGAGAAGGCCTCCTGGAGGGCATAAATCTTGAACTGACATCTGAAGATAAGTAAGAATAACCTAAGTGAAAAGAGGAAAAAAGTACGTTCTCATATGCAGAACAGAATATGCACAGGAACTGTGGCAGGAGGAACATGGCAAATGTGAGGGACTGAGAGTTGCAGAGTGGCTACAGTAGAAAGAGGTAAGGGGATACTCATCACCCTCACAAGATGGAAAATGAAGGTCGCAGAAATAAAATGGTCAGTACCAATAGGCTATTTAAGAAGGAGGGAGTATTAACATGTGGGTTATAGCTTTGGCTGTAACATAAAGAATGAATTGGAGAGGGACAGATATAGAAGCTTACTAGGGCAGTAGGAGGAGATGGAGGAAAGGAACACACAGAGAAAATTTCAGGTTGATAATGGATCAGATACAGAGCAGGAAGGGAGAGGAAGTTGTTGAGGATGAGTTCTGGGCTTTGGACTAGTGTGGCTCAGATGAATTCTCAGCAGTTGGTCCACCATCAGCCTGACAGCACAGCAGAGGGAATGAGCAGTGTCTGGGTCCATCAGCATCTCACTCCAAGGGGACAAGTCCCTTGGCTGCTGAGCCCAATGTCTGCCCTCCTCAAAGAGACACCTGACTTTAAACCCACTAAAACACGTCTTGTTTTTCATCATTTAATGCACAAAGTATAAATTCTTTAGGGCCTCTGCTGTCCTCTACAACACCTTTGTATGAATTAGGAAAAAGTGCCTCCATGGGTGGATGCAGTTCCATGAGTGAGTGGGTTTTATCCCTCATCTGTTGGTCATACATCAGTGTATAATCCACAACTGTTCAACCACAACACCGGTGCCCTCTCCAAGCCTTAACCTAGGACCTATATATCCTCCACATTCCACACCCTTTCTACATTTCTCTAGGAACAAGCAAATGCTGCTATGCCCCATAATTTTGGGGATCTTTTCCTCTACGTTATTGTTTTTAATCCAAAACTTGACTTACCCTCTGAGGACACCACCTTCCTACAGCCCTCTTCTTCCAAGTTATGCCTGGTTTTCTCATATCCACGTATCTGAGGGCCAGGACTCTCATTGCTACTGTCAGGTCATTATCCCTACATGCTCTTTAAATAAAAAGCCTCCTTGGATGTTTGTGCATTATACCATAGTTGGATAAACACAAGGGCTCTGAAATCTGACTCGCTGGACTCATATCCAAGCTCTCTGCCTCTTATTAGCCCTGAAACCTTCATTAAGTTATTGGACCACCCTATGCCTTCATGTCTTCATTTTATAATGTGAAAAATAATATTACCTAATTCATAGGATTATTGAGAATATTAATGCAATAATACATGGAAAGCATTTAAACTTGTGTTTCACATATTATGTCATACCCAACATGTTAGATATTATTAGTATTAATTAGCTATAAAATTGTTTTCCCTTATTTACCAACAAACAGGAAATTCGCTGATTCACTGGATACACTGTCATCTGAACCACAGTCTTTCATCATGCTAGCTGACATCAGTACCCATATGACCAACCAGTCCAGAATCAAACCCACACTCTGCTCTCATAGTGATATCTTTGACCATGTCATTAATATAAAATTCATTTTCCAAAATCACTAATTCAAACCTCCAATTCTCTGACTGTAGCCTCCATCCAACTTTTTGCTCGATTTTTCTTGCTCTGTTTTCTGACCACAGAAGGAAACCCTAGCCAGTGACTCCTAAACTGTTTCCTAAGCAAATAGCTCTCCCCTCTCTTCACTTCCATATCATATTAGGCTGAAATTTTAGACTTTGTTATTCCACAAACCTTCTTGCTTTTATGCTAAGTTCCTTGACCATCTTTCTTTTTGACACAGGGCTCAGAAAAAAAAAGTGGTCTTATATCAATGCAATAAGATCCTTTTTCTGTGCTAGGCAAAACCACAGGAACCAGTAAAAATGATTCTGCTAAAATTCATGAACGGCAAAATCAAACAGATCAAAATGAACCCAATTTTTCACATTATTCCAAACTAGTTCCAACTGATTCCTTTCACTCAGCCTTACTTTCAGTAATTTGTAGTCTGTTAGATTGTTGTACAAGAAAATGAGGGAGTTTTTATCATCAGGCTTATATTCTGAGACCTACATTTCATTGATATTCTAAAGGTCAAGTGGACAGATATATTCGTACAAGAGCTTATAAGCTAAAAATATCTCCAGACATGTTAGTAATGCCATTTTTATCATGACTACTTTTGCTGGTTTGCGGATTGAATGGATGTTAGGGCTGAGGCAAAGAACCCTGAACAAGACTGAGTTTAGGAGTGGAGGCAGGAAGCTGAGGCAAAGAATCCTGAACAAGACTGAGTTTAGGAGTGGAGGCAGGAAGCCATAAGCCCTGAATAAACTCTACAACCATATTACAGTTCTACTCTTACTATTTAGTAATTTTCATCTCTAGAATTCATTTAGCTAGCTAACAAAATACCAATGACTATTGTGACAGATGCATCTACAATAGTTGTGGCACAATCCTTGATTAAATTTAGCAAGTGATTATGTCGCTCAGAGCAAAAGGATCTTTGACCACAACTTGGATTTCAAGTTAACAAATTTCATTTTTGCTAAATATCAGTGTGATGACTGGTCAATGTTCTAACCTGTGTTGACAATAAAGGGCAGTGTTATCTTCTCCTAATGTATGTGGAAGCATAATACTCACGATGCACACATCCATGATACTTCAATACTGTTTCTTTTCAAAGATACTCAAAGTGCTTGACCTACTTATCATCCTAAGAGCAAGAATTGAGAGAGACCAAGTGTTATTGATCATATTTAAAATGTAAAGAAACTTAAGCAAAAAAACTTACTCGATTTATCTAAAGATGCGTGAAAAGCAAATGGTAGAACTCAGATGAAAGCTGATTCTCAGATTCCCAGCCTTTTCTATTGAATTTTTTTATCAAAGATCGTATTTCCTTCCACTGTAATTGTCATTTAAGATGATTACTTAGGCTTCACCTATCTTTAAAAATTCATCTTTTATTAAATGCCAGTGGGCCAGGCATGGTGGCTCACGCTTGTAATCCCAGCACTTTGGGAGGCCAAGGTGGGTGGATCACGAGGTCAAGAGATTGAGACCATCCTGGCCAACATGGTGAAACCCCATCTCTACTAAAAATACAAAAATTAGCTTAGCGTGGTGGTGTGAGCCTGTAGTCCCAGCTACTTGGGAGGCTGAGGCAGGAGAATTGCTTGTATCCGGGAGGTGGAGGCTGAAGTGAGCTGAAATCACATCACTGCACTCCAGCCTGGGTGACAGAGTGAGACTCCTTAAAAAAAAAAAAATGCTAGTGGAGGAGATATTCTATTCTTGATTAAGAAGTAATTGATACTTTGCCCTTGACCTCTCACTCCACTACATAAGAGAAATTCCTGGCTTTAGGCAATAAAATATAATCATTTATTGATCACATCTCATGAAAAGTCAGTCTGCTCTTCTTGTTTCCAATGCATTGTCTTTAAATATTTACAGAAGTACCGATCAGACACTTCTCCCACTGAACACAAGTATAAAACATGGTATCTTTATACGGGAGGTTTGAGAGTCAAGCAGCCTCTTACCCAACTATTGCAGTTCCCTGCAAATAACAAAAAAGCTGCTTAATGGCAACTCCAACACATTGTGGTTTATTCCTTTCATGTAAGTTCTCCAGAGATAGACAGCACATGGGCTACTTTCTGTTTTTTTGCTGTATCATTTTAAAAATGGCTGCTTCCAGGTATTATTTGTTCACTCTATACAAAAAGAAAAGAGTAGGGAAAGAACCCATCAGCAGACTCAGGGCAAAACAGTGCCACCTGGAAACTCCTAGCTGCAAATTGCCTGAGAACGTAATGCTTGTCTTTTATTTTAGAGGCAAAGAAAAAGTGAGATGAAAGGTATATTAAAGGAGCAAACCCACTGTTTCTGCTCCACAATCTGTCTTCCACCTCCACCCAACTCTATCTTGCCTAATCAAATCAGCCACTGATTCAGAGGGGAAATAGAGAGAGATGCTTTGGGAAGTATAGACTAAAAAAGTTTTCCAAATTAGTTCTTTTTAAGTGCAACCTATACAAGCTCCCTCTGGCTCCCAGAGTCATAATTTGAATATTTTCATAAAAATAGGCATCTGCAAAAGTTGAGATAATTAATAAAACAGATATACAAGCTATACCAAAAAGAAAAGAAAAGCTCTTACAGTGAAATACCCAAGATATCTGAGATAGGAGATATATTAAATTGCTATTTCTGCTGCGTTTTTCATACTCTCAACTTGCTAGTTGTGTGTGCATTTAACAATAGGGAAACCTGTAAATAGTGAAGCTACTAATCCATTCTCATGAGGATATTTGTATTCACTTTTTTTTTTTTTTTTTAATGAGAGGGAGTCTCACTCTGTGCTCCAGGCTGGAGTGCAGTGGTGTGATCTTGTCAACGTCACTATCAACCTCTGCCTCCTAGGTTCAAGTGACTCTCCTGCCTCACTCTCCTGAGTAGCTGGGATTACAGGCTCCAGCCACCATGCCCAGCTAATTTTTGTATTTTTCTGTACAGAAAGGGCTTCACCATGTTAGCCAAGCTAGTCTCGAACTCCTGACCTCAAGTGATCCACCTGCCTCAGCCTCCCAAAGTGCTGGGATTACAGGCGTGAGCCACTGCACCTGGCCTCACATTTTTTTTTTTTAATGACTTACTCCTCTTTTCTACTCAGGACTACTCTGCCTCTAGGAAAAAGACTGAAGTCAAAACTACCTGTCATATTTAGAATAATATAGGACAAAGTTTGTGGCACTTGCTATGTGACCTTGAGCAAGATAAATCTTTCTGAACCATATTTTTACCATCTAAAAACAGGATCTTTATAAATATACCAGAAGGAGGCAAGGAATGTCACATGAAAGAGCACTTGTCACTGTAGATGTAAGAAATTATTAGCAATGCATGACTTCATGCCCAGAGAACACTTTGAGAAACAGTGAAAAGTTCTGAGTATGTAAAAATGGAAGGTCACTCACAAATGATATTGCTCAAACTCCTAGAGCCAGGATCTGCCAAAGATGATAATCATAATAATAATGTATTCACAAGAACAATATAATTAATAATAGTTCTTATTGACAATAATTGTCTATTATTATTATTGCTATTATTTAACATAATTTCTGGGGCTTCCTAAGTGTCAGGTACTTTGCTAAGAACATTAGATCTTTGTTCCTCCAAAGAAACCCATAGCATAGATGGGGAAACTAAGATTTGTGCAATCAAGTAAGTTGTGACCCTGGATTCAAATCTACATTTTAGTTTAAATTATTTCCTAGGGCACAGTATTCTAGGTAATCAATAAAGAATCTACAATGACTTCATACAATTTTTGTCTATGGATTGTACATCTCCTTAACTGAAACATGAGCTCACTGACAGCATACAATGTGTGAATCTGGTTCATTGTTGTATCCCCACAGCCTAGGACAGTGTTCTCAGTGAATGAATGAATGTCTATTATTAAAATCAGCACACTAATAGGAGACCTTTCTTCTGATATTCTGGAAAGTCATACTACAATTTTTTGCCAATCCCTTCAATTGGTAATGAAAATTATTCACCTACTTAATCATAGGAGTATAAACCTTTATAGAATATTTTCCATTTTTGGAAATAGGTATAATTTAAAATCTCAAAAATATTTCTCAGACATATTCTCAGAAGTATTGGTGTTTACGACCAATATGATGCTTTATTAGCTGCATTAGAAAATGTATATATACACAACAGATTACCATAAAAAGGAATACAATCATGTCATTTGCAGCAACATGGATGGAAATGGAGGGCATTATATTAAATGAAATAAACCAGGAACAGAAACTTAAACTCCAAATACACTCCCTTATGGAGAAGCTAAAAAGAAAATTGATCTCATAGAAGTAGAAATGAGAACAGAGCACACTAGAAGCTGGGAAAGGTAAGGGAAAGGGGGAGTCGAGGGAGAGATTTGTTAAAGGGTACAAAGTTACAGCTAGATAGGAGAAGGGAGTTCTAGAGTTCTAGAATAGGAGTTCTAGTGTTCTATAGCAGGGGTCCCCAACTGCTATTCATCTGTGGCCTGTTAGGAACCAGGTCACACAGCAAGAGTGAGCGGTAGGTGAGCGAGCGAAGCTTCATCTGTATTTACAGCCATTCCTCATCGCTCACATTACCACTTGAGCTCCACCTCCTATCAGATCAGCAGCCACATTAGATTCTCAAAGGAGTGCAAACCCTATTGTGAACTGTGCACGCGAGGGATCTAGGTTGTGTGCTCCTTTTGAGAATCTAATGTCTGATGATCTGTCACTGTCTTCTGTCACCCCCAGATGGGACCGTCTAGTTGCAGCAAAACAAGCTCAGGGCTCCCATTGATTCTACATTATGGTAAGATGTATAATTATCTCATTATATATTACAATGTAATAATAATAAAGTACACAATCAATGTAATGCACTTGACATCCCTAATCTCCACCACACACACCATCCAAGGAAACACTGTCTTCATGAAACTGGTCCCTGGTGCCAAAAAGGTTGGGGACTGCTGTTCTATAGCACTGAAGGATGAGTATAGTTAATGATAATATATACATTTAATAGCTAGAGGGATACTTAATGTTCCTAATACAAAGAAATGATCAACGTTTCAGATGATGGATATGTTAATTTCCCTGATTTGATCACTAAACATTGAATATATCACAACTTCATTATGTGCCTTTGTGTGCCTCATAAATATGTACAATTATTATGTGTCAATTTTTTTAATTAAAAAATTATTGGAGGAGGTTGGAGAGAAAATGGTGATAACACTTTTGGTTACATTCAATTTCAAGATATTCAAGAGAGGATATCAAATGTCAATTGTAAAGCTGTATTTTAAACTCAATTGAGAGATTTGGATTGAATAAAGAAATGTGTATGTCATCTGCGCATAAGTGGATATGATTTCCCAGGGAGACAGTTTAAAGAAGAGTAGAAGTCTAGCGCTGAGCCTTGTGATGCCACAAAAGCTAAAGGCCAAGTGGAGGAAAGACCAAAGGAAACCAGTTAGGAAGCTGTTTAATAATCCAGGCAAGTGCCAGTGAGAATCTGAGCTGGCATGATGACAGTAGAACCACAAAGAAAGGGAAAAATAAACAGAACATTATTATTTATTTTTTTAACACAAAGGAAACCAGCTGGTATGTGAGTAATTTTTTTATGTCTTCCAGTGATTCCCAAAGTCCACTATCCATCACCATTACCTTGGGATGCTTTTGGTAATGCGATTTCCTAACGTTCACTTTTTCCCACTCTTTCCCCTGAAAATTGGATTCAATAGGTTTGTGATGTAATCAAGGAACTGGTAACTTTACAAAGCTCTACTGTTGGTGTCAATGAGCAGCCAGATGTGAGAACCACTGGTCTAGGTGACCCATTTCAACTCCATTCCAGCTCAGTGATTTAAATGACATTAATTGAAGATATTCAAAATATTACTTTCCTTATGCAATCAGCAGATGAAACTGGTCTACTTATGAGTGCTCCTCAAAGGTACTCAAGATTGATCCAATGAAGTGATAGAAATTTAAAACCAAAGCCTTGTATAGATAATTGATCTTCCTTAGCATATTGTTGTGAAAGAATGTGGTAATATTGAAGAATTTTCTGACAACAGAAGTCGGAATGAGGCAAGGAGAAATCAGCTGACCAGAGGTAGTATCACAAGATGCTGTGTGTAATCTAAAGAGAAATGTGACCCTGAAATGGAAAGGAGAGGACAAGAGAGATTGTGTGACTTAAAATGAGAATATAAAGGGCAGCCTCCAAAATTTTCTACTCATGCTATTTTCATTAGAGAGAAGTTATCAACAACAATAAAATTGAGCCAAATATGCACAAACCTGTGCATAATAATTTATTCTTATAGATATACTTGTTATAGAAACAGTATTATCTATAACTATGAGAGAATGGAGACAACTTTGTCTCCAACATTGGGGCAACAGTTCAATAAATTAAAATGTCACTAATTTATCAGATGACTTCATATGTATACATTAAAAATGATGACCAAGAAAACTTGTGAAAAACACTAAAAATAACAATCAAAAAAAATTTGAGATAACAGGACCGTAAAATAAAAATCAGAATACAAAACAGTATTATGGCAATTTTGTATAACAATATGGTAACTAGGTAGCAATTAGACCTGGGTAGGTTGGTGTGGGAGTATAGATATCTTCCATATTAGTTAAAAATGTGCTCAACTACATATAGCAGGAAACATAATAGTGGCGTAAGCAAGTCAAACATTAATTTCTTTCTTATATAAAATAATTCCTAAGGAAGATGGTCTAGGACTGGTAAACTGACTTTATAGTATAATTGACATCTTAGTTTCCTCTCTGTCTGTTTTTCAGCTCCAGAATACGCCTTGCCTTCTTAAGGTCAACTCCTGGCCCAAGATTACATTTAGTGTTCCAATTATTCTACGTTCCAGCAAGGGAAAAAAGAGAAAGGGAGGGAGAGGATAACACATTATTTCTTTTAAAATGTCATCTGAGAAGTCCCAAGAAATACTTCCACTTATATTTCATTAATCATAATTTTGTTACATGATCACACCTAGCTGCAAGTGAGGCCAGGAAATATAGTCTTTCAGCTGGGCACGTGGCTACACCAAGTCAACTCAAAATTCTGTTACTCTTCTATTAGGAAGAGAAAGTAAATGGTACTTGGAATACACAGATTTATCACATTGTCTTATCAAAAGCATTTTAGGTATTTTGCATAAATCACACCCCTACCTAAAGTTCCAGAAGCTCAATAGTCATGAAAGGCTTAGGGAAAGTAATACACAGTTTCCAGTCACATCCCTTGAGGTATCCTGGAAGAGAGAACTTGAACCCAGCTCATTATTTGTGTTCAGATACCTATAAATATTTTCTTGGGTACCAAAGGAAAGGAGTCTAGGAAAGCTGACCAAACTGGACAAAGGTAACTGAGCGTGATTGATTTGAAGAACTGGGAGGAGCTGTGTATACACCAAACAATGCCCCATACCTCTAGTCTGACTCCAGTGTGTCTCTCTGTGAATTCTGGTAGGGAGAAAGTTAGGGGAACAGAGTAAGATCTGTGTGATCACCAGCTCAACATTTTCCAGTAGGAGGCCTGACAGTGGGCTCAGTAGGCGATACATCCGTGCCCCACCTATGGTCCCTCCCCCTTAACATGGGAGTGCACACAGACCAACCTTTAACTGCCAGATACTGCACTTCTCAGCCTCAGGATGTTCTCTCGCCTCCAGAAATGTGGCAGATCAGAAAAGTCAAGAAATTAACATTCCTGGGAGCAGCCCTCATTCTGGGAGAAGCCCTCATTCTGTCACGAACTGGAGTTCCTATGTAAACACTTCCGTTTCCTCTCTCCAGGTGGCATGCAATCTTGGACCGACAAATTATATAGCTAGTCCTGAACTATCGTGAATGACTATGACTCCAAGTTATGGGGCACTGGCTGCTGCAAGAACTTATATAGCTGTATAATGGAAGGGACAAGCTCAAAAAAGAGCCTAACTGAAGTTACCAGGAAGGAATTTAGAGTGAAGCAAAACATATAGCTTTAAAATGATATATACACACTGATACTTTCCATATAGGACCTGCCATATTTCTCTGCATCACAATGTGAAATGCTCTGATTAACTGACTCTGTAACTGGGCAGCATGCAGGTGTTGTCTTGTGAGGGGTAGGAGAGGTTAAACTATTGGCAGAATCCCACAAGAGACCAAGGTATGCTCATTAGATTCCCAGGAACACTTGGAAGAAGTAAAATACAAATGAGTTTTAGTTACAGTTATCCATTTTTCAAAAATTATGCTATTTTCCAGTCTGCCCTACTCTTTCTGGTGAAAGGAAAGTTGTGTTGATTTCATACTAGATGCTTCATTCAATATATGTTTATCTCTGTCTCTTTATGTAGGATGGAACTAAAAAGTGTTATGAAACTTACCAGGAGTCCTTTCATTCATTCATTCTTTCATTTCATTCATCCAGTCATGTATCAACAAAGCCTTGCTAAATGCTCTACTATGATTTCAGTCTTCTTTCTAGAATGACTACTTGACCCTTAAGGATTTTGGCAAATGAATCAGAATATAATTGGGTACTGGATAAAATTTTTTTAAATAATAATTGACATCGGGTTTTAAAATGATATTATTTCACTAGTTATTTGGCTAATAAACATTCCAGGAACTCTTGGCATTTACTATTGAGTAACATGACAAAAACAGGAATGATCATACAAACCATTCTGGCTTTGATCTCAATGGCTTTATGATTCTTGAACAGTTGTTTAAAATTAATGATTTAGCTCCTGATGCAAAAGTATTTAACTGTTTATATGGATTAGTCATCAAATCTTACTTTCTGTGTAGATGTAATTTTACCTTATGGGCAATATACATAAAAATGTGACTAAAAAACTAAAGGTGATATTAACCTCTTTATTTGAAAATAAACAAGTTTTTACTTAAATACAGAGTTACTGGTTAAATAAATCACAGGATACTTGTAATCTTCATAAAGACAAAGGTCTTCATTATTGGTAAACAAAATTTATGTTACTAGAATTCTTCTATAAATTTGTGTATACTTCTAATGTTGAAAATAGATCTAACAGTGAATTTTTTTATTTAAAAATAAACATACAGTTTTTAAATATTCATTTTAACTTATATTCCCATGCTAATTTCTCCAAACAAATTGTGTTCTCATGAGAATCTCATTTGAGATTGTTTTGGAGACAGGGTTTTGGATGTCAGTATAAGCAAAACATGTGTTATCTACTGACATTTGGAGATCTCCATAAATATAGCTCTCTTGCTTCCTGTCATGCTATAGTATGGAGAACTCCACACTATATGACAGGAGGCAAGAAAACAACTGTGACTTAAGAAGGCCCAGCCTAATGTCACTATAGCACTTGATGCAAAAATGGCCTTGGAAAGTTGCCTTATATTTCATAGTCCCAGTTCCCAAATCTATGAATTGAAATAATCAGGTATCACATTAACTTTATATTTTAGCATTTATGGCTGCTATTAAGAGAACTAATTTTATCAATAGCCCTTGATATTAGTGATGGAAAATAAAGCATGCATGAAATTCAATTGTAAGAATAAAACGAAATAAACAGTAATGATTAGGAAACTACTGTCGATAGTCGTTTCCCTTTATCTGTGGGGGATATGTTCTAAGATTTCCCGTCAGTGTACCCCCTCCATCTACACAAAATTACTATCCTGAAACAACGAAAAGTACCAAACCCTACATATAATATGGTTTTCCTTATACATATATACCTGTGATAAGGTTTAACTTATAAGTTAGGCACATTAAGAGATTAACGATAACTAATAATAAAAAGAATAATTATACTACACTAAAAGTTATGTGAACGTGACCTCTTTCTCTCTCAAAACATCTCATTTTACTGCACTCACTCTTCTTCTTTTGATGATGTGAAACAATAAAATGCCTATGTGATGAGATAAAGGGAGGCATTGTGACATAACATTAGGCTACTACTGAGCTTCTGATGCTATATCAGAAGAAGGATTGTCTGCTTCATGTGATCCTGCTTCACTAAGCCATGAGGATGTCACTGGATGTCAGGAGCAGACAGTGTTGATGACCAATGAGCAGAAAGTGAATACATTGTGCATACACTGCACAAAGGGATGATTCAAATTGCAGGCAGAAAGGTGCAGGACAGTTTGAGATTTCATCGCACTACTCAGAATGGCACTAAATTTACATCTTATATGCCTTGTTTAGTTCTGGTATTTCTCATTATATATTTTTGGACATTGGTTGACTACAGGTAACTGAAACTGCAGAAAGCAAACTCAAGGATAAAAGAGGAGCTACTGTATTGTACTAATGCTGTTAATCTTGTTATATTCATGTAATTACATTTTATTACCTTTTAAAAAGAAAAATGAAAGTATTTTCAGGCTGTAGACATATATATATATAATATATGTGTGTGTGTGTGTGTGTGTGTGTGTGTGTGTGTGTGTGTGAATTTTATCACAATGTTATTTCTGAGATATTTGTAATAAAAGACGTAGTCTGGTGCAGGAATGGGAATAGCAATAGGGTCTCTTTTAATCCATTTTCTTCCATGGGCATTACATTTTTCAAAAGGTGGCTTTTCTGTGAGAAATGAGATTCAAATTCATCAATCTGGGTCATAGTTCAAGGTATGAACAGAGGCCGAATTGATATTAATTCTCTTGAGCTGGTTTGAATACTCAAGATTAACATTTGTCTCAGAAATATTTATTGAATTGTAGCTTGGAAACTAATCCCCCCAGAATCAGAGATTCTTATGTAAAATATCTCTTCCCATTACTTGTTCTAAATCATCACGGGTGAAAAAGGAAGTTGAACAATTTCTTTACTCTCCCAAACCTCAAGAACGTTATCTGTCTCCACGCAGTGTAGATGATTAAATGTTCAGAGTAAATTAATTTCCATCTATCCCTACTTTCACGTATTTTGGAAAATAATGATATTCAAAGAGATTGAGTACTAAAGCAGTAATTCAATTCAGGCCTGCCTTAAAATCTAAACAATAATTGTGTTTTTCAAGTGTTTTAAGGAATAATTCAGAGAGGATTTGATCAGAGGCCTTTCAATCACTCTTTCTTTTTATTATACTTTTCCTAATACCGTGGAAAGTAGGTTACATTAAAATAGATATCGTCAGATAACGTATTTGCTTCAAATCTATGCCCTTCCCCATACTTTTTTAATCATTGCAACACTTTAAATATAAACAAAGATTGATTGCCTTCTCACTCTACATTGCTTAAATCCAAATAGATTGTCAGAAGGTAGTCTATTATTTCCTTAAAATGAAGATTGTGCCACTGCCTACTGCATTTCAGTGTTTTGTGCAACAGTATAAAAAGTCAAACATTGTAACATTTTAGTTGTACCATTATATGACAAAAATGAGAGTAAGGTATATTCCAGGTAACTTTCAATAATATTCAGACAACTCATTTTCAACCCTCTCTGTTAGTAACTTCTGATATTGATGGTGAAGAATAAAATATGCAGCACTGATAGTATGAAAGAAATTATTGTAATATCTAATTTTAAAATAGTTTATTACAATGATGCCAGAAAAACTCACTTACAAAATCAAAATGAACACTGTGCCAAGAGATCTAAATAAAATGCAAATAAGTATAGACCATGCAAGTGAATTATGAGATAATTGAAAATCTACAAAACAAACATACGAAGCAAAGATCTGGGTATCAAAAATGCCCACAGTGTAGTCTTTTCATTTTAACAACAATATTTGGTGTGATTTAGATTAACCATGTTAAATTAATAGATTTTGCAGCTTATTCTTAGGTATTTGATGCCACAATGTTTAAAACATTTAGGACAAAATACTAGCTCAATTTTAAAATCAAATTAATTTTGAAATTATAGAACTCAAAATAATAGTCCATTTTGGAAGCAGAAAAAAAGGAATACTACTGAATTTTGCTTTCAGGTTATAAGTGATAATACTAAATGTGACAAAATTGGAACAAAAAATGTCAAAATGTCTTTATTTGTTTTATTCAAATTTGATTTTTAAAAAATTTTATTTTCATCTGGCTACTAGTATCACATAGTCATAACGCTGAATTAATGCTGCTACAGACAAATTTCCAATAAGCTTTTATCATTTTTCTCTTGTGTACATGCATTAATCAATACATCATCACCAAAAATAAGCTAAAAACAATGTAAAGTTACTGCAAGCTTTCTTTTTAGGTTTATTATTATTCACCCATCCTGAAAAATAAAATCCAGATGATGTAACAAAAAGTTATCTTCCTGTAGTCTGTAATGTTCAAATTAATTTTTTGTTAGGCTAACCCATATGTGCATATTAACCAGCTTCAACTATAAGCATAATTGTTTTGCTCTCATTTTGTTTTGTTTTGTTTTGTTTTGTTTTGTTTTGTTTTGTTTTGAGACGGAGTTTTGCTCTTGTTGCCCAAGCTGGAATGCAATGACGCGATCTCTGCTCACTGCAACCTCCGCCTCCCAGGTCCAAGCTATTCTCCTGCCTCAGCTTCCCGAGTAGCTGGGATTACAGGCATGCGTCACCACGCCTGGCTAAGGAGATGGGGTTTCTACATGTTGGTCAGGCTGGTCTCCAGCTCCTGACTTCAGGTGATCTGCCTGCCTCAGCCTCCCAAAGTGCTGGGATTACAGGCGTGAGCCACCGTGCCCAGCCTGCTCGTTTTTATTAAAAAATCCATATAGATTTTCAAGTGATGCTTCCCTACATAATTATGAAGACACTTACAAATGTTAGTGGCTTTGCTGTTTTGAGATTTTTTTGTTTGCTTTTTTGGCCTCGATTTATCTTTCTGTTCTCTTATTTTCTACATCATAAGAAAAAAATATGTTTGCCTTAAGTCAGAAAATTTAAAGTACCAGAATCAAGTCTGTAGCCTGTTTTTCAAGACTAAAATTATCTGAAAGTGAGAGATGTTCATATCCTAGATTCCTCTTAGCTCTGTGCCCTTTAGAACTGCGTCACTACCCAGTCACACACAGACAGGTATGTGGTAGGCACAGGAATAGAGGAAAGGTGTGAGGAGCAGGTATCTCACCAGGTGACTTTATTAGAGCCACGTGGCCTCTTCCTTTTCATTCCATCCCCTTTACAGAGTCATATGCCCAAACCTTCTTCCATTTCTAGAAACTTTTGAGTAAAAATGAAAGGCTAAGAATGTGGCTACTTCTTCCTCCCTCCTGTACCTTTCCCGTTTTGCTTTGTTCTACTCTCACCACCACCATTATACAAAAATTCAATTGGACTAGCTTTGAAGGAGGGGAAAGGGTGGTCATTAAGGCCTCTCAATGACTAAATCGAGTTATGCTATGACACAGTCTCAAGGCCTTACAATCTGAGTGGAAAGTATATATTTCACATCAACAAGCCTCATATCTCTAGTGAGCAGTAACACAAATTATAAGGTTTAGTTCAAAGAGCTGCAAATTGTTGAGTTGAAGAGTTAGTGGAGCCACAAGTTTCACTATGTTGTTTAGAAGGACCCTCCTGCAATGTTTCATGTTCACTACTTTAGGTTTACGTGTAGCATAAAACAAGCAAATATAAAACCTTAGGATTCAATGATACTTTGGGTATTTACCACCTTGGGGTGCAACAACAAAACTTACATCAATGTCATTTTACAGCTACCCCCTCCAATACACACACATATGACACTCTGACCTCAGATGTGACATTCATTAAGTAAAATTAATCGTTGGCTGAATTGATTTCATCTACTATTCACTAGTCAAATGAGGCAGGAGCACATAAGCTATTGGAACAGTGGACTGAGGGACAATTTACTGTCTTGTGTCTTCTGACTTTGTCATCATGTCATTTATCTGAAAGAAACATGAATAAGTTTGCAAATCAAGACTTATCAGCAACCTCTGTGGATTTCCTTATGCTTTATCATGTTTGAATTTCCTGTGAAAATATCTTACAAGAGTTTTTCTAGGCATTTCACTTAATGTTTAGTGTTTACTTGATTATTGTTTCTCTCTTGAGGGGTTCTTGCTGTCTCAAAGTCCATTTCATAGTTCATACAATCCAAGTATATCTTTCTCTTTGGTGGTGCCTCTTCCACCAGTCATCTGCTTCTCTTTAAAATGGAATGTATCTGTAGCTTTGCTTAACTTCCTTGGTGAAAGGCCTTTCTTACTTTCCTGTCTGTGTCCAGATACTTATTAAGTGTGTGCCGGATATACATCTTATAATGTACAACATAATTTAAATTAATTTTTGTTAAGGTCAAGTCTTTAAAACATAAAGATATTTAAAGTAATTAAGCAATATTCTTTGATATCCATGTCTCAGCATCTTGGTTTTCAGATCATAAGATAAAGTTTACCTGCTTGAGCTATTGCCTTTGCAAAAATATAAAACCATCTGATATTCATTTTAACAGTGTGCAAATCATAGCGACACACATAAATCAAAGTAGTGTTTTCAATTTAAGACTCCAAGAGCCAAGAAGAGATAAGCTAATCTTAAAAGATCTAAATAAACGAGGGAAACAGATGTCAGAGACTTTGTATTCCAGAATTTTTTCCTCTATAAGAATGTTAATTTTTTCTATTGGTCTTAAAGCCCTAAGAAAGCAAAAAGCTTCATGCCATGTCCTGTCATATTAAGTGCCCCTATCATCCAGAATTAAAACACAAAGAAACAGAGTTAAAAATGAGAGTAATATATGCTGAATGGCTGACGAGAAATACTGCATTCAGTGCCCCATTTAAAATGCCCAAAAATATAGACCTACTTCATGTGGGTTTCTCTAGAGAACTATTTAATCAGGTACTTTAGAAAAGAAAGTATAAACACACTACTTTTAAGTTACTTGCATGTGTTATAATATATTAAAGATGCACTAGCATTTTACTTCAGATGGCAATAATAGTATTTTGAAAAAAGTACTGAAATATAAATCAAGATATGTGGGTTTAATATTTACTCTTCTACTGTATTAACCAGAGTCCTCAGACAAGTCATTTAACAACTCTCTTTGATTTAACTCTTAGATTAGGATAATAGTATTTCTGTTAACCAATTAGGAAGGATGTTGTGAGAATTAAATAAGACTTTTAAAAGTATTTTGAGAAAATAAGATATATATAACCAATATTATTTTTAAGATGAAATTTATTTTGTGGTTTGGGGGGATGCACATTGGACATCTTGAATTTGAGGTACCCATGGGGCAGCCTGAGAGTTATGTAGTCTGGAACTCAGGGGGGATGTCTGAATAAAATAAAGATTCTTAGGTCTTCAATGTGCCTGCAGTAGTTTAAGTCATCAAAGTGGGTACAATGATCCAAGGAGAATGTACAGTGGCATGACTAGCATATTTGTCATGCAGAAAAGAAAGTTTTTTAACATTTTATTTTAAAATAATTATAGATTCTCAAAAACTTTGAAAGATAGTTACAAAGAGGTCTTATGTACTCATCAACAAGTTTCTCCCAATGGTTATATTTGCATAACTACAGTACAATATCAAAATCAGGCCATTGATACATGTACAATTTATATGGATAGCTCTATACTAATTTATGACACATATAGATTTGTGCAGACAGCATCGCAATCAAGATGTAGCTCTATCCCATTACCATGAAGATTTCCCTTGTGCTTCTGTGCAATAGCCATGTAGCCACATCTACCACCACTTTTATCAATAGGTTAATCAGTCAGTAAGCATTTACCTCTCATGGTGAGCCTAGCACAAACTCTGATATTCTTTCCAAGAAGTGAGACTAATGGTTCATATCATATTTGACTCATCCTGGGTCTCTGAAGTTAGATGCCAAAACGTAGACATTTGAAGGGAAAAAACTTTAAAGACAAAAATTCAGGTTAACATTATAAAGAAGAGAAAAAGAACTAAAACTCTCTTTCTCTTATGAACACACACACAACACACACACACATTCGTGCATTCACTAAAACCACAGTTATAATTACTCATTTCAACAATTCTCAGGAAAGAATGAGCAAAGAAACATTCAATTCAATTATACTAGTCCTCTTATTAGTCCCGATATCACTAAGTCTCAATAATAACTGTTTCCTTTGATTTTTCCAAATTTATATAACTTTTGGTCAAGAAGAGAAAAATAACATGGGCCAAATTTGACTGAATCTATTGCTTTTACACCAATATTATAGTTCATTTCCCTTCTAACCCTGTATTCTATATCGTTTATTCTTCAAAAACAGGCAGAGTAACCATACGAAAATGTAAATCAGACTACAAGGCTTCATTTCCAGAACTCTGCAGTGGCTCCCCATTGTGCTTGAAATAATATCCACGTGCCCCCATCTCCCTCCAGGAATGAAGGACTTACTTCACTCACTGCTGGGAATGCTGCCAAGTCAGCTCTCAGGTATCAGCCTTCCTGATGGATTGTCTTGGCTGAGGAAAACTGCTTCCCCCAAAATCACACTTCCTCTCAGGAGCGGCCCATATCCAGTAACCAAGCACCATTGCAATATGACTTGGGACAACTCAAAAGAGCCATACCAGATCCAGAGCTCCCAAGGAGTTGCTGACACTTGGTTGGACTACAGTGCAGCTCCTCCTCTCCTTTTGCCCCACCCTGCATCATCACCACCTTCCAAAGTAGATCCAAGAGCACTCCCTAATTTGCCTCACATGCTAATCTGTCTCAGAGAAACAGCTTTCTGAGAATTCAACCTGGAACTGTGACCATGGCCTACATGGAGTTACATAATCTGAGCTCTGCATATCTTTCCAATTTACCTCATTCATTCTCTCCTCGCTCAATACTACACACAATGCTGTCTTTTGGTTCTTTAACTATTATACAATCCCCTTTAAAGACCTGTGCATTTTCATTTCCCTCTGCTAAAGCCCTCTCCTGGCTCTTTATTATCTGAATGTTTCCCATTCTTTAGGAATTAGCTCTTCAAGGTCCTTCTCAGACCACCTTAACTCCAGTAATCCCCAGAAAATTCTCCCCCAGACACCATTTCTTTTTTCCTTTATTGCATTTAACACTGAAATGATCTTGACTGTCTGTCTCCTTCTACTTGAACAGAAGCTCCAGAAAGCCAAGGACCACATCTGTTTGGTTCAACTTTGTATTTTTAGTGCCGGGCGGGAAGAGTACTTATCACCTAATAAGTGATTGAGAATTATCTACTCAATGAATGAAATACTGATTAATACCTCAGGAATAAATTTTACTTCTTTTTTTTTTTTTTTTTTAAAGAAAGCATAGTTCACTAATCCTGGGTAAATGCAGTGATGCACAAAATCTTTTTTTTTTTTTTTTTAGACAGTGTCTTACTGTGTCACCCAGGCTGGAAGCTGGAGGCCAGTGTCACTCTTGGGTCACTGCAACCTTCACCTCCCAGGTTCAAGCGATTCTCGTGCCTCAGCTTCCTGAGTAGCTGGGATTACAGGTGTGTGCCACTACACTCGGGTAATTTTTGTATTTTTAGTAGAGATGGGGTTTTGCCATGTTGGCCAGGCTGGTCTCGAACTCCTGACTTCAAGTAATCCACTCACCTCGGCCTCCCAAAGTGCTAGGATTACAGGTGTGAGCCACTGGCCCAGCCAATGATGTCTTAAAAGGACTTTTATTTTTTTCAACTTAAGTTTTGTAAGTCATATAATAGCAGAGTCGGTGACAACACACCACACACACACACACACATGCACATACACACACAATTTGAACATTAGCATACAAGTTTCCTTCAAATTGTGATAGTATTTTAAGTGGTGAAAATTTGAATTTGACCTACCAAACTTTACACATGTATTTACCATTCATTTGGAGTTACTGAACTTTTTCAAAGGCTTTACAATCATTTTAAAACCCACATAGTATTAGGGCATTATTTCTGCTGTTTCTACTACTATGGAAGATGGATATCCTTCAATAAGTAGAAACCAGGTGTCCCCACCCACTTCTTCTCTCAGGTGAAGGGATTATGCAAGAAAGTGACAGACAAGCTTGACCTCTGACCAAGAGAGCATGTGATAACCCTGATAAGACAGAGGACATGGAAGCATGCTACAGGATAAGATGGGTAAGGATGAGACATTCACATATGAATTCACTTATGCAAATTATTCTTTTGATGCATCAGATCAATCACTCAGAGACAGATTTAAAATGAAAGGTAAAGCCTGCCCATAAATTCTACAAAATGTGCATCTTAGAAATTTCCTGGGACCTGGACCAAATAGTGAGTAGCTACATTTTAGAGGACTACAGCTGTATCTTGCTATCAGGAACCTAATACCCAAATATACTTTGAAGTTCCTGAGACTCATTTGCATCCACATGTTCTTTAATCTCGTGCTCCATTTTTGTGCCTACCAACACCTGGCTCTGGCAAGAAACCACAAATAATATTCAAAGCAATTCTGTACCATCAGTCCAAGACCCATACAGATTAGTGATGTATGTTTTACTTATGTTACTCCAAGTTTGAATTGCAAAAGGCCGAATAAATCATCCCAACCTCAATATACCAGCAACCTTCAAGATAACTAATTTACTTTGCAACAGAAACATCTTCTTGAAAAGAAGGCACCCTTTGATAGAAAATAAACTCTCTAGACACATATTTCTGAAGTGTGAATGTACAATACACACTAACACTAATGAAAATACTAACGCTTTTGGTAGGGATCTAGTTTTATTCATAGAGGCACACATAATTCAACTTTGGCTTTATTCCAACTCTTCCTTGTTAATTTTTCTAACAATGACAGGGTACTTTTTTTTTTTTTCTTGCTGGAGTTCAAACAAGGAAAGTACTCTGTCCTATAGAGATCCTATTATATAAAAATACCATAGATTTTAATTCAAATTCAGATTTTTAAAGACAATTACTAGCAAGAGATTTTTTTCTATTAAATCATACTTTAGCTTGGAATTGTCAAATAAATATTTTTATTATATACTTAGAAAAAATGTAGTTCTTTTCTTTGTACTAAATGGCCATCGGTCCATCAACCAATATTTTATTTTTATTATTATTATTTTTGAGACAAAGCCTTGCTCTGTTGCCAGGCTGGAGTGCAGCGGCACCATCTCGGCTCATTGCAACCTCCACCTCTTGGATTCAAGCAATTCTCCTGCCTCTGCCTCCCAAGTAGCTGGGACTACAGGCGCTCGCCACCATGCCCAGCTAATTTTTGTATTTTTAGTAGAGATGGGATTTCACCATGTTGGCCAGGATGGTCTCAATCTCTTGACCTCATGATCAGCCCACTTTGGCCTCCCAAAGTGCTGGGACTACAGGTGTGAGCCACCATGCCCAGCCAGTATTTTAGCACTTTTCATAAAAAGGCATTCATGGAACAATAAACATGTAAAATTAACATATACCAAACATTTTTTAAAGTTAAAAAGGTGGTCTTGCCCATACATTTTTACAGAAATAAATAAGTCATCAAAGTACAGAATGCAAAGGATAAGAATTGTATGGGCAGGGTGTGGTGGCTCACACCTGTAATCCCAGCACTTTGGGAGGCCGAGGCAGGCCGATCACCTGAGGTCAGGAGTCCAAGACCAGCCTGGCCAACATGGTGAAACCCTGTCCAATGAAAATGCAAAACAAAGAAATTAGCTGGGTGTGGTGGCACACGCCTGTAATCCCAGCTACTTGGGAGGCTGAGGCATGAGAATTGCTTGAACCCAGAAGGCAGAGGTTGTAAAGAGCCAAGATCGCACCATTGCACTCCAGCCTGGGCAATAAGAGTGAAACTCTGTCTCAAAAATAAATAAATAAATAATAATAATAATAATAAACTCATTGTAGGACACTAAGGTGGGTTTATAGAGCATATAGATATTGCTAGCTGTCGAGAAAAGTGCATTCTTTCTTTATTCGATAATAGTAGTTGTACTTGAGAAGTGGCCCATCCACAGCCCCCATTTAGAGCAGTAATCTCCAGCTTATCTGCAGCTGACTATGGCCACATGACTATTTCTGACAAACAAAATGTGAGCAGATTTAAGTGTGCAATTTCTGATTGGCTTGATCCCAAGCTTACTTTTCTGTGGATGGAAAAAGCAATGACTGGAACAGTCTTGAAAGCCTTCTGTTGAAGGTAGCAGATCCACCACCAGATTGGATCTCTAAATTACTATATGGGGCATGGTACTCATGCATCTGAAAAGTACACTTCAGAACTGTTATATGAGGCAGAAGGAAACTTCAGCATTCTTAGATGTGATGGTTAATACTGAGTGTCAACTTGATTGCATTGAAGGATGCAGAGTATTGTTGTTGGGTGTGTCTGTGAGGGTGTTGCCAAAGGAGATTAACATTTGAGTCAGTGTTCTCGGGGAGGCAGACCCACCCTCAATCTGGGTGGGTGCAATCTAATTAGCTGCCAGGGCAACCAGAATAAAGGCAGGTGGAAGAACAAGGAAAGATTAGACTGGCCTAGCCTCCTAGCCTACATCTTTCTTCCATACTGGAGGCTTCTACCCTCAAACATCAGACTCTTAAGTTCTTCAGTTTGGGGACTCAGACTGACTTCCTTGCTCCTTAGATTGCAGATGGCCTATTGTGTGACCTTGTGATCATGTGAATTAATACTCCTTAATAAACTCCCCTTTAGATATACATCTATCCAAATAGTTCTGTCCCTCTAGACAACCCTGACTAATACATTAGGTGTCAATGCTGGTTGGGCATCTTTATTAGGCAGTCTAGCTTTAACCTAACTCATGCAGGTCAAGAAATTACATTGGTTATTTCTCTTTGGTTAGGAACAACTATCTCAAGGCCAAAGGAATAGAATATAAGAGGATTTATTTTAGAAAGTATGTTAGCAGCTATAATAACCCAATTGTATACTCAAGCTTTTGCTTTGAGAGTCAGAAGACTAAGACCAAAGATGACATTGTACAATTCCAGGAAGCACCACTCACATCATAGTCTAGGTAAATGACGTCCCTTGGAGTTGTTGACTGTGCTATCTGTATGGATCCATACAGAGGCCCAGCTCTGTTGGGCATTTTAAATGACAACTTCAACAGCAACCCTGTAGTCTACCCTAATTTGTCTCTTGGGAATACCTAGCTGGGCTTGACCTAGAGTATTTTTTTCCTGTTCCTTGGCCAAGCATATGTGATCTGTGACTTGTTTTATTCTTGTTTAGCAGTTTCTAGCCTTAAATGGTATCTTCTTTAGCCTACATTCTCACTTGTCACTCCCCTGCCTGTTACCTTAGCTCTACGCCTGTAACCTCAAAGTAGCTTTAAATTTTGCTTCCTGATTGATTTTGCTACCCAGCTACCTTCCTCATCAAAAGATGCTTTCCCAATTACACTTTGGAAATGTAACACATTTAGAGATAGTTAAGCTTTAGCCAGCTAGAGGAGTTGTGAAATCTGAATATCAGAGCAGATGCTCTACAGAATTGGACTGAAAGAATGGAAGACCACATCAGGAAGCTCTCATGGTCTCATAGCTCTCAGCTCTACAGAATTGGACTGAAAGAATGGAAGACTGCATCAGGAAGCTCTCATGGTCTCATAGCTCTCAAATTCTCTTGTAGTAATGTGTAGTATCTAGCAGGAGTGGTCAACAGTCTCTGATAATCCAGATATTTGTTATTAATTCAAAATATGGAGCAGGAGCATTGTCATCACCTGGAAGGTAATAGAAATGTAGAATCCCAGGACTCACCAAGAACTCCTGAACCAGAATCTGCATTTTAACACAATCTGTGTTTTAACAAGATTTGTATTTTAACAAGTGATTTGTATGTACAATGAGGTTTGAAAAGCACTGATTGAGAGACCAGACTGGATGGGAACAGACATGGAGTCAGAAGGGAGAGATAAAATATTCACCCATGAAAAGATCCCCAACTCAAGACTAAATCAGCAGAGCAGTGACATTAAAGGAGCAACTCTGTCCAATACAAGCTCTCCACGAGGAAAGGTAGTGTTGAGGAGTGATTGGTGAATCTTCCCCAAACAATGAAAATACATGGTAGGACTTTGATTTCTAAATTTATTGTGTAAATATTTACACTTCTTAAAAATATTTTTTTGAAAATACATAGGTCAGCATGCTCCCAAAGTAGAATACAGTCCTAGTGAATGATTTCTCCTGTGTATTCTAGAAGTTGAAGAACAAAAGCCTGAAGCTTAGTCTGCAATTGATTGTCTCATGTGCCTCTAACAAGAAATGGAAGAGACATTTTTCCACTTAACTTCTATGAAACTACTACCTCTCTAGGAACATTTTTAGACTGCAACCTATTAAAAGATATATAAAGAAATAAAGCAGCTGGACCTATAGGTTTTGGTGGAAAAATAATTAAATTTGAACTAATTTCCTACAAAACTTTTTTTTCCTGCATGACAGAAACTATTTCAATGCTCTGAAACTTAGTTAAAAATTATTAGTTCAAAAATTTAAATATATTTATTAGGGCTTATAAAGTTTCCATTAAGGGTGCAGCTATTTTGGTATGTTAAACAAAAAGAAATAATATTGCTTGGAAAGTATGGGGTCTGGAGGATTGTAAAAAATACTACATTGCAATGGCAAACTCCAACTCTTCCTATGTGTGTTACACACAAAAAAGCAGATCTGAGAAGCTCTCAAACCAAATAAACCAAACTTCCTTTCAAGCAGAACTAAACCAATTCCAGAATAATAGACTCTGTTGGGAGGGTTGGCAACTAAATAGGAAATAGGAACAAAGGAGGGGCATTAGGGATCACTTCAAGTGACCATAAATCAAAGCAGCTCCGACCGGAGAAATGACTTTAAAGTAAAGCCAGTGAGGAAAGCCAATAACAGATCTACCCAAAAGGCTCTTGTATATTTTTCATCCTTCCAAGAAAAAATAATGACTAATATAATTTTGTTTAAAATAACAGTAATTTTATTTTAATTTAAAGTATCTTATGAAATTTTATCCTTGCTACAGATATAAATCTGCAAAGAGCCACAAAAAATTCACTGGTGCTGTATTAGAAGGAAGTCTTTTCCTTGGCTGAGGTCAGCGGTAGAGGATGTGCAAAGGTCTTATAGATAATTAATGTTACTCTAACACAAATCCAGAGGTCAGAAAATCACTCATTAATTTAACCATATACTAGATGAAGCTGAAAGCGCTTTCTTCTTTAATGTATCTACAGTCTTTGAAAAGCTCTTCAACAAATGCCAATCCTGAGAATAAAGAAAACTTCAACACGTATCACAGCCCTGCCAAGAATGCTTGTGGGATGCTATTTTGATCATTTCTCCGCCTTTTAAGTAGAATCCAAAAGAAGATTTTCAAACAAAGAATCTTGTTTTCAAGGTTTTAGTCTCTAATGCAAAAACCAAAACAAGAATCCCAGACGACACTCCCCTATTGTTGAAACGCAAATTTAAATGCACATAATGGGTCTACCCTAATGAAAAATTCTTACAAAAGTAAGCTAAATGGCCTGGTGAATTCTAAATCCTAGCATTTTGGTTATGAGGACTTTCTGCTGAAGACAAGGAAGTTGGTGAGAGAAGTTAATTACTGAAGGAAAGACCAGGGCAAGTGTCAGGGAATACCATGGTCATAAAAAAAAACATACACATGTTACAATTATTACTTATCTCATTAGTATGACTATATCTTTTGCTAATTACTTGGAAAATATAAATTAAATTAAATTAATAAAATAAAAGAAACTAAATAAAAATTAAAGTAAATGTAATAAAGTGAATTTTCAACTATCCAACGACACAACATTGCAAATATGATACATAGCTTGACACAGACTGTACGTGCTATATTGTATTTGATATTTTAACTTGACGTTGCCAGTATATTTTCCACTTCTGTCAATTCTTACAATTGCTATTTTAATAGGTATATAATATTCCATTTTGTTGTTAAAAAATGATGTGCTAAATAATTTCCTATAAGAGTACTATTTGCTTTCCATTATAGCTAATGCCATCAATAATACAATCATATTTATAGCTTATAGCTTTTTTGCTTTTTCAGAATTATTTTCCTACTATGAATGTCTCAATCTTGAATTTTTGCACCAAGGGATTTATGATTCTTGTTACAAATGTCCATACTGCTTTTCTAAAAATGTTTAGTAATTATGCTTCAACTGAAAATAAGGGCAGAGTCCTGCAAGAATCTTTTCAACAAAGATTATACTCACCCTAAATTTGACTACTTTCTTATATACAAACTATATCATTTTCTTTAACTTAGATTGAGTTTGTTTTTAATTTTCTAGAAAGACTAAATTTTTTCAAATATTTTTAGAAATTATACAAATAAACAGTAAATAAAATAATTATTGAAGTTATGATTATTGTATACATAGAACCATGTATTTTTGTTGTAAATTGTTCATATTCTCAGTTCATTTGTACAATTATATTGGATTTTACTTCTAATCTGAATTAATCATATTGTGGTGTTTATCTACCATCTGTAATATTAAATGAGAATTTTTTTCTTTATCTTTAGGAAAGGTTTCATTGCATTGCAAATTTAGAAAAAGAATTGTTACTTGTCTTTATTTGGAAAATTTTAAATTTATGTATTCTAATCTGCTAATATAAAGAATGCCTTTAAATTTATAAGTAATAACAAAGAAAAGATTGTATTCTTCTGCATTGCAAAACATAAAATTGAAAGGCAAATAAAAAAGTAGAATATTCACATGAAATTCCTTGATAAAGCATTAATATCCTTTCTATATCAAATTCTGGCACAAATTGAAACTGAAAACCTTAAAACCACAGTAGATAGCAGAACAAAGGAAAATAATCTTCAAAAGATAAATAAATTCAAACTAAAAGTGGAATTATCTTCATTTGTATCAATAATCAAAATGCAAATTTTAGGCAGGTAGATATCATCGGTTGCCTAACCACAACTTGGATGTGACATAGTTGTAAGTCCTCCCTTTTTCCATTTCTCTTCTCTCCTCCCCTTGCCTTCGGCCTCACTGTGCCAGAGACCAGAGGACACCAGTGGCCAGAACCAGAAGGCAGGACAAACAGACTAGATATGTAGCCTCTCCACTCCTGACATGTGAAAACCCCAACATACATAACACCTTGTGATATGCAAACAGCAATCGGGGGAAGAGGAAACAAAAATATGGCAGAAAAATAGGGGAGCTCCAAGATGGATAGTCTGTATTGGATAGAGAGCAAGTTTTGTGACTGAACTAGATCAAGAACAGCTTAACTGTTTTGAGTCTCCAGATTAAGTGTAGTTTTCCTAGGTCTCAGAAAAAAAAAACTTTTTTTTTCTTGTCAAAAAGCCAAGCAGTTACAAGCATAAAGCAGGGTCATAGCACTCATATCTATGTGGCACTGTCAGGTTACAGTCAATATATACATAAGGTTTGCAAAGATTTTATTTTTTATTTTGCATAATCACTACAGTCAAGGCATAATGAAATGGGAACTCCCATACACTGCTGGAGAGTGAAACATGGTCACCACAATGCTACAGGTACCCCAGGTTCTCTAATGGGTTCCTTGGCCTCGACTTCCTTACGAAAACACTTCCTATTTCAAGTTTGCCACCTTCTCACAATAGCCAACTCATCTTCCCCCAGTAGTATTGCCCGTGAGCATCTCTCCCCTATCAGCAGTTCAGTCCTTAACCCCTTCAGCCCCCAAAAGAGTGAACGCTCCTGTTTCACCCCTAAGTCCTTTCCTTATTTTTCTGCCCTCTTCGAATCACTGGCAGTGAGACCATCCATTCTCTTCATGGAAGCCCCACATCCCTATATTCTGAAGGTGGACTTTTCCTAAGCTTCCACCAGGACGAGCTACCCTAATACAATACCTAACATTTTCTTTGAAGCAATGGCACTTTGGTTAATTCACCATTCTCAAGTCCTCCCAAAGATAGTAGGTAGGTACTGTCTTTATCAGTATAACTAATGAGATCCTTCCAGTGAGACAGTTTCCTTCCAAAAGGCAAAATCATATCTTTATTCTAGAAAACCAAACTGCTAACTTTTAATGATCACTCCATTCTTTCCAATTATAAAAGTTCAGTCTCTCTCAGACAACCCATGACATTTGACTTCCATGAGAAATAATGAAAATAACTTCCACTTATTTTGAATGCTCATTTTATAACAGGCAGAATGTTAGCCATTTTTAAAATATATTTTCACATTTCACTAGGAGAATTGACCTTTGGATTAAACTCATACTATGTCAACTTCATCAAAAAGTAAATGACTCATTTAAATTTCACAATACAAACTTGTAAGGCTTTGAGAGATGTAATTATCTGTGTTATATAGATGAAGAAACTGAGGTTCAGAAGGATTCCAAAAGTTAACAAACATTGCCCAACTAGTAAGTGGCCCAGTCAGAATTCAGCTCATCTGATTGCAAAGCCAGCTCTCCTTCCTGTCTGTGACAAGGCAGTCTTTACAAGAAGGATTGTGTCTTGGTACCTTGCCTGGTGATGACTCCTTCGAGGGAAATCTGTCATGTTTCTGGAATTTTTATTAGTGAATGATATTAATTCAATTATCAGGACTGTCAAAGCAAGGGAGGTTCCAGATTATACCCTTACTGTAGCACGAGAAGCTGCATAAAATCTTTCACTGGAGGATTCCAACTTAAAACTCAATAAATAATTTTGCTGACAATGGTGTTGATTCCAACCTAAAATGCAATATTTAAAGTTTTTCCATTGTTGAAAATAGATCTCCTTTCAGCATGTGAGTATATAAAATATACTCAGTCTTCTCTAGAGTCTATTTCTGTTTGATAGATAACTTCTCTTTGGTAAACATAATTTCCGCTTGAAATTAGATATTTTGCTTTGCCCTAGTCTTCATGAATGCTTAAAATATTCCATGAGCAACAAAACAAACAATCCTAAATAAATAATGCACTGCAATGCTTTCAAGGACACTGGATTTTAATCAGCTGTTTGTTTGTTTGTTGCTCTGCTTGCTGTTTGGAGGAGAGCCCAATACAAACAAGGGTTAATGCAAAAGCTTCAATTTATTGTAAAAGGAGCTTTCTTACTTGGATCTGGATAACAACATATCTGGCCTGCAAAACAAATCACTCAACTGTCTCAGATATTTCGGAATGAACGCTTATCCACTAATTGGCTTCAGCTGTTTTTTCTCTTCATTATTTGAACTGAGAAAACAGCTGTTTTCGGCAAATGGTTAAGCCGTAAGTCACATGGTTAGTGATTTATGCACTTAAACGTGCTAATGGATGCCTTGTAGAGCATGGTTTTGTTTATTTGATCGTTACAGGCATAGTTAATGAATCATGACTTTGTTTAAACACATAGCAAACCCAGTCTCATGAAGCAGCTCTTAATTTGGCAAGTTCACTTTCTTTTTTTTTTTTTAGCTTATTGAAATTTGTTTGGTTTTACCTCGAGAATAACAAGAAAACTGGGAGAAATTAAAGATTTATATTTTTATGAGAACTGCTGTGCTTACAAGTGAGTGAAGTCAGTTGTCATAGAACAGAATACAAGTGGGAACAAGGGGGAAAGAAACTATTGTCTTTTGATTTCAAATAATCATACTTCTGATAGTATTTTCCTTCGAGCAAGCCCATTAATCTCAAGAGCACTGGCATTCTGCTATATTTGCTTCTTAAGAAATTAATTGACTCGTGTTTAAATGAAATCTTTGAAGTTATTGAAAGAGGTATTTTCTTACTAGTTTGGAACAGGTCAATAACAAATGCGGATGCTTTTTTGTAATTAAAAAGTTTTGTCATTCTATTAATAATAATAATAATATATTTGTATAGATTCCACCACCTATAATTACATTCAAAATAGACATGAAGTTAAAACAATGAGGAAAATAGTAAAAAAAAAAAAAAAAAAAAAAAAAAAAAAAAAACCTGAGATTTTACCTTCAAAATATAGTATTTTCAATTAGGGTTTACCTTAAATTATACTGAGAGGTGACAGCATGCTGACAGTCCTCAAATAGCCTTCGCTCGCTCTCCGCGGCTCCTCTGCCTGGGCTCCCACTCTGGCGGCACTTGAGGAGCCCTTCAGCCCGCCGCTGCACCGTGGGAGCCCCTTTCCGGGCTGGCCAAGGCCAGAGCCGGCTCCCTCAGCTTGCCAGGAGGTGTGGAGGGAGAGGCGCGGGCGGGAACCAGGTCTGCGCGCGGTGCTTGCGGGCCAGCGCGAGTTCCGGGTGAGCGTGGGCTCGGCAGACCCGGCACTCGGAGCGGCCGGCAGGCCCCACCCGCCGGCCGGTGAGGGGCTTAGCACCTGGGCCGGCAGCTGCTGTGCTCAATTTCTCCTCCGGCCTTAGCTGCCTTCCCGCGGGGCAGGGCTCGGGACCTGCAGCCCGCCATGCCTGAGCCTCCCCCACCTCCGTGGGCTCCTGTGCGGCCCGAGCCTTCCCGACTAGCGCCGCCCCCTGCTCCACGCCCCCTGCTCCACGGCGCCCAATCCCATCGACCACCCAAGGGCCGAGGAGTGCGGGCGCACGGCGCGGGACTGGCAGGCAGCTCTACCTGCGGCCCCGGTGCCGGATCCACTGGGTGAAGCCAGCTGGGCTTCTCAGTCTGGTGGGGACGTGGAGAACCTTTATGTCTAGCTCAGGGATTGTAAATACGCCAATCTGCACTCTGTATCTAGCTCAAGGTTTGTAAACACACCAATCAGCACCATGTGTCTAGCTCAGGGTTTGTGAATGCACCAGTCGACACTCTGTATCTAGCTACTCTAGTGGGGACTTGGAGAACCTTTGTGTCCACACTCTATCTAGCTATCTGGTGAGGACATGGAGAACCTTTGTGTCTAGCTCAGGGATTGTAAACGCACCAATCAGCGCCCTGTCAAAACAGACCACTCGCCTCCACCAATCAGCAGGATGTGGATGGGGTCAGATAAGAGAATAAAAGCAGGCTGCCCGAGTCAGCAGTGGCAAGCCGCTCGGGTCCCCTTCCACACTGTGGAAGCTTTGTTCTTTCGCTCTTTGCAATAAATCTTGCTACTGCTCACTCTTTGGGTCCACACTGTCTTTATGAGCTGTAACACTCACCGCGAACGTCTGCAGCTTCACTCCTGAGCCAGTGAGACCACGAACCCACTAGAAGGAAAAAACTCCGAACACCTCTGAACATCAGAAGGAACAAACTCCAGACACGACGTCTTTAAGAACTGTAACACTCACCGCGAGAGGGTCCGCGGCTTCCTTCTTGAAGTCAGTGAGACCAAGAACCCACCAATTCCAGACACAATACTAGTACATGAAATGATAGGCTTTTCGTGGACTTTGAATATGGGTCATGTTAGCCTCCTCAAGTAACCTATTCTAGCCTTTAATCCTTAATGTCAGAAAGTTATTATTTTACCTAACAAAATTTATTTGATTTTTGACCAATTTAACTTTCATAGATTATAACAAGTTACTATTTGACAGAGCATTAGAACTCCAGTAACCAAGTTCACTGATTTTACAGATAAAGAAACAATTCAGAGAGCTTAAGTGTATTCCTGGCCACATAGAAGAAGGCAAATTCAGACGTATGATTTGCAAAAGTTTATTTTTTTTTCTTTCTGTGGGTTGTGTCTCCACTTTGTTAACTGTTTTATTTGCTGTGCGGAAATGTTTTAATTTGATGCAATCCCATTTGTTTTTGCTTTTGTTGCCTGTACTTTTGGAGTCATAGCCAAAAAATCATTACCTATACCAATATTGTATAGCTTTTCTCCTATGTTTTTTGCTAGTAGTTTTGCAGTTTCAGGTCTTATATTTAAACCTTTAATGCATCTTGAATTGATTTTTATGTATGGTATGAGAAAGGATCCAATTTCATTCTACTACACATAGATATCCTTTTCTCAACACTGCTTATTGAAGAAGCTGTCCTTTCCCCATTGTGTGTTCTTGGCACCTTTATCAAATATTATTTGACTATAATATAAATGTGTGGGTTTATTTCTGGATTTTTAATGCTATTCCCTTGGTCAACGTGTTTGTTTTTATGCCAGGACCATGATTTTTTATTACAAGAGCTTTTTAATATATTTTGAAATCAGTAAGTGTGATGCCTCTGGCTTTGTTCTTTTTGCTCAAGATCGTTTTAGTTATTTGGGGTCTTTTATGGCTCCATATAAATTTAATAATTTGTTTTCTATCCCTGTAAAAAATAACATTGGAATTTTGATAAGAATTGCATTGAATCTATAGATTGCTTCAGGTTGTATGGACATTTTAAAAATATTAAATGTTTCAATCCATGAACATAACCTATCTTTGTATTTGTATATTCCTCAATATATTTTAATGAAATATGTTTACAATTATTATACAATAAAATACGTTTTTAGAATTAATACAACTATTTTTAAAATTTATGTCAGGGTATTCTTTCAGTTTCTAGCACAAAATAGACACCTAATCAAACCCATAATAATAACAATGGGAAATATAAAAACAAAATGTATATGTTAAAATAAACACACAGGAATATTTAGAAAAATTTTGAGAAGGATAATGAAGAAGTAGCCATGCCAAGTATTACATATAGTATAAAGTTACCAAAAGTAAATTTATAATAGTATAAAAATAAGCAAAAAACCTGTGATAAAAATAGTTCAGAACAAATTTAAATGTATCAGAAATTTAGCAAGTAATACAATATGTTACTGAGGGAAAAATAGATTGGTCAATAAAATATTTGAGATGAACTGATTTTTCCTGGAAAATAGCTAAGTTGAATATCTAGTTCTGTCTTTATATTAAAATAAATTCCAGATGGATTAAATATATAAAGTAAAAATGAAAATATCAAATTACTTTAATAAAAAGCGAAAGATCATTTCATAGCATGAATATGGGAAGAGTCTGTATATATGGCATATATTCAAAGAAACCATACAAGATAAGATCAACAAATTTAAATATACAAAACTAAAGACATTTTCTTAAAAAATATAAACAGAGGTAAAGGATGAACTACAAACAGATGAGAATACTTACATTACATAAAAGGATAAAATTTCTTAAATATACAAAGAGTTCTTAAAAATCAGCAACACCATGTCCCACACACAAAAAAACAACCTAATGATGAAAGGGTTTGAAGAGATTGTTCCAGGAAAGGAAATAAAAAGCAGAATTTAAACAAATGTAAAATATTATTCCTAATAAGAGAAATAGAAATTAAAACAAGGTGCTGTTTTCACCTACGAGATTAGAAAAAATCCAGAAGTTTAATAAAATGCTATGTCAGGGAGAAAGTAGAGAACAGGCACCCTCATACACTAATGATATGAATATAAACTAGCCAGATCACGTAGTAGAAATGTTTGACAATATCTATCAAAATGTAAAATGCCACTCACTTCTAAGAAAATGTAGCTTGCAGACAGAGCTGCATGTGTATTAAAGTGTGTGGAATAATATTTATTTCAGCATTCCTTATACTGGCAAAAAGATTAAAAACTATTGCATTGTGCATCAAAAGGAGACTGATTAAATAAATTATAGTAAATTCATACATTTGTAACCATTTTTAAAATGTTCATTGACATAGATTCATCCCTGAGTTTGATAGTAAGTTTAAAAAGCACAATGTGAATAGCATGCATCACACCATTGGGGTGTAGACGCTTAACAATACATAAATGCTATAAGTGTATGCTTATATATTGGTAGAATATTTCTGGGATGATACATAAAAACAGCAATTTCCATTTAAAAAAAAAAAAGAATGAGATTGAAGTGAGAGTGGCATTTATTTCTCATTAGATTGTCTCCTGGTACGTTTAAAATTGTGAGTCATCTTTATGGATAAGCTATTCAAAAATAATAAAAATAAATGTGAGCAATGAAACATACTTGTTAAGTGATTTTTAAGATTCTGTGACTTAGACCAGACACGGTGGCTCACGCTTATAATCCCAGCACTTTGGGAGGCCGAGGCAGGCAGATCACCTGAGGTCAGGCGTTCAAGACCAGCCTGACAAACACGGAGAAAGCTCGTCTCTACTAAAACTACAAAACTAGCTGGGCATGGTGGCACATGCCTGTAATCCCAGCTACTAGGGAGGCTGAGGCAGGAGAATCGCTTGAACCTGGGAGGCAGAGGTTGCGGTGAGCCAAGATCGTGCCATTGCACCACTCCAGCCTGGGCAACAAGAGTGAAACTCCGTCTAAAAAAAAAAAGATTCTGTGACTTAAATGGATGTGGAAATAAGGATTACATTTGCTCATTCTGGTAATCACTTTAATACAAACACATCAACTAATTTTTATGGGACACATTATTTGTTGCCTTCTGCCAAATCCATCCACCTGTAATTTTAAACTTTTTCAGGCCGGGCGCGGTGGCTCACACTTGTAATCCCAGCACTTTGGGAGGCCAACGGTGGGCAGACCACGAGGTCAGGAGACCCAGACCACGGTGAAACCCCGTCTCTACTAAAAATACAAAAAAATTAGCCGGGCGTGGTGGCGGGCGCCTGTAGTCCCAGCTACTCGGAGAGGCTGAGGCAGGAGAATTGCTTGAACCCGGGAGGCAGAGCTTACAGCGAGCTGAGATTGCGCCACTGCACTCCAGCCTGGGCCACAGAGCGAGACTCCGTCTCAAAAAAAAAAAAAAAAAAAAAAAAAACTTTTTCAAACTTCAGGCTCATTCCATTCCAATGGGATGATACAAATTCCTAGCAGTGCCTAGGAGTATATCAGGAGCCCAATTTTGATCAGTGGGAAGGTTCTGAAATGTATTGCTCTCCCAAACTTCAGTATCCACTCAGTCTATGTCCAATCCATGTGTCTACACGTATCATACACTAGCCTGTACCCTTAGCCAGACAATTTTTTATAACTATACATCTGTTATAGTATAGATATATACTATGGAATAGCAGACATGTATAGAATATTTAGTATCTAGTTTTAGGTATGTAATATAAAATAAGATGATAAATATATTTATGCATATTTTTTCCTGCTTCTTCTGTGGGGCTTAAAGTCTTGCCTTGGAAGATAATCCTAATTAGACAATAAACCCCAGCTGCAGATCCTACCAGAAAGATTAGACATTACTCCCAAGAATTGGCTCCCAAACATTGTTTAAAGGACAATTAAAAACCTAAAATCAATCAACACGTTGCTCCCACTGACTCATTTGAATGTGTGTTCTCCACTCCAGGATTCTGTGATCAAGTTAAACACCACTATTTTTTTGGTAAGTCATTTCATTACTTTATGTATTATTAAAATATTAAGTTATATATGTAAATATGACAGTGGATATTTTTATCACATTGATGATAAGATACATCCCTATTTCAGAGATGAAATACAATGTGGTGAAAGCACTAGAATAAAGATAACTTTTGAAAAGATTCCGATTCCACTCTCCTAGGAAACTACCACAAGTGACATTATATAACCAAACAGACAATTTGAACCCCACTATTTGACTATATTATGTCAATATTTCTAAAGAAATCTAGTATGAAGAAATAGGAAAGATATAGATAAATACTTTATTGAGGCATTGACACAGAATTAGTCATACAGAGTTTCAAACAGATGCTTGTAAATTGAACTGAAAATTCACTATTTTATAGACATAAAATAAATGTATAAAGTCAACAAATTAAAGGAAAAAATACTAATTAAGCTTAAGCAAAACACATATAAAAATCTGGCAGTGTATCTCAGGATTCTCTTTGTAAAATACTTCAATCTTGGAAAGAAATGGACCAAAACTCTTATTAAGGATTTAGGAAAAATCTCTCAAATAAACACCAGGGATTTCATTTTGATAGTTGGTTTATAAAATGAAATTCATCCACTGAAAAAGTGGAAAGTCATTACTCATTACAACTAGAAAACTCACATGCTGGTTTAGATGATATAATTGTCTCTCAAGACTTAGCAAACTGGATCACATATCATGCCTGTTTTTGAATTCAGTTTTCCTGGAACATGTCCATGCTTATTCATTAACGTATTATGGTTAGTTTTACACAACAATGCAGGACTGAGTAGTTGCAACAGCTCAAAAAGCCTAAGATATTTATTACTCAGCCCCTCACAGAAAATAATTCCTGATCCTGGTCTAGATTCAGTTATTAAGTTCTGCTGTTTTATGCATTTGAATGCTATATATTGATAAAGCTCTAGATAACTCTCTTATTACATAGCATAAAACAATTTACTTCTCATAATACTTATAAAAATAGAATTAAAAATACAAAATAAAAGGAATATAAATTTTAAAATATTTATCTATTAATCTTTACATGAATATAATCTTTTATATTATGCATTTTCCTATTCTACACTTATAGAAAAATGTAAAAGATTTAAAAAGGACCACCTTAAGATGGGTTAATTAGCATATTTAAGTATATTTACATAATATATACTTATATAAAATATATAAATATATTTGGCCTTTTCTGCATAATTATTATCATAATTATAATAAACGTGTCATTACACATGAAGTGGAATCTTATGACCTTTAAAGTAACTTGTAACCCTCTAGAATTCTATTTATTGATTGTCTTAAATAAACAAGGTTTTGCACAGGGTAGTTAGTATACACAAATTTGAAATTGAGTGTCTATGCCCTGCAAAACCTTGAGTTGAAACACAAAATATACATTTAAAAAATAAGCAACAATACAGGATAGCCATGCTAAATGACATGCATGTTGCAACAAGAGAAATCAGTCACCACCAGGTAGGACACTGTGGAAGAGATGCTCACCAGAGACAGTGCTTAACATGAGTTATGACTCACCTTAAGACTTACATAAAGAAAACAAAAGATTTAAATAAGAGAGAATAGTATAGTATCAAAAATAAACACATTCCTCAAGAATAAGCAAAATGAAACATTGGTCTTGCTTCAGTTTTCCTTTTTAAAAAATAGCTCATTTGGCCGGGCACGGTGGCTCAGGCCTGTAATCCCAGCACTTTCAGAGGCTGAGGCCAGCGGATCACCTGAGGTCAGGAGTTCGAGACCAGCCTGGCCAACATGGTGAAACCCTGTCTCTCCTAAAAATAAAAAAATTGGCCGGGCATGGTGATGCATGCCTGTAGTCCCAGCTGCTGGGGAGTCTGAGGCAGGAGAATCACTTAAACCCAGGAGGCGGAGGTTGCAGTGAGCCGAGATCGCACCACTACACTCCAGCTTGGGCAACAGAGTGAGACTCCATCTCACCAAAAAAAAAAAAAAAAAAAAAAAAAAGCTTATTTAAAATTTTAAGCAATACATATATCATCTGAGAAACTAATGTTCAGATAGAATAAAGACCAGTCCAGGGCCACACAGCTCATAAGTTAAGGATTATTTAAAATCAGCATTCTGACTACCAGATGCTATCATATTTAAATAAGTCCAGTTTTGTTGAAGAGGTTTCAAAGAGACGAGTAATATGAAATGGGTTTGGAAATGTAAGAAGATCTCAGTCAGAGTATGGAGGAATTTGCGTGTATAGTGTTTACACTACAGGAATGGGGAAACTACTGACAATCTTAAAGCAAGACAGTGAAACATCTGTATGGGGAGATAGAGAAACAAACCTGTATCAAAGGGAACACAGTCCTGTCTTTGAAAGCCTTTAAATCCAAATGTAGCGATGGCCTTTGTAAAAGTAAAATGACTTTTCTCTGTAATTCTTTAAAAATATATTTCTATTTGTAAGCTTATGCCAATACAGTGATTACTTAAGATGACAAAGAAACCACCCACTACATTACGATCTGTCTTGGCAAGCTGGCAGTGTATTCATCTCATGTTAATTTTGCGGTTTGGTTTGTTCTTATAGGTCTTCAGTTCTTACGGGTATGCTCATCACGCTCTGGAGCCCCATCCTGAAAAGATCTTTTCAGATGCTGTCAGTTTATTATGAGGATAATTCACACAGAAGTGACCCGGGCCTCTAGTGCCAGGCCCTGCCTTGTTCCCTTGACCCATCTTATCTGAAGCCACTTGACATTACTACAAGCTAGCATCACAATAAGAAAAATTTAAAGAAGAAACAGCTCAACTACTCCAGGGCTCCATAAACCATCAGTCTTGCTGCTGATTTTCCTCTATTTTTTTTTTACCCCATTTGTAGTCACTGCTTCCTTGTCTTCTTTGCTTTGATATAACTTCTGATTATGCTAAACTGTCCAAGGTCTTCATTCTTTTAAAAGTAGGTCCCCAAACTCCCATATTTATTCTGATTCCTGCACCCAGTGGTGAGGTTTCCACCACCATGTACTAAGTAAGCTCCTTTACATCATCACCTTCTTAGCACAAGGCCTTGGTGCTAAGGTCTTATCCCCTACTCCTGGATAAACTGCAAGCATATTTTATAATGCCATCTCTATTGAACTTTTCTTTTGAATTTTTTCATGGACACTTGTATTAGTCAGCTTTTCCAGTTATAATTATGCATAATCAACAAGCCCAAACTTTCAGGCTTACATTGTTGAGGCAAACACTGACTTCTCATTCGTGGGTCTGGGGATTGGCTGCAGTGGGTCTGCTCCAGGCTGTGGGTTGGGTACAGGTTTACTCCTTGTGTTTCCTTATTCTAGGATCTAGGTGAAAATAGAAGCTTCCATCCGTGAGGTGATAATGTCATGGCAGAGTGGAAGAAAGATGAGAAGCACATAATGCCTTTTAATACCATGCTTACAAAGCATGATCTCAATTCTGCACCTTCCATTTGTCAAAGCAAGTCATGTGACCAAGCCAAAACCCAGTGGGATGAGAAACTTTACCATGTCCATGGGGAGTCCTAACAAGGGCAGAGAAGGAAGGAGCATTGTGGACAATCTAACACAATATATATAAGCTACTGAGTTATGTAAAGGAGGAGGATGGTTTGTTGATGTAACATTAGAAGAAGTTGAGATGGTTAATGTTTGCTTTGCACATGATCAAATAATCTGCTCTTTCAATATTTTCCAAATAAGCTTACTTGGAAAACATATTACTCCATTTTAGGTCTTGTATCTTTCCACAGAGATATGTTGAATATGAAATCAGGTCTGAAATCATAGGTAGTACTAATGAGACAGAAATGCAACTGATTATTTTTTACTTTTTATTTGTTTAGTGTTGCTATTACGTGTGTTACCTGCTGTTCAACCACATGCATTAACGTTTCTCAGTTTGATATTCATTTATTCAGTAGAAAACAGTAGAATGTGAAAAGGTGCCTATTTCTATTTCTGGGACATTTTACTATATTATTTTTCATGAATAACATGATACTTTTTCTCTCAATCATTTGTTTTCTTTGGTAAAAACCAAGTTTAATTGTAGGAAATCAACCTATGACTTTTGCACCAAGAGGAAGCACAAAGAAATAATCTCTGCATTTTTTAGATTAATTTTTATTTTTGTGTGCTAGGAGAAGTAAGGGGAAGTTTGTTGTTTAATGAACAAGTTCAAACAAATTCATAGACGTAAAACCCAAATGAACCTTAAGAGCTCGCCAGCTTGATATCATGTTTCCCTCCCCACAACTAAATAGTATTGTCTCTTTTTACCTGAAATAAAACGCACATCCTTCTTTTGTTTGTGGTGACATTCTCCAACCTGCCAATATTTAATTCTTATCTGATTAAATAAAATAGAGGAGCATAAAAAGAAATGCTTATTAAAAAAAAAAAAAGAAAGAAAGAAAATGTCTCCATGGCTGGCAAGCTTTCTTGTTTTCCTGTGTGTCCTGGCTAATGGACAAGTACATGTTTTAAAACTATATGATAGTCTTAAGCACATTTGTAATTTTTAATTTACCATCAGAGTACTTTAGCTAGAAATAGTTATTCCAGAAAAACATTTGAAGAATGAGGAAAATGCACTTATTTATCCAATGACACATAAACTTAGACTCTCAGAATAAACCCTAAATCCTTTGAAACTGACTTAAAACCAAGAAAAACTTTTTATACACAGTGAAAATTAAACCAGAAATTGGCTTTGTGAAATGGTTACCATCAAATCTCCTACACTGAATGGTGTAACTTAGTATAAGTTTCTTGTGATAGTCAAGAACTGATTTTTACATGTTGAAGAACAAAAGATATCTTTTATTCAAAATTAATTCAGTTGCAGAAAATATTGATGCCATATTTAAGAATACTGGCCGGGCACGGTGGCTCACGCTTGTAATCCCAGCACTTTGGGAGGCTGAGGCGGGTGGATCACGAGGTCAGGAAATCGAGACCACGGTGAAACCACGTCTCTGCTAAAAATACAAAAAAATTAGCCGGGCATAGTGGCGGGCACCTACAGTCCCAACTAGTAGAAGAGGCTGAGGCAGGAGAATGGCGTGAACCCGGGAGGCGGAGCTTGCAGTGAGCCGAGATTGCGCCACTGCACTCCAGCCTGGGCAACAGAGCGAGACTCCGTCTCAAAAAAAAAAAAAAAAATAGAATACACACACACACAAACACACATTGGAAAGCTATCTAAGTCCTCTAAATTTTGCCAAACTTGCAGGAAATAAATTTCTTAAATGATAATAATTATGATAAAATATTGTTTTCTAGAAATAAGTGAAGGTAAGCTCTCCTCATTTGGAATGAGAAAATTATTTTCTAGAATCTGTAGCTAATAAGCACACAAATAAGTGACTAATAATTATTCAAAAACTGATATTTGTCCCTTTATTTACAGACGCCCATTTGACCACATTAGAACATGTTTAAATAAGAAGTAGGATATAGACACATTTACCTTCTGTCGCTACCAAATCAGTAAGCTTATTGAGATGCCTATAAATCTACTAATATGGCATATGAGAGCTGCATAATTAGGGAGAATCTGATCATCATTAAGCCACTTAATCATTTCAGTATTTTAAAAGTTACACATCATGATGGTAATAGCTCTTGTTTTTTGATCACCTGTTGTATGGAGGCACTGCACTAGATATTTTTTTCTGATCATTTGCAATCTTTGCTATAATCCAACAGATAAATATTATTATATCAATTTTATAAATGAGACAGCTAAAATGAAATAAAGTAGTTTCCCCAAATCTTTTAGTTAGTGTTTGACTCAAATTATTCCTTCTTTCTATTATACAATGAAACCTATAAAGGGGTGAATTATTAATTTCCTATTCCAACTTAGAAAATGTTAAGTGTAAGATTATTATGGCAGTTTACTGATATTTTGGGGATCTGACACCTCTCTGGTTGACACATCCATAAGCTCCCTTTTCATGTTAGTGTCATCTATTGGGTTTCCTGTCGCAGGTCTAGTTGTTAACCTTGAACTATGAAAAAAAAACCTGTAAATTAAAGTAACACATGAAATAAAGTGACAATTGCAGTTTTGTCTCCTCTGTGAAAAGATGCTATGAAAAGATGCCTATGTTTCAACCATTAATTCTATTAATTAAAAACAAGAAAGCATCTCCCATATTTCAGATCATATCAAGTGTTCATCATGCCTCTTACATTGCCTAGTCTATAAATAAAACGTGAAGATGCTTATATTGACTTGTTTCCATAGTGATAAAAGTCTTCCCTTGAGTTGTCAAGGCAATGTGCAGTAGCCTAGCAAATTGGACAAGCATGGGTGCTATTTGTAAAGTAATAGGTTAAAGAGAAGCCAGGATAATCCAATAAGAAATGATCTAGATAAAAATAGAACCAAGAATCTCAGAATGTGAATATTTTGGTTTTAATGACCTGCTAACATTTTTCTCTTTGTGAAATAAATGTGAAACTGTATTAAGAAAGCATAAGACAATATGCACATCCAGTTAGCCAAGTCATGCTTATATAAATGATTTTTTTCTAGAGTATAATCCTTTATTATAGAAGAGAAGTCAAACTTTTCCCACCTCTGAGGCTTAGTTGGGATGGGTGAATGGTTTACCAACAAATATTATATTTGTTTAAAGGTATTGGCCTTGAAATCAACACAAATCCTCAATTATGAAAATAAGAAGGCCAGGCGCGGTGGCTCACGCTTGTAATCCCAGCACTTTGGGAGGCCGAGGCGGGCGGATCACGAGGTCAGGAGATCGAGACCACGGTGAAACCCCGTTTCTACTAAAAATACAAAAAAATTAGCTGGGCGTGGTGGCGGGCGCCTGTAGTCCCAGCTGCTCGGAGAGGCTGAGGCGGGAGAATGGCGTGAACCCGGGAGGCGGAGCTTGCAGTGAGCCGAGATTGCGCCACTGCACTCCAGCCTGGGCGACAGAGCAAGACTCTGTCTCAAAAAAAAAAAGAAAAGAAAATAAGAAAAAATAATTTTTTGGTAATGGCACGAAAAATGTCGAAAAAACAGAACAAAATGCATTCTCTTTCTTGAAAGAATTAAAAATGAATAATGCACAATTCTACAATTCTTTTTTTTTTTTTTTTTTTTTTTTTTTTTTTTTTTGAGACAGAGCCTTGCTCTGTCACTCAAGCTGGAGTTCAGTGGCGCTATCTCGGCTCACTGCCACCTCCGCCTCCTGGATTCAAGTGATTCTCCTGCCACAGCTTCCCAAGTAGCTGGGACTACAGGCCTGTGCCACTGCCCCCAGCTAATGTTTTGTATTTTTAGTAGAGATGGGGTTTCACCCTGTTAGCCAAGATTGTCTCGATCTCCTGACCTCGTGATCCGCCCACCTTACCCTCCCAAAGTGCTGGGATTACAGGCGTGAGCCACCGTGCCCGGCCCAATTCATTTTTAAATATCTTGATACATGATGCCTGTTATAACTGCTAGGGTAGTTGAAATCTGCCAGAAAACAAAACCAAAACACACGTGCGTGCACACACACACACACACACACAGACACACATATTTATCTCCTTCCTTGAGTTCTTCCAGCATCTTCATTTTGACATTAATAAGCAGGTTGAAACCGTCAGATGAGAAAACACAAGATTATCTTTTTTATTTTCCAGAAACAATTTTTATAGCAACTTAATTCTGGCTGAATACAAGAGAAGAATATATGAGAGTCATATCCTTAAGCAAGTGCTCTGAGAAGATGTTTGCAGTTCATGACCAAAGAAATAGCAGAGTAAGGAGGTTACTCAAATACAAGCTATAAAATAGGCAGCAAAGGACTTTCTAGCTAAAGCCAAAGCTTTAAGTCACTTTCTAACAAAATCTCAAGAAAAAAAAAAACCTCAGTAACAACACCTTAAACAACTACAATAACACAGAACTCTTCTTCAGCCTATAATAGGAGCAAAGCCTTACAGCATGAAGACTTTTCTGAAACTTTTTCTTTGATAATACTTTTTTACTGGCCAATTTTTTTCTTTTTTTACTATTATATTTTAAGTTCTAGGGTACATATGCACAACGTGGAGATTTGTTACATAGATATACATGTGCCATGTTGGTGTACTGCACCCATCAACTCATCATTTACATTAGGTATTTCTCCCAACGCTATCCCTCCCCCACGCCCCCAGCCCCAAAAAGGCCCTGGTGTGTGATGTTCCCCTCCCTAAGTCCATGTGTTCTCATTGTTCAACTCCCACTTATGAGTGAGAACATGTGGTGTTTGGTTTTCTGTTCCTGTGTTAGTTTGCTGAGAATCATGGTTTCCAACTTCATCCACGTCCCTGCAAAGGACATGAACTCATCCTTTTTCATGACTACATAGCATTACATGGTGTATATGTGCCACATTTTCCTTATCCAGTCTATTATTGATGGACATTTGGGTTCCTTCCAAGTCTTTGCTATTGTGAATAGTGCCACAGTAAACATACGTGTGCATATGTCTTTATAGGAGCATGATTTATAATCCTTTGGTTATATACCCAGTAATGGAATTGCTGGGTCAAATGGTATTTCTAGTTCTAGATCCTTGAGGAATTGCCACAATGGTTGAACTAATTTACACTCCCACCAACAGTGTAAAAGCATTCCTATTTCTCCACATCCTCTCCAGCATCTGTTGTTTCCTGACTTTTTAATGATCTCCATTCTAATTGTCATGAGATGGTATCTCATTGTGGTTTTGATTTGCATTTCTCTGATGACCAGTGATGATGGGCATTTTTCCATATGTCTGTTGGCTGCATAAATGTCTTCTTTTGAGAAGTGTCTGTTCACATCCTTTGCCCACTTTTTGATGGGATTGTTTTTTTTTTCTTGTAAATTTGTTTAAGTTCCTTGTAGATTCTGGAATTAGCCCTTTGTCAGATGGATAGATTGCAAAAATTTTCTCCCATTCTGTAGGTTGCCTGTTCACTCTGATGGTAGTTTCTTTTGCTGTGCATAAGCTCTTTAGTTTTATTAGATCCCATTTGTCAATTTTGGCTTTTGTTGCCACTGCTTTTGGTGTTTTAGTCATGAAGCCTTTGCCCAGGTTTGAATGGTATTGCCTAGGTTTTCTTCTAGGGCTTTTATGGTTTTAGGTCTTACATTTAAGCCTCTAATCCAACTTGAGTTAATTTTTGTACAAGGTGTAAGGAAGGAATCCAGTTTCAGCTTTCTACGTATGGCTAGCCAGTTTTCCCAGCACCCATTTATTAAATAGGGAATCCTTTTCCCATTGCTTGTTTTTGTCAGGTTTGTCAAAGATCAGATGGTTGTAGGTATGTGGTGTTATTTCTGAGGCTTTTGTTCTGTTCCATTGGTCTGTGTGTCGATTTTGGGACCAGTACCATGCTGTTTTGGTTACTGTAGCCTTCTAGTACAGTTTGAAGTCAGGTAGCATGATGCTTCCAGCTTTGTTCTTTTTGCTTAGGATTGTCTTGGCTATGTGGGCTCTTTTTTGGTTCCATATAAAATTTAAAGTAGTTTTTTTCCAATTCTGTGAAGAAAGTTAGTGGTAGTCTAATGGAGATAGCATTGAATTTATAAATTACCTTGGGCAGCATGGCCTTTTCATGATATTGATTCTTTCTATCCATGAGCATGGAATTTTTGTCCATTTGTTGGTGTCCTCTTTTATTTCGTTGAGCAGTGGTTTGTAGTTCTCCTTGAAGAGGTCCTTCACATCCCTCATAAGTTGGATTTGTAGGTATTTTATTCTCCTTGTAGTAATTGTGAATGGGAGTTCACTCATGATTTGGCTGTTTGTCTGTTCTTGGTGTATAGGAATGCTTGTGATTTTTGGACATTGATTTTGTATCCTGAGACTTTGCTGAAGTTGCTTATCAGCTTAAGGAGATTTTGGACTGAGATGATGGGGTTTTCTAAATATACAATAATGTCATCTGCAAACACAGACAATTAGACTTCCTCTTTTCCTAATTGAATACCCTTTATTTCTTTCTCTTGCCTGATTGCCCTGGCCAGAACTTCCAATACTATGTTGAATAGGAGTGGTGAGAGAGGGCATCCTTTTCTTGTGTCAGTTTTCAAAGGGAATGCTTCCAGCTTTTGCCCATTCAGTATGATATTGGCTGTAGGTTTGTCATAAATAGCTCTTATTATTTTGAGATACGTTCCATCAATACTTAGTTTATTGAGAGTTTTTAACATGAAAAGCTGCTGAATTTTGTCAAAGGCCTTTTCTGCATCTATTGAGATAATCATGTGGTTTTTGTTGTGGGCAATTTTCTTTAGTTATTTATTCATGTCAGTGGTTTGGCATTGATATGATTTATCAGTCTTGTAGTTTACAGTTAATATTCAGGCAAATTTTCAAATGTGTCCAATAGTAATATAATGGACATGTGTGTTTCCATCTGCCCTGTATTCTGCATCCCCTTCACTGGATAACAGCAGGCACTTTGTTCACATTTTTTCAGACTATATGATTCTGATGAGCTGTCACAATTCCCTGCACACCTGACCACCATTCTCCAACAACTGTTGGACCCATGACCCACGCCTAAGCAATGAGAATCTTCTGGAGTTTTATATATGGTCAGTGGGAGCAAAGAGCTCTCTCATGCCTCTCTGGGCTCTAGCTAAGGTAATGTTAGCCCCCACCATCACCTTCTTCTGCCCTCCTGGAGGTAGCCATCTGTATTAGGAGAGAATTAGCCTATAATTCCTAAGAAACAGAGCCAAGATGTGAGAGAGATAGGGAGAGTAGGAGAGTCAGTAACACTATTTGAGTCCCTGAATGGAGTCTCACTTCAGACTAGATTTAAGTTTGCCTTTTTATTATTATTATTGTGGTAAGAATACCTAGGATGAAATCTACCCTTTTGCCCAGTTTTGAAGTGTACAATACAGTGTTGTTAACCATAGGCATAGCTTTGTACAACAGATCTCTAGAAGGTAACCATCCTCTAGAAGTGAAACTTGATATCTACGGAAGTGAAACTTTGTATCTACTGAATAGCAACTTCCCATTTCAGTATCCTCACAGCCCCTGACAAACACCCTTCTACTCTTTCTTTCTGCATTACTATATTAGATACCACATATAGGTTGAATCATGCAGTATTTATCATCTTTGACTGGCTTATGTCATGTAGCATAATGTCCTCAAAGTTCCTCCATATAATCACATATGGCAGGATTTTCTTCTCTTTTAAGTCTCAATAATATTTCATTGTATGTATATACCACATCTTCTTTATCTACTCATCAGTCAATAGACATTTAGGTTATTTTCACATGTTTGCTATTGTGAATAATGTTGCAGTTAATGTGGGAATCCAAATATTTCTTCAAGATCCTGATTTCAATTCTTTTCGATAAATATTCAGAATCGCTAGATCAGATGGTATTTGATATGGTTTGGCTCTATGTCCCCACCCAAATCTCATCTTGTAGCTTCCATAATTTCCACATGTTGTGGGAAGGACCCAGTGGAAGATGATTGAATCATGGGGGCAGGTCTTTCCCATGCTGTACTCATGATAGTAAATGGGTCTCATGAGATCTGATGGTTTTAAAAACAGGAGTTTCTCTGTGCAAGCCCTCTCTTTGCCTGTTGTCATCCAAGTAAGATGTGACTTGCTCCTCCTTGCCTTCCACCATGATTGTGAGACCTCCCCAGCCATGTGGAACTGTGAGTCAATTAAACCTCCTTCTTTTGTAAATTGCCCAGTCTCTGGTATGTCTTTATCAGCAGCATGAAAGTATTTCCATTTTTAATTTTTTTGAAGAACCTCCATATTGTTTTTCACAGCAGCCAAAGCATTTTACCTTCCCACCAACTGTGTACAAGGGTTCCAATTTCTCCATATCCTTGCCAACACTTCTCCAGTAAGAAAGACAATAATTCCATTATTTTCATTGTTGACTTTATTTTAAATTAGATTTCCTCCATTTGAAGAGCCCTGTGGTAAAATAATAAAATAAAATAAAAATTTCTTTCTGAATTGTGAGTACTCAAGGTAAAATCTATAGAAATTATATTCACATAGCAGCATATAATTTCTCTTGGATATATTTTTTTCTCAGTTACTGTTATTTTATTTTGCATGGAATAATTTACCTAGCTTTATCTTCAGTCTTTAAATAAGGTCAAGAAATACTCTCGGCAAATGTCCTTAAATACATCAATATTCTGTCTCCTTTGATTAAGCACTTAGAAATATTTGAAATAACTTGGCAAGGTGATAGGCTGTTTTTATTTTTACCCACTGATTCGCCCTAAATACAGAAGCTAAAGTGACGTTTCCTTGTCAAAATAATTTTGGGCTTCATGGAAGACAATGACTTGAAGGGACTGAAAATTTTAGACTAAAGATTTATGCTTTCAAGATGGACAGAGGAAGTGAGGGAAGAGGGGAAAGGAGGGAAGGGGAGGGGAAGGGAAGAAAGGGACAGGAGGGAGGGCATGGGGAGAGGGGGAGAAGAGGAGAGGTCTTAAATAATGATTGTATTCTGTTCTTTCTCTGGTATTTCTTATCTCAACAAAGGTCACAATCCCAATTTATTTCTACAGAAACAAAAGAAGGCACTATTTTGGGATCCTCCTTCATCTCCTTGTTGCCCTCGCTTAATCAAGCACCAAGGCCTATAGCTGTAACTTGAACTACATCGCTATTCGTGGCGCCGCCCTAATTCCAGTCACTATCGTCTTTCATGGGTATACTGCAAGAACCTCATGACTAGCCCCAAGGTCTCTTTTCTTATTTCCACTAGCATCACCCAACCTATTCCCTACTCTTCAGCCAAGATGAGAATCATAAAATGAAAATCTGATCATGTCTATTTCAAATCCTGCAACGATGAATGCCTGGCATATGCCATTAAATCTCCTCTTTACCTTTTTATCTTCTATCCCTCCTTAAGGAATCAGCTTGGTATCACTTATTCAGGAAATCTTTTTCTAGCAGCCTAAGCATAGGCTAGGTGCTTTTCTAATTTGCTGATCTACTAGATAACTTATCATACTTTATTATAATTGTTTGCTTACTTTTTCCCCAGTATACTATAAACTGCAAAATAATAGGGCATTTAAAAAATTTTGTTAACTATTTTACTTCTGGTAGTAAAAATCTAGTATATACAGTCAGTATTCAACAAATATTTGATAAGTGAATAAATAAATACATTTTTCAGTGTTTCTTTTGTCATTTAATATATACTGAAATTGGACGGCATGTACTCAAGGAAAACTAACATTAAGCTGAAGAAAAATATCTTTATTTGCATTGAGCCTCCTTAGTAATATGATGTTTCTACATATTAAATTAAAAAGTGACTAATCATTTATGTATCAGTCAACAAGACTGTACTGATTTAGTAGAATGGTCAGTGTTTGGTATTAATCATCTCTAATTATATAATCAACCTGAGATAGATAGATGATAGATAGATAGATAGATAGATAGATAGATAGATAGATGATAGATAGATAGATATGTCTGTGTGTGTGTGTGTGTGTGTGTGTGTGTATCCTTGGAGAAAGAAAAGAAACGTACAGTCTAGAACAGCATTCAACAACTTTATTTTCATATCCAAATCTAGAGATGTAGAGAAATGGTGACAATATATATGTATAGGCATCTGTCAACTTTTCCGAAGAAATTTTTCCTAGATTTAGAGTCTAGTCTATTTTAGAATAAAAGAATGAAGATGGGCTCCTTTACAGACCCTTGGTCTCCATTTCCATGGACATTTGATTAATTAGGCTTTCTCATACTTTTTTTTTTTTAGTAGAGTTAAGTGCTTATTAAATCCAAATCTGTTCTTTACTGGCCACTCTGTCCAGTTAGAAGCAACATGACAGCCGAGCACTGTGGCTCACACCTGTAATCCCAGCACTTTGGGAGACCAAAGCAGGTGGATCACCTGAGGTCGGGAGTTCGAGACCAGCCTGACCAACATGGAGAAACCCTGTCTCTACTAAAAATACAAAATTAGCCGTGCGTGGTGATGCATGCCTGTAATCTCAGCTACTCCGGAGGCTGAGGCAGGAGAATTGCTTGAACCTGAGAGGCAGAGGTTGTGGTGAGCTGAGATTGCGCCATTGCATTCCAGCCTGGGCAACAAGAGAGAAACTCCGTCAAAAAAAAAAAAAAAAAAAGCTGCATTACAAACACTGATCTACTCCCTCTCAACATTCTGTAGAGACTGAAAGTGTGGTTAAAATGAACATCTGAGAGACCATAGTTGTCCCCATGAGTTAATCTCCTAGCAAGATGTATCAATTCCTCAGCCTATGAATGTAAGACTCATCTCTCTAGAGTACCACTTCGATCACATCCATCCCTATAATGAAAATATTCAACAGTGCCCTCTTCTTCATCAGAGTAAATCTAAATTACTTGTATATTTAAAACAGAAACACTGATGGAGGTTCAAAACGAATAAACTATCACAAGTGCATGAAAAGAGAGTCATAAAGAAAAAATTCTCAAGAAATTCAGAAATTCTAGAGGTCATAGAAAGATATTTTAGTTATGCTTGAAATAATAAAACAAACAAAAAAAGGAACAATGTAAAGTAATTTGGAAAAATCAGACCCACTCAACAAAGAGTTTGCCTATATCTTCTCCAGAAAGAATAATTTTGAAGCTGAGGGGTAGGACAAAATATGAAGAGAGAACTGAAACCCAAGCAGATAAGAAGAATGTCAGTGAATACATGACTGTGTTAAATAAGTTCAAGTTTGCATGTCCAGGGAAACTATCTAAGATTTCAGCAGTAATTTACAGGTTTTGTCTCAAAGGAATTGTCACTAATATTGAAAAATAATAAAGGAGAAGAAAGTTTCCAGAAAACTAAAAAGGAGCACACATTGTCAAGTAATGGAAAAGCAGAAGAATCACAGAAAATACACAGAAGTAATTCTGATACTAATACACAATTATAGACAAAGAGAATGAAGGAACATTGGTTAACAGACGCCATGGTCTGAATGTTGATGCTCTCCCAAAATACATATGTTGCAACCTAATACCCAATGTGATAGTATTAAGAGGTGGGGTCTTTTGCTAAGTGATTAAGTTATGAAGGCTCCATGATCATGAATGGCATTAGTGCCTATATAAAAGAGGCTGAAGGGTGCTGCCTTGCCCCTTTCACCATGTGAGGACACAGCTAGAAGGTGCCATCTTTGAAGCAGAGAGAAAGCCTCATCAGCTAATGTGCCTGTGCCTTGATCTTGAACTTTCTAGTCTTCATAAATGTAATAAATTTCTACTGTTTATAAATTACCCAGTCTGAGATACCTTCTTACAGCAGTGAGCAGACTAAGAGATCAGACATACGGTTTTCAATTGACACATTTATTGTAAATCATCAATATTTTCTAGCAGGTACAAAGTTTATATAATCTTAGTCTGTATTAGTTAGAGTTTGTATAACTCTATATTGAAAACTAAGAGTTTCTTGATTCTCTTTGGTGGCTAAGACCAAATATAAAGTATTGTGTTTTTCATCAATTGTTTCTAAAAGAAACATTTGTACCTATAAACATGTACAGATAAGGCAATCAAGATTATACAGGATTTAGAACCAATGATAAAAAAAAATGGAGAAAATTATCCTAGAAAACACAAAGGAGAAATAGAATAGCTCTACTCATAAGTAGGAAATTCCACATGTAGGACCTGCCGTTTCTCTCATGTGGCAAGAGAGCAGGGAAGAGAGCATGAGCTGGAGCACAAGCTAGAGAGGTCTCTTCTTTTCCATACAAAGACTAAGGCTGCCCAAATTGACATTCAGCAATCAGATTATCATTCCTTTCTCTTTGGGGAAGACTGAAGAAGAATTGGAGGAAAAGACTGGAGAGCTTCCAGCTGGATATCACTTTTAATGTTTGTATTTTCATAATAAAGGAATAAGATTGAATTGACTATTAATGATTTATATGTTTAGCATACTCTTGTTCTAAGCATAAGTGTATGTTCTGTCTTGGCTACAAGGAACATATTAAATTATGATTAGATTGGCACTTTCATATTACTTTAATATTCCATGTTCTTTTACATATTATTTATTATATTAGAAATTTAAAAAGAATTGAATTTTATAGTCCCCTACTCAAGAATTACAGACAGGCCAAGAGCTAAAATATATATCTGGCAGAGTTACTAAGAAATGATTTCAGAATGACATGAGTTCAATAGACAAAGCAAGGTTTTCTCATACTATAAATGAGATTCTGCCAGGCTAGGCAGCAAATGCAAAGAGCCAGATTGTGTAACTACCCTTAAAGACATTATCTGCTATAAAGGAGAAGGCTCTTTATATATGAAATCTAAATTCCCTCATGCATAAGGACTCTGATCCTTTCTTCCAACTACCTGGAAAATATTACCTAGAAACAAGTAAGTTCAGACCAACTATTCTAATTTTAGCTAACATTAAAAACAAATCACCTTTTTAAACTACATGGACGATATAATTAAAAACAAACAAACAATCATGAGGTCCTCAAACTTGATTCTGCCTTCTGGTGAGATCAAACTAATTTATCTCAATGTGTATTGTACCCGTAAGAATACACAGTGATTTGTCATGTTTGGCACCAATTTGATGTTCTCCTAAATACTACACAGTATGGTTTGGCTGTGCCGCCACCCAAATTGCATCTTGAATTGTAGTTCCCATAATCCTCACATGTTGTGGGAGGGACCCAGTGGGAGGTAATTCAATCACGGTGTTACAGAATCTTTGGGGTGTTGCTTTTCTGGCTGGAAACCGCTGTAGCCAGTGGTGCCCTTGCCTGAGCTCTTCTCTGACATCCAGGAAGAATGAGTTATGCAGACAAGTGAAGGGTGAGCAAGAGAAAGAGGAGTTTCACTGAGTGTTAGAACAGCTCAGAGGAGGCCCACAGTGGGTAGCTCCTCTCTGTAGGCAGGTCGTCCTGTTGAAGAGGACGCCCTGGAGTGGGTGGTTCCCCTCTGCAGGTAGGTGGTCTCATCCTGTCTGCAGCTCTCAGCAGAGAAGAAGCCTGAAGTGGGTGGCTCCTGTCTGCCAGCACGTCATCCCAAGGAGTGTTCAGCATTTGGCAGAGAGGAGGCCCTGGAGAGGGTGGGTCCTCTCTGTATCTGGTCATCTCAACATCTGCCCAGCTCCTGGCAGAGAAGAGGCCCTGGGGTGGGTTGTTCCTCTCTGCTGGCAGGTCATCCCAAGGAGTGTTCAGCTGTCTGGCAAGAGGAGGCCTTGGAGAGGTTGGCTCCTATCTGCAACTGGTCATCCTAACATCTGCCCAGCTCCTGGCAGAGAAGAGACCCTGGAGTGGGTTGTTCCTCTCTGCAACTGGTAGTACTGATGTCTCTGCACGTCTCTGAAACTCTCAGCAGAGAGGGTAGTTCCTCTGTGCAGCCATTTCTCTCTGCAGCTGGTCATCCTGTGGTCTGCTCAGCACTGGCTGATCCACGGGCTTTTAGTGGCCTCAAAGGTGAGGAAGTGCACACCAATTGGTCCATGGATGGCCATGGGTAGGCCCAGAAAAGGCACTACAAGTTCCTACTCCTGTCCATGAGACTGGCAGCCAGGATCCCAGCCATTAGGCCCTCCCTGGCCAAAATATGGGGTCTCACCAGGGACCCACACTTTTCTGCCCAGGAACCTGTCTCCTGCTGCCATTCATGGCAACTGGCTCTCCCAGTTTTGCTCTGAGACCAGAGCAAGCACTGACAGCAGGGAGAAGCCAGGCAGTGGGAGCAGGCACTTTTAAGCCTGCAAGGGCAGGGGAGCCTTCCTGGGCTCCCAAGTGTACAGGGTTGCTTGAGTCTGCAGCCGCTGTTTGGGTGGCTATAGCTGTGCCCAGAGTGGGTGAGGCTTCTGCCTGCTCCATGGACTGGGAGGCCCAGATCTGTGGCCATGGTTTGGGTGGCTGCAGCTGCGCCAGAGATGGCAGGGCTCCTGCCTGCTCCAGGCCTCTCAAGAGCACAGGGAGGCTTGGATCTGCAGCCACAGTTTAGGTGGCTGCAGCCACACCAAGTAGGACAGGGATCCTGCCTGTTCCATGGAGTGGGAGGCCGGAGTCTGCAGCCATGGTTTGGGTGGATGCAGTGGCACCCAGAAGGGCAGGGATTCTGCCTGCTTCTGGCCCCCCAAGAGCACAGGGAGGCTTGGATCTGCAGCCACAACATGGGAGGCTGCAGCCCCACCCACGAGGGTGGGGCTTCTGCTTGCTCTGTGGAGCAGGAGACCTGGGTCTGCAGCCACAGTTTGAGCAGCTGCAAGGGCACCCAGGGAGCCCTTACCCCAACTCAGAAGGGGTGGGGACCCTCCTTGTCACCAGCTCCTGCTGGCCCCACTGATCATGCAGCTCCAGTGATGCCTCCTTGCTGCAGCTGGCACGATGGCAGTAGCAGGGCATCTGGAGCAGCTACTGCTATCAGTGGAAGTGGGTTTTCCCAAGCTGTTCTTGTGACAGTGAAAAAGTCTCATGAGATCTGATGGTTTTATAAAGGGGAGTTCTGCTTCACATGCTCTCTTGCCTGCCTCTATGTAAGACATGCTTTTCCTCCTCCTTCACCTTCCACCATCATTATGAGACCTCCTCAGCCATATGTAACTGTGAGTCCATTAAACCTCTTTTTCTTTTTCGGAAACAGAGTCTCTAATGCCAGGCTGGAGTGCAGCGGCACAATCTCGGCTCACTGCAACCTCCGCCTCCCGGGTTCAAGCAATTCCCGTGCCTCAGCCTCCCGAGTAGCTGGGACTACAGGTGTGTGCCACCATGCCCAGCTAGTTTTTGTATTTTTACTAGAGACGGGGTTTCACCATGTTGGCCAGGATTGTCTCGATTTCCTGACCTCGTAATCTGCCTGCCTTGGCCTCCCAAAGTGCTGGGATTACAGGCATGAGCCACTGTGCCCAGCCGAAGCTCTTTTTCTTTATAAATTACCCAGGCTCTAGTATTTCTTTATGGCAGTATGAAAATGGACTAATACACCACATCTTCTAATTACTTGTACTAAATAACTTTGGAAGGGGCAGTTTCTAAGGTCAGTAATAGTCCTTCAACAAGCTATTTGTGTATCTGAACTCCTACAACAACATGTAAAGATATCTGGCACCTTTGTGGAAGGACACGTGATCTTTTCAGAACTCACTTTATTGGAAAGCCACTTCTGCTTCAGAACAAGACAGAAATAACTTTCTTTTGATATAACCATCGCAAAAATAGCAAAATACCTGTATTTCAGAGTTTAGCACTGAAGTCATCCAAATTAATGTAAAGAGATTATAGTATTCTTCCATTCACTTTTGGTATGTAAGAAACTCCTGGACTAGTTTCAAAATTTGATTGTGATCTAACTGAACCTAACTTGACATCTCTCTCTTCTATTCCCCTTCAGGAGCTTACTGATTCATCCATATACCAGTGCACAGTGAACATGATATTTCCTATTGCTATGGAATTGATGACTAGGGCTCACAGCAAAGGAAAAAGAGTCACAGACCTTCACACCTTTTAAAGAGAAGCTCAGACATGAACTGTTCTGCCATAATCTGGATAGCTTATCCCCAACACAGACACACACACAATTTCTTTCTCAAACACAAACACACACACACACACACACACACAAACTTCCAAATCCATTTAAGCCAGAGATTAGGAAAGGAGAAGAGGGAATTGTCAGTGGTAAGTCCCAAATATAGCAGTATATACAGTGGATTTTCCTTTCAATCCTCAAGCCAATATTGAATCAAAGAGAATCAGTCACAGAGATTGAGAACTCCCTCAAGAAGGTGGCAATGTCACCTCATTCCTGTGTGGGAATTCTACTAACCCAAACAATTTGCCAGACAAGCAGTTCTGCTACTTTAATAGAATACAATACTAGTATCTGGATTTGAGCCAACCTGGTGGTACCTGGTCCAAGAGCCAATGGGCAAGGAGCTCCAGCAGCAAGAGGCTGGATGGGAAGATGGAAGATTGTTGAGACAAAAATGGAAGAAACACCACATTTCCTCAACCACTATCTCCACAGTAATGAATGCCCCCTAAAGAACTCTCTCACGTGTTCCATGGGAGACTCAGCATTTGAGTGTCTGTTCCCAGAGATCCTAGGGTGCTGACAGCAATGCAGTGGTATCCAGAGAAAGAGCAGCAACCAAGAGATGATTCATGTGAAGCAAAGTAAGTGGACAATAAATATCAGCTGTTATTAGTGTATCCTTGGGATTTTTTCCAGTTCTGATGAATTTAGAAAGTATTTGGCAAGTGGTGACGTTAAATATCACTAATGAATAATTAAATGAGGACTTAAAAATCTGATGTATATTCTGAGATACATGTTATAACTCTCAAAGTCTGAGACTCACTATTTCTTCTTGAGATTATGGAGAATACCTGTTGTCACCCCAAGTTATAGATCACTGCATATAACATTTTAATATTATTAAATTAAATGTAAGTTCAATCAGAGCATTTGAAATCACTGTCTTTGAGTATTACTCCCTGCCAAGAATTTTGACATGCAGCAGAGGTTTAGTCAACTGAAATTAGGGATGGGTCATAGTTTCACCAATTTGAAAGCTAAAATTTAAGATAAAAAGTTGTAATTCACTTAAAAATTTCAAGAGGTGATTGATTAAGTAAATATGATCATGCATCACTTAACTACAAGGATATGTTCTGACGAATGCATCATTAGGCAGTTTCATCACTGTGCACACATCATAGAGTGTACCCACACAAACCTAGATGGTACAGCCAGCTACATACCTAGGCTACATGTTCCTAAGGCAATAAAATTGTACAGGATTTTACTATACTGAGTATTAAAGGCGATTGTAACACAATGGTAAGTATTAGTGTATCTAAATCTATGTACATACAGAAAAGGTACACTAAAAATATGTTATTATAATCTTAGGAGACCACATCATATATTTGGTCCATCACTGATGGAAATGTCATTATGTAGAGCATGACTATACATCCTTTTAGATCTTAAAGGAGTTGTTTTCATGCAGTTTTGCCAATAAAAATTAAAGAAACTACATTTTAAATCACCTCAATTATTTCCTCCAATTACTTTAAAGCTTGTGTACTTATGTAGTACAATTTAAGTTTTATTCAATAACTAAGTTAAAATAAAGGAGTATTTGAAAACTAGAAAGTATTTAGGTATATTTAATGACTTATTTTAATAATCTTATTCATTTAAATATATTACAAAAGAACTTTCATACTAATATCTCAGGAGTGTATAATTTTAATCATTTTTAATTAATGTATGGTCTCACTTTGCTTTTCTAGTCTTTTGAGTAATAGCCTGCTAATTGCTAGCTTTAAAGGTTGTCAGTCACTTAGTCTCAATCTCATAATGACCCAACACCAAGCAGAATTGGATCCATTATCAAGTAACTTAAAATAAGTATAAAAGAGTGAGGTGTTTGCTGTTCCATTTAAAACATGGAGTGCTATGAGTTGAATGCCGAAACCTAATTCCCAGTGCAACAGTATCGGGAGGTGTGGCTTTTGGGAGGTGACTGAGTCATAAGGGCTCCACCTTCGTAAACGGGATTTGGTGCATTTATAAAACAGCTTGTGGAGGAATTTTGCTCCTTTTCACCCTCTGGCCCTTCTGCCATGTGAGGACATAGTGTTTATTCACCTCAGGAAGATGCAGCATCAAGTTGCCATCTTGGCAGCAGAGAGCAGTCAGCATTAGACAACAAACCTGCCAGCATCTTGATTTTGGGCTTCCCAGCCTCCAGAGCTGTGAGAAATAAATTTCTGTTTTTATAAATACCCAGTCTCCAGTACGTTGTTATAGCAGCACAAAGCAGCACCACTATATTGTCATATATCAGTAGGAAGCGCTGATTGTCAGATACAGCCAATAGAGACCTCACTTTGTAAAATCAAATAAGGTGCACTTATCTAAAAGAAGTTAAAGTAGACAATGAAGGTTTACAGTTTAGCATCCTAATCCTCACTAGGAGGTACATGTTTATAGATTATAGCATCTGAACAAGCACCAAAGTTCTATTTCCCCATTCAAGCTAAGTCTTATATTTTGAAGTCTCTACCAATCTGCATGTAAGCCAGACTGAATATATACCAGGGACTGCTTCATTTCAGCCAACTGTGTCCTATCAATCTTGATGTTACACAACATACCTGGATGCAGTGCCATGGTTCAGCATGCACCAGTCCTCATTTATCATACTCACGTTCCCCAGGATAATACATCCTGGTCCTGGCACTTTCCTGAACATAGAGTTTCAGAATGAGAAGCAGGGTCAGATGTCTCTGGGAGACAGGCTAATGGGCTCTTAGACTAGCAATAAGGCTTATAAGCTCCCCTAAAATAGTAATAAATATTCCCATGACAATTTCTCCATACATTTCCCAAGCTCTATCTTCTTGGTTAGCTGAGACAGCCTCCAGGATACACTGATGTTCTAAGGCCAATGAGGTCACTGTCATTTCTTCTACTAATTTACAATTATACGTTTTTAAAATAAAGTCTGTTTACATTCTTGTAGAAGCATGACAATGAAGAAAATCAAAGTACTTGTGAAAATATGAATGATAAGTACTCCATTTCATCATTAAAAAGGCCTAAATAGGCTAGTTTATTCTTGCCAAACTAACATGCAAGCAATTCAATTATTTTTCACAGAACAATAAATAATATACATTTAATATGCACAGTTATTTCATTTCATTTCAATTGTCATTCTTCAATTATAATAATCCCAGATATTTTCTAAAATATGTTCAAATATATATTTAAAGAATTACATGTGCATGTGTGAAACCTCTGCATAATACAATTTTTTACAGGTCTATCACAGACTATAGACATTATTGTTATTATTCCTAAATTTTTAACCCTCAGGAAAAAGGTATCAACCTTTTCCTATGAAAAAGTCACTTAGAGTTGGATGCACTCACTGAACTTTATGTGTAGTCACACTTAAAGTTGGCACATTATTCACACAAATTCTGACCACAGAACTTCATGTTATAATTATTTGTCACGAAATTGTTATAGACACCTTAAGTATTACATATAATTTTTTAATTTAATTTTTTTTTTGAGATAGAGTCTCACTCTGTCTCCCAGGCTGGAGTGCAGTGGCACCATCTTGGCACACTGCAACCTCTGCCTCTTGGATTCAAGCGATTCTCCTGCCTGAGCCTCCCGAGTAGCTGGGATTACAGGTGTGTGCCACCACGCCTGGCTAGTTTTTGTAGTTTTAGTAGAGATAGAGTTTGGCCATGTTGGCCTCAAACCCCAAACCTCAAGTGATCCTCCTACCTAGGTCTCCCAAAGTGTTGGGATTACAAGCGTGAACAACTGCGCCCAGACTTAATTTAATTTTTATAAGGAAGAAACTTTATAGTATTGGAAAATTTCTATCCAGTAGGTCCTGGTGAACTGCCTTGCTACTAGCCAGAGATTTTGAGATACAGAGGCTTCCCCGCCACCACACCCACACTCCTATTATATAAATGCAGCGACACCTTGAAAATAATGGCAGGTAGAGAACAGAAACAGTGATTTTAGGAAAATCTCAAATAGTGAAAGGGTGAAAGCATGGGAGAAAATAGCTCAAAGAAAACATGCTGGTATTTTCACCTTTTCTTGACACAAAGTATTACATCTGCTTTTGGATTCAACTGATTAATACAAGCTTCTATAATACCTACCATATTCCTGTGATCCAAGGAAAAAGTAACAAGATTAAATATTTAATGAAAGAGACTAAAAATAGTATTCTTTACCTGCTTAAAAGCAAAAATAATCGCATCTCTTCCTTTTCAGTCTTCTCAGCTGATTTTTTCCATTGATATGAATTCTACATAAAATATGGATGCATTTTGGGCTAAGGTAGAGATTGAATGAAGAGACTTGAGTTAGAAATAGATGTATGAAAAATGTAAACAAGGTCTAGATGATTAATCTGTAGTACTTCAACTCATTTTGTTCATTTAATCTGGTATCACAAAAGGATAATTTTCATGCACTATTGACAGATGTCACTATATTGTAAATATTGGCAGTCTTCATCAATTTTAATTGATTCAATCATAGAGTACTCTTAAAGTGTCAAGAACCTAACAAGACACACAAAAATAAGAAATTAAATTTTTTCATTTTTCTAGATTAAAATTCTTTCTTCTCTATAGTAAGATTTTTAATGTAAAAATTTACTTATACTAAAATTTATGCAATTTTGTGTTGACATAAAATTATCTCATTTAAAAAGTAATTATAGTGAAATTTCACCCATACAACAGGGCATAGTATCATTTCTCCCTGTTCTGCCCTGTTAAGTACAACTATAAATATCGACAATAATGCAAGAAACAATCAAAGGAGAAATCTGGAAAGTAGAGAGAACTGGTTAGGGGCAGCAGAACTAGAGGAGGAACATAGCAACAGGTCATTTTATGCCCCCCTCACCCTCAAAGAATGCTATCCAGGCTTGATGTTTCCTAACTCCCAATCTAGCAACAGAAGGCAGCCCAGGTAGACTCGTTCCTTTCCTGGATGGAGAGGCTGCTGAAAATACCCAGCAAGCTTGGCGGATGTAGCAACAGAAATTCTTCAGGGGCTCTGCCCACAGGAAGTTGCCAGAGGCAATGCTATCTTTCCCCCATGAGCCTGAGACCCTCCTCATCCCAACCCAGAGATGCTGGACAGCCAGGATGCAATGGCAAGACGAAACTTGTCCCAATAACCAGCCTGTCTCAGGGAGCTTCATGGTCCTCACTGTCCAGAAAATATTTTCTCCCGTGTAGAGATACCAGGTGGCTGGTGGCACCGGCAAAGAGAATCATGTTTCCACAAGTGACCCAACCTAGAAAACACTTTTTGTCACTATGTGCAGGAGACCTCCTTCCCCTAGCTAGAGGCAACAGGCAACCTGGCCTGGAGCACTCCTTCCACCCACTCAGGAAACACGACAGGGACCAGTGGTATCCGCAGTGGCACCAGGTAAACCAAGCAGACCAAAATAATAACATAAAGGCTCTGAAAAGAAAAATGTTGACCCACAGCCCACAACAGTAAGTCAAGCCCTGCATGGAAAGCCTAAACAAGGTGACTACCTGCTAAAATAAAAGAATCTAAATGGTACCCAGGGTCTCCTTTCATCCAATCCCTTCAATCTTGTTACCATTTACTCACTTAGATGGCTTCTGTCTAAAATGCTGTAAGAGGGCCTCACAGAGAAGACCCATTTAAAGGAACTAAATCATTCTGTACCCTGTCTGCAAAAATCAGAGATAAGTTTCATAGAGGCTTCAGGGTGGTGTACTGAGAGTAACAGAGAAAGAAAAAAAAAAAGAACAGAGTCCTTGCATCATCCATTGCAAGAGAGATTTCTCTTCTTATATTGAGGTCATTTATTAAATTGACTATCTTACTATCGGCTAAGTGCAAAGAACACCTGATTTACCTAAGTGTAGTAAATTGTAGTATTTTCTTTATTTTTTTCTTTTTAGCTAATTTTTAATTAGTGAATCTATTTTCATGGCCTTAATTTTTATGACTGAAAATTTAGACTGTATCTCCAAATACTCCCTCAACAAATTTAATATTTCTCTATTTCTGGGATATTTTTGCACTTAAAAGCTATTCTATTGCAAATGTGTTTAGCCAACTGCATTCAAAGCATACAATAGAATATCACTATATAGGGAACAGGCTGGGCGTGGTGGCTTATGCCTGTAATCCCAGCACTTTGGGAGGCCAATGTGGGCTGATCACTTGAGGTTTAAGACCAGCCTGGCCAACATGGTGAAACCCTGTATCTACCAAAAGTACACAAATCAGCTGGGCATAGTGGCGGGCACCTGTAATCCCAGCTACTCGGGAGGCTGAGGCAGGAGAATTGCTTGAACCCAGGAGGGAGAGCTTGCAGTGAGCCGAGATGGCGCCACTGAACTCCAGCCTGGATGACAGAGTGAAACCATGTCTCAAAAAAATCTTAAAAAAAAAAAAAAAAAAGACTATCACTATATAGGGAATAGATAATTTCTAAAAAACTATTATTTTGTATCATCCAACAGCAAATTCATACAATTTTTGTAAGTTCCCACAATTTTTCACTTAATAAACTTATTTAAATGTTGGTCATTCACCTTAATGCTTTATTTTGAATATCAAATAAAATAAAACATATTTTCTTTCTATAATGTGTCATGACATTTAATATTTGGTGATTTCGTTCATTCATAATAGTACAGTATAGAATAAGCCATTAATATATTTAAGAGAGTCATGACACCATTTTCACTAAGAAGGAATCTATATTACCTTGAATTCTAATGCCTCTGTTTTCTCCTCAAAACACTCAATCTCTTTTTCCTCTATCTTAACAAATTATTAAGTTAAAGGATGTAAGTATACAACATTTCTGCTAAAGTAGAAAAATTCATCTTGAATTTCATACCAAGATCTCTGTAAATACTTAACCTTGTGCAAATAAGTGCAGCAGAACTGCAATGAACATATCATCACCTAATCAGTGATCTACATGACAAAAAGATGCTTCACTTTATGTAATTTAGTTTGCTATGGAACATATCACAAAGGAAGGCTTAGCAAGATAATGATCCTTTAAAATCCCTCGAAAGCTTGCGTCACTGAATAAAAGCCAAGACACCACTTGCTTTATTGATTGCCTTTATTAGGAACCTATACTCCACAAGCAAATTGGCTCTATCATATATGTTACGGCTTCGACTTATAGTTTATGTAACTACACTAACTATCACTCCAACATGTGTGTTTGTGAGGCTGGGGAGGGAGGCAACAACAGCAACACCACACAATCAGTTGTGAAATACAAAATAAAACATGAAAATTAATTGCCATAATGAGTCTGTCCATATGAGGACCACTTATTCTGGCAGGACGCTATCCATGTTCATAAGGTCACACGTCAAGTTCACAGAAAGGTCTACCTATTGAAGGTAAATTATGGGAAAGGCATGTGTCCATTCCACCCATAGACTGATAGGTAAAGTTGCAGTCCTGGCCCCCTGCTTGCAAGAGCCTCGGCCATTGTCACAAACACACAAGCAACATGCTCTTGAGCTAGTTTGGGTTAACACAGAATTCCTGGGTAACCTTATGAAATAAAACTGCACATGCCTTTTATGTTTTATAAGGGTGCCCTGAATAGGTGTGTGATAATGTCGTCTTCATCCTGCACCCTGCCTGTCACTGGAGGCAAGTTGGTAGACAGTTCCCTGTTCTGCAATTAGTGCATAAGGACATTGGATCCACCCATAGGATGTAATCGGAAGACATGGAGTGCTCTTCTTTTGCCAGCATACAACCACAGCCCAGTGAATAAACCATGGTGTATTACTGCATGCTTCCTAAAATTCCTAACATTGTAAATCAACTTTGGGAGCCCAGCTAAGGAAGACATGAAAACAGACTTCCACACAAATTGATCCCATAGCCATTTTATCTATTTTTGCCCCCCAATTATTCTTCTTAAGTATACTTCTTCCTAAAACCTTTTTCTTTCACTATTTTTACAATAACAAATCAGATATCTAGGCTCATATCCCACTTATGGCTTGTAAGTGGTGGAGCTGGGCTATGGGTAGGTAAGCTATCATGGGTAAGCTGCTTTACTCGATTATACTTCAATTTTCTATTTTGTAAAAAAAGAATGGAAGAGCATTTACTTCATAGGTTTGCTCATGAGAATTAAATTGGTAAATTATGAGAATTCCTTAGGATTTGTCTCATAATGATCAATAGCCATTATTAATATGATTATTATTATTTAAATAGGTTTTCAAATCTGACCAATACTGTAAAGATTTAGAAGCAATTAAGTAGAGTCTATAAGGGAAAAAGGCATATAATTCTAGATAATCATCATGTGAAATTCTATTGAAAGACGTTATTTCCCATGAGCCCGATGCTTTAAAAAATAATTATACTAAATAATTATTGATTTGTTAAGGTGGCAGGAACTCTGCCTTTTTCTTTCTACCATTATATTAGTCAATTCAGGCTGCTATAACAAAGAACCATAGACGGGATGATTTATAAACAACAGAAATGCATTTCTCACAGTTCAAGAGGTTGGAAGTCCCATATCAGGGTGTCATCATGATTGGGTTCAGGTAAGAACCCTCAGGTTGCAGATCACTGACTTCTTGTGGTATCCTCACATGGCTGAAAGAGGGCTAGCTAATCTTCTGGACTCTTCTTGAAAGGACACTAATCCTATTTATGAGGGCTCCATTCACATGACCTCCTAAAGGCCCCACTTCTAAATACCATCACAATGGGATTAGGGTTTCAACATATGAATTTGGGGAAAACACAAATATTCAGTTCATAACAGCCATAAAACCAAAACAATTAGGCATATTTTATGCTGCCTGAAATAGGCCTTAAATATGAATTATTAAAATTTGATTCATGACACACAGAGAGGAAAATATAATCACTAGAAAATAGATGGCTTCATTAAAAACAAATAAATTTGGAAAACATAGATCAAGTATTGGTATGAGAAAACAAGTTTAAAATAATTCAAAGTGGTACAGTGCTGAGTGTTGGAAATGGCTTTTAAAAGGTTTAGATCTTGTTCCCAACTGCATATTCAAGACTCACAGATTATATTTTCTCTTGGTAGTCTCTGACGCATGTGCACAGCAGAAGGGGAATGAATGTATCAAACACTTGCTCTGCATTACACTATTTTACTTAATCCTGAGAGAAACATTATGAGATAGAAATGATTTTCCTAATTCTAAAGTTGAAGAAGCCTGAATAATTTGCTCAAGATCATATAGCTGAAATTTAAAATCAGGTTTTCCTTTATCGAAAGCCTATGCATTTTCTTTTCACTATGACATGATGTCATTTATATGCCACTACCTGGGAAGATTCTTAAATGAATTATGTTTTAAAAACATTTATTGGCATTTAGAATAAGGAACTTGATCATTAAAAGTCAGTTTGTTGTCTCCAAGGAAAAGTAATTCAAAACAATTTTTACTTGCTTGTTTTTCAAGGATGCTGGAAAGGTTGAGCAGGGGAATCCTCTAGAAATCTGAGTATCAAAAAGGCATCATCTTTCTTTACATTATTGTGGTAAAAAATGTATATAAGCTGGGTTATAGCACAAATATGTACATTTAAAATTGTTTGGAAACAGCAAAGTGTTTTTCATAGGGACAAAAGCAAATATTGAGAGAAATATTTAAGTGTATCGAAGGGCTTTAGTAGCACTCAGCCTATGCAATACTTTAATCAATGATTTTGATAATGATATTCATGGTGGTCTCACATATAAGATGATATGACACTGAGTGATACGGAAAATACATTGTATGAAATAACTAATATTGCAAAAAGAAACTCAACACATTGGAACAGTGTGACATATCTAATTAAATAAAGCTTGACAGAGATAAATGGAAAGCCCTGCTAGTTGCTCCAAGAAACTAACTTAAAAATTATAACTTGGAAACCATGACTCAAAAAAACTGAATTCAAATATAATGATTGAAAATAAGCTCAAAATTTGTAAAGGAAATATGTGACTAAGAAAAATCTGATGGGATTGTAGGTTGCCCTAATAAAATATAGTAGATAGAACAACTGGTGACAGCTCCTTATTGTATTGATCAAACTACATCTGGATTCTTTATGTATTCCCATATTAATTTATTTATTTGCCTTAGCACTATTATTTCAAGAGTCATAAATCTTCACAGTCTCAGGAGCAAGACGAGAGCAATTTAAGGAGTAAAAGAATATGCCATATCAGAAACATTTGAAAGAACCAGGAAGGCTTATACTAGATGAGAAAATGTAAAGAAAATACTTTTTTTTTTTTTTTTTGCATTTGGGTCCAGGACATACAACTAGATGAGTGGTTAGAAGTTATAGGGAGATGGATTTTGTTTCCACCCAAGACTAAACTATCTACTGGTCAGAACTATTAGAGTAATAGAATAGCTTTCTATGATCATAGAAAATCCCACTTAAATGAAAGTATTAGAAATAGAAATGGGAGAATGAATAAACAGTGTGTAATTTATTTATGAAATGGAATACTACTCAATAATTGTAAATAAATAAACTGTTCAGACATACAGAAACATTATGAATCTCAAAAACATTATGCTGAGTGAAATAGGCAACACAAAATAAGACACACCCTGTGATTCCATTGATATGAACTATTGGAGTAGGCAAGAATGTCCTGTGGTGAGAGAAAGCAGAACAATAGTTGCTTCATATGGAGTGGGTAAGGGAAAGCAGGATGATATATGTACTTGACTAGAATGGCTAAAAGGGGATGTTCTGGACTGAGAAAAATGTTCTATATCTTCATAAGAGTGTTCATGCCACATGAGTATGTGCATTTATCAGAACTAAGTACATTTAAGATCTGTGCATTTCATAATACGTACATTAAATCTCAACTTTTGAAACAATGAAATAAACCCTCTCTTAATCTCATGTTTCCTTCCAGCTACCAGCTATTTCCCTAAAGCCCTTTAGATGAAAACTCTTCAAAAGAGTTATTTCTGTCTCCAGTTCTTCCTGTCTCATTATCTTGTGAACACTATCCAATCTTGCTTTCACCTTGATCACTGAAATTTCTCAGTCACCAGTGACCTCTGTTTGACAATCCAATGATCAATTCTCATTTCTTGCCTCACTTAATTCATCAACTTCACTGGACACAGTAGATCACTTTCTCCTCCTTGAAACTTTTTTTCACTTTTCTTCCAGGACATTTTTGTTCATTTGCTTACCTTCTATTTCACTGGCTACTCCTTCCTACATCCTTTCCTGGATCCTTCTCTTCTTCCTGATGTCTAAGTATTGTCATGCTCTAGGGCTCAAGCCTCACACTTTTCTCTAACAACACGTATGTTCTAGGTGGAAACGTCCAATCCCATGGCTTTAAAGGTACTTTATAAGCTAATAACTCCCTAGTTTATACTTTTAGCTCTCACCTTTCCCATGAATGTTTGACTCAATCATTTAACTACCTAAGCAACATCTCTCCTCAGACGTCCATAAAATTGACTTCTCAACTTAAAGTGTACCAAACGGAATTCTTGCTTTCCAATACTCAACTATATCTGCTCCTTTTCAAATCCTCCCATCCCACTAACATCCTAACCATTCACCAGATTGCTTCACTGTCTATCATTAGGGTGACTAAAGAATGCTTCTGTTATATCCTTGAAGGTCCTCTTCTTTTGACCGAATAAACTGCTTTAAGAAGAGCACATGTGAAACTATAAAGCAAGAAGAAGAGATTATTAAGCTAATCGAATTTGCTTCATCAAACCAGTCATCAATGGGAAACATAGGTCCAAGGAAGAATTGTCTTCTGTGTCACAAAATAGTCAAATACACACACACAAATACATACATTATAGTCACGTACACATATATATATATTCATGTACATACTCATTTTAGTAGTGAAATTAGTCATTCTTAATTTTTTAACTGGATTTAATTTCATAAATCCAGGAAATTTTTCAGTTTACCAACAGAAGACTGAATTGCGGGACCTGGGAGACTACTTCATTTTGATATTTGGAATTCTGTTGCTTCATTCACTGAATAATATTATATACATGCCGTCATTCACAAATATATATTTACTACAAGGCGGTATGTTAAATGGTAATTAGCAGTGATCATACAGAAATTGAAAGAAATTTTTCTTTTAAGTAAAATAAATGGGAAATGCATCATTTAAGTGATACTGTTTAGAGTCATTTTTATTAATATCTCTTTCTCCTTTTTATGGTTGAAGATAGAATTATTGAAATAATAAAATCAGAAGAATTTATTTCACTAAGCAAAAAACATTGAGATGTAAGAATAATAAAGAAATAATGTGGAGCCTTAGCATTCATGAAACCTCAAGAAAGAGGAAGGAACTTGAGTGGAAGTAAGAAAGAATTTGTAAGAAGGACGATGACTAGGATGCTAAAATCATATAGAGGAATGTTTTGAGTTAGAATAAAAAATGAGTACATTGAATTTGTACAGACAACCAAGAAATGAGAACAGTGCAAGATAGTATTCTTCACATTAAAATTTGTTCACAAAGTTATTGTTGTATAATACTATTAAAGTCCTAGAATTCGTTATGCACAAAAGAGAAGGAAGGAAAGAAGGAAGGAAGGAAGGAAGGAAGGAAGGAAGGAAGGAAGGAAGGAAGGAAGAAGGAAGGAAGGAAGGAAGGAAGGAAGGAAGGAAGGAAGGAAGGAAAAGGGAAGGGAAGGGAAGGGAAGAAGGGAAGAAGGGAGGGAGGGAGGGAGGGAATTGCACTGAGCTTGCAAGCTGGAGATTATCTTGATTCCATCTCTAGATATTATGCTTCAATGCAATGACCTTCGAATGAACACACCCCTCTAACTTGTTTCTTTTGCCTGTTAAGGAAAAGAAACAAAATTAAGTAAAGCAAACTAAAAAAAAATTACCTAGATAATATCAGATCTTATTCTTTTGTTAACTTTTCTCAGTAGGCTTAAATTTCTGAAATGTTAGCTGTCTGGACCTGACACTGCAATCTCTCCACGTTGCTTGCTCTCACCAGAGTGGCTACATGACCCAGTGGAGTAACAGGCTGGGGCAAAGTATTTAGGCAGCTGGAATAGAACAGTGACTAGCACAAGGTCGCTCTGATCACATGGAGTTTACAGTCTAGCTGGGATATAGAAACTTAGCAAATCTTCGAAAGTATGATGGGTGCTACAAAAGACAAATTTGGGTTGATATGGGAGTTAGCAATCATTGATATAAATTGGAAGTTCATCAAAATCTTCACAACAAAATTAGCATTAATTTTAATTTAATTTTAATGCTAAAATCGGAAACCTAAAAGAACTTTGAGAATTATCCAGGTAACTATAATGGGCAAACTACTCCATGATGAAGGATGAGCATTTGTGAAGTTACTGAGGTGGAAAATAACATATCTGATTGAAAAACTGAAAGATGTTTAGTGTGACCAGAGCACAGAGAACAAAAATGAGAGGAGTATTGTGTCCGGAATTGGTGGGTTCTTGGTCTCACTGACTTCAAGAATGAAGCCGCAGACCTTCGCGGTGAGTGTTACAGCTCTTAAGGCAGCGAGTCTGGAGTTGTTCATTCCTCCCGGTGGGTTTGTGGTCTCGCTAGCTTCAGGAGTGAAGCTGCAGACCTTCGCGGTGTTCCAGCTCACAAAGGCAATGTGGACCCAAAGAGTGAGCAGCAGCAGGATTTATTGCAAAGATCGAAAGAACAAAGCTTCCACAGTGTGGAAGGGGCCCGAGCGGGTTGCCACTGCTGGCTCGGGCAGCCTGCTTTTATTCTCTTATCTGGCCCCACCCACATCCTGCTGATTGGTGGAGCCGAGTGGTCTGTTTTGGCAGGGTGCTGATTGGTGCATTTACAATCCCTGAGCTAGACACAAAGGTTCTCCAAGTCCCCACCAGAGTAGCTAGATACAGAGTGTCAATTGGTGCATTCACAAACCCTGAGCTAGACCCAGGGTGCTGATTGGTGTGTTTACAAACCTTGAGCTAGATACAGAGTGCCGATTGGTGTATTTACAATCCCTGAGCTAGACATAAATGTTCTCCACATCCCCACCAGACTGAGGAGCCTAGCTGGCTTCACCCAGTGGGTCCCTCACCCGGGCTGCAGGTGGAGCTGCCTGCCAGTCCCACGCCATGCGCCTGCACTCCTCAGCCCTTGGGTGGTCGATGGGACTGGGCGCCTTGGAGCAGGGGGCGGCGCTCATCGGGGAGGCTCCGGCGGCACAGGAGCCCACAGAGGGGAGGGAGGCTCAGGCATGGCGGTCTGCAGCTCCTGAGCGCTGCCCCACAGGAAGGCAGCTAAGGCCTGGCGAGAAATTGAGCACAGCAGCTACTGGCCCAGGTGCTGAGTCCCTCACTGCCCGGGGCTGGCGGGGCCGGCCCTCCGCTCCGAGTGCGGGGCTGCCGAGCCCACGCCCACCCGGAACTCGCGCTGGCCCGCAAGCACTGCGCGCAGCCCCGGTTCCCACCCGCGCCTCTCCCTCCACACCTCCTGGCAAGCTGAGGGAGCCGGCTCTGGCCTTGGCCAGCCCAGAAATGGGCTCCCACAGTGCAGCGGTGGGCTGAAGGGCTCCTGAAGTGCCACCAAGGTGGGAGCCCAGGCAGAGGAGGTGCCGACAGCGAGAGAGGGCTGTGAGGACTGCCAGCATGCTGTCACCTCTCAATATGACATGAGACTGAGGATGTATGTAGAGCCCTGTTCACCATAACAATAATGGAACATTTTATTCGAAGGTAATGGGAAGCTAATGAAGGCTTGTAAGTAGGAGATAACCTGATGAGATTTGCATTTGTAAAAACATTCAGGCCTTATTTAGAGAATAAATTGAAGGGGACAAGCATGGATCCAAAGAGACTAATTCAGAAACAATTACAAGAGTCTAAGTAAAGGTTACTGGTCCTTGAACTACTACGACAGTAGTAGAGATAAAAATACAGGGAGAGATTAGAGAGATGTTTAAGAAATATAATTAATAATAATTAAGAAGTAAGTATATGTGGGAGTTAAGAAAAGGACAAAACAATAATGACTCCCAGCCTCTAAGCTTAAACAATTTGGTGTTTAAAGATGTAATTTATTAAGACGGGAATAGTGAAAAAAGAATGTTATGGATCTCTGGGGATGGGAATATTTTGGATCTGCTGATCTGAGTCACAACGGGAGGTTCAAATAGAGAAGCCAAGTAGGTAGGTGGATATTTGGGATATATGACTTTGGAACTCAGAAGAGAGGAGTAAAAGAGAGATGCAAATTAGGGAATATCTTAGGCTAGCTTCTCTAGAAAATAAGCCTGAAGCAAAAGCATGTTCTTACACTTTACTGGGAAATAAAATCCCATAGAAACAGGGGTAAAGGGGAAAGGCAAGTGGAACAGGGAAGGAAAAAGTGTACATGTTAGGGAACCCCTACCAAGCTGGGCAATTGACGACTTGCAGTTGTCTCCAGAGAGGCCATATGAACTGTTGCCCTCAGCAAGGACCAATCAGGGACATTTTATCTGCTGGTTCTCTCTGTCCCCTGGCTTCCGTTGGCTAAGTTTATCTTATCAAGACAAGGTATTACTCCTCTGCACTTCTGGTCATAACATCTGTTTTCTCAAGAAAGATGGTAGAAGCCCAAGTCCCTGTGGTTCCGTCCAACCAACGAGCAGGCCTGGAGATCTGGAGATACGCCTTTGCCAGTTGGCATTCTGTGCAGGGCTGCTCAGTCTTTACAATTGCAGCAGCAGTGACCTAGTTACAGAAATCCAAGTATGGCACAAGCTGTTCTGGGGTGGTAAAAACTAGGTCTGCTAAGGAAAGTTCAGTGAATTGATGAAAAGTAAAGAACTTCCTGGCAAAATAGCTTAATATGAAAAAAAGAGGATCTGAACAGGGGAGGAAGAGACAACAAAGGATGCATTAGAAAGTAAAATGATGAAGAATAAAATTGGGGTTATAATATATTAGTGTCTTCAAGCTCAAATAATATTTTAGAAATAAACAGACTTTATTTGGGAGAAGTAGGTTGGGCCCAAAACCAGAAACAAATGCACCAATAGTGCTAGTATCTATCATATATCACAGAAACTAAGTGTTTGCTTATTTATGAAATTCAGGTAACAGAAGTACTGAATGTTTTCAAACGTTAGGAAGAAAGTCCACTTGTCTAAGGGTTTCCATTAAGGAATACTTCATAGTGAAATAAAGTTGTCCAGAAACCAAACCCTCCCAATATTTTAATCCCTCCAAAAATTCAAAGAGGACACAAAAGCAAGCAGTATGTGGAATCATCTAGACTACTCCAAGAGAAGAATTATGTAGAAAAGTCGGCAACGTACAAGAAAGGCTGGGTTTGTGCAATTCCTAAATCTAGGAGCATGTACTACTGACTGCTTCTAAGTTATTTGTAGTACAGTGGTTTTAAAATTATTTAGCAGCACTTGATCAGAAATTCAGATAAGAGTGGTACTGATTTGGTTGGGGTGGGGTGAGGTGAACATGGAGCTTCCTTATTTTTTAATTCAAGTCTCCAAATTCTGTCTGTCCAAAACAAAGTGCAGGTTAGATGGGTATGCTCGAAGCCAATGTGGCCAATTTGAGAGCAGAAACAGGGGGAAAAGGCTTGTTCAAAGTAAGATCTATTCAAATTCCAAATTAGCTTTAATTCACCAAGAAACTGCCAACCTGATTTGCCTGTTGAGGAAATATGGTTGCTTGTGATACATACAGATAATGTAACAAAAAAATGCATGAACATTGTTGTCTTCAAATGAATAATGTTCACATTGAAAGTAAATGGTTCACTCCAGCTATATAAAATCCAGAATCCACTTTTACCAAAAATTTGCTGAAAGACAAAGCCTCACAAAACACCATAGTTATACTAAGCAACAGCACAGAATACGAACCGTTTTCTTTTTCTATTGAGCTAATTCAATTCAAACAACTGTTAGCTCTTCAGAAATATATTTCCCTCCAAAGGACACCCTTCCAGCGACAGGATGTGACTTTGCAGACCAGAAATGTGTTTTTCTTCAGTTCCTAACAAATCAAAGCTCTCCTCTTTAAAAAGCTAGACTTTAGCTTAGTATCTGATGGGTGTATCTGCTCTTCTCAACAGAATATGCTGACACTTCTGTCAAAGGTGAGTTTTAAGTAAGCCCAAAATAAATCTAACTAATCAACGGGAACTCACTTGAAACCTCTGTTTAATCCTCTGTTTAGTAGGTGGCAGGTTTCAGAAGTTTAACTCCTTGTGATAGAAGGTGTTCAATTTAATGTCTCTGTATGACAGTGGAACTCCTTGTCATGGAAGGCCTGTGACCATCAGCCTGACAACTGAGTAGCAGGTGAGTAAATCAACGCATGTGGAAATGACCAGAAAACTTGTGTCACATCAAGGAAGAAGCAAAAGTGGTTGATGTATCACAGGCTCTGAGATAAACTTACATGCGTCTTGTCTTCTGTAATAAAAATGCCTCTTAAAGAGAATATTTGGTAAGTCAAAACATGGCATATGTAAGGAGAAGATCACAATTAATAGGATATGTATACTATTTGTGTATCCATTTGTACTTGGTGGCAATATCCACTCCATACTGTCTTGAGCACTGCAGGCATTGGATTTTCTTAGTTTTTTTTTTTCTTCTGTATGTGTGAAGAAAAAAGAAATGAATCACTAGGAGATAAATTCTGTTGTCTATCTAGATCATAGAAACATGGAAAAATGGATGTTTGGTAGAGAAGGAACTTTATATATCAGTAATCCAAACCCTGCCTTCTTTATTTTCCAGATGAGGAAACTTAAGACTGAAAGAAGTTAAATTACTTGCCCAGCATCATGTCCCTAATCAGCAGCAAAACCTAAATTTAATGATGGTTTCATTTCACTTTGCATTATAAAGGTTTCAGGGAGGTTTTTCAGCTAAGGCTTATTAAAAATAAATAAATAAATAAGAAATAAGGCATGAGAAAAAAATGAACAGATGATTATTTATTTATTTTTAGAGACAGGGTCTTGCTATGTTGCCCAGGCCGGAGTATAGTGGGGGCAGTCACAGCTCACTGCAGCTTTGGCCTCCTAGAGAGCCAGGGGGGCAGAGGGGCTGGCTCTTGCACCCCACCTCGCGGGGGGCGCCTCGCCCCCCTGCGATGGGGGTCCTAAGAGCCAGGGGGGCCGAGGGGCTGGCTCTTATGCCCCCTCTCCCACCCTGCATATTAGGAAAAATATCACAGAGTGGGTATACACCTCCTGCGATATGGGGGGTAATGTCATCTTGTCTTCTTCTGGATAGTAGGAACAATAATATCACACGGGTTTGTACACTTCCTGTGATATTGGGAGTAATATCAACCTCTCTACCTTGGAATATTAAGAACAATATCACAGAATGGATGTACACCCCCTGCGATATTGGGAGTAATACCAGCCTCTCCTCTCCGTGGATATTGGGAATCATATCCCAGGGTGGGTGTATACCTCCTGCTGCATGGGGAGTCATAGCGTCCTCTCCCTTACTGGCTATTACGAACAATATCACAGGGTGGGTGTACACGGCCTGCGATATTGGGAGTGATACCACCCTCTCCCCCCCGATATTAGGAACAATATCACCGAAGGGGTGTACACTTCCTGAGATACTGGGAGTAATAGCATTCTCTTCTTCCGTGAATATTAGGAGCAATATCACCGGGTGGATGTACACCCACTGCTCTATTGGGAGTGACGTCATACTCCACCCCCTGGATATTATATTCGGATCAATATCGGCGGCTGGGTGTACACCCACTGCGATATTGAAAGTAATACCATGCTCTCTCCCTCCCTGGAGATTAGGAACAATATCACAGGTGGGGGTACACCCACTGCGGTATTAGGAGTCATATTAGTATTACTTGTCACTCATTTATGATTCACATTAATATGAATTACCAATATTAATATTAAGAAATAATTGCTAATAAAAAGTTTTCAGATTATTAATATTAATTTTAATTATGAGGAGCTACTGTTACTGTGTTCTAATAAATAAGATCAGTCCCACTTATTAATATCAGGTGTTATTAATAGTTAATTTTAATAATTGATTGTTATCATCAGTATAACGCTTGAATATTATTACTATCGGTACTGATTTTAAAAATTATATGATCAGTTATTAATATTGATAATTATTAATATCAATTAATAATTGATATTATTAATTGTGATAAGTAATATTGTGACATTCCTCACAATATGACAGGAGGGGTGTGCACCCTCTGCGATATTGAGCGTCATATCATCCTCTTTCGCTGTGGATATGAGGAACAATATCACGCAGTTGTGTACACCCCCTGCAGTATTGGGAGTCATATTATCATCCTCTCTCCCTCTGGATAGTAGGGAGAGTTTCACAGGGGTGTGTACACCCCCTGCGATATTGGGAGTCATGTCATCCTGTGGCCCTGAGGAGAGAAGGCATTTCTCTTTCTGTCTCCTGTCTCTGAAGAGGAGGAGGAAGTAAAAGTTGAAAACCAAGAGGACTGAAGCCAGTGGCAAGACCAGCCGGTGCCACTGATGAGCCGGCTTGAGGTGAAAAGATGAACCCTCCCCCCACTGTAAGCACATGTGCTCTGAATCCATCACGACCCTTTCACGTGGAACCTCTTAGAGTTGTAAGCCCTGAGAAAAGGCCCAGGAACTCTGTCTTCCTTTCGGGGGCGCTCTGCTCTTAAGACCCGAGTCTGCCAACGCCCCCGGCCGATTAAAAGGAAGCTCTTCCTTCTTGAATCCGGCATCTGAGGGATTTTGTCCCCAGCTTGTCCTACTCCACTTCTTGGTTCACATGTCCGGGACTTGAACCTGGGCCGCGGCGGTGAGAGCGCCAACTCCTAACCACCAGACCACTGGGGAACTTAGAACTTTGTGGGGAATAGATTGCCCAATGTTAGAAGTGGGTTGGCCGTCAGAAGGAAGCCTGGACAGGTCCCTTGTTTCTCAAGTGTGGCACAAGGTAACTGGGAAAAGATACCTAGACCGCTTCCCGTGCATAGACACTTGGTGACAGCTGGTGCTAGACCCCCCACAGTGGCTAAGAGGGCAGGCAGCAGCAATACTAGTAGCAAAGGGACAGATAGCTAAGGAAGGATCCCACTCCACCCACCCAGGGAAATCAACTCCTCAAGTTCTGTTCGACCCAACATCAGAAGATCCATTGCAGGAGATGGCACCAGTGATCCCAGTGGTGCCCTCCCCTTACCAGGGAAAGAGGCTCCCCACCCTTGAGCCCACAGTGCTTGCGCCTCTGCAAGACAAGCGTATCCCTAGGCCACCCAGAGTAGACAAGAGAGGAGGTGAAGCCTCGGGAGAAACCCCTCCCTTGGCAGCTCGTTGACGACCCAAAATGGGGATACAAATGCCCCCGACAGAGCAGCGGTATACTGGGGTAGATGAGGATGGTCACGTGGTGGAGAGGCGTGCTTTTCTGTACCAGCCCTTCACCTGTGCCGACCTTCTCAACTGGAAAAACAATAGCCCGTCCTATACCGAAAAGCCACAAGCTCGAATTGATTTGCTCCAAACTATTATCCAGACCCGCAACCCCACCTGGGCTGATTGCCACCAGTTGCTCATGGTCCTCTTTCACAGAGATGAAAGGCGGAGAGTGCTCCAAGCAGCAACTAAGTGGCTAGAGGAACATGCACCAGCTGATTAGCAAAACCCCCAAGAGTATGGAAGGACCCAGTTACCAGGAACCGTCCCCCAGTGGGACCCAAATGAAAGAGAGGATATGCAAAGGCTAAACCGAGACAGGGAAGCTCTCTTGGAAGCATTCAAGAGGGGAGCTCAGAAGGCCACAAACGTTAACAAGGTCTCTGAGGTCATTCGGGGAAAAGAAGAAAGTCCAGCACAATTCTGTGAGAGATCGTGTGAGGCCTATTGTATGTATACTCTCTTTGATCCCGATAGCCCTGAAAATCAGCACGTGCTTCGCATGGCCTGAGTCCGTCAAAGTGCAGAAGACATGAGAAGAAAACAGCAGAAACAGGCTGGGCTTGCAGGGATGAATACATCAGAATTATTAGAAAGAGCTAACCAGGTGTTTGTAAACAGGGATGCAGTAAGCCGTAAGGAACACCGCAAAGAGAATGAACGCCAGGCCCTGCGAAACGCCGACCTGCGTGTTAGCTGCAGCAATCAGAGGGGTCCCCCCAAAGAGGCAAGGGAAGGGGGGCCCTGGGAAAGAAACTCAGCTTGGCTGTCAGAGTTGGCAGCATAACCAGTGTGCTTATTGTAAAGAAATAGGACATTGGAAGAACAAATGCCCTCAGCTTAAAAGAAAACAAGGCGACTCAGAGCAGGAGGCCCCGGACAAGGAGGAAGGGGCCCTGCTCAACCTGGCAGAAGGGTTCTTGGACTGAGGGAGAGCGGGCTCAAGTGTCCCCAAAGAGCCTATGGTCAGAATGCCAGTCGGGGGTACAGACGTTGATTTTCTTGTAGATACCGGTGCTGAACAGTCGCTAGTAAGCGCCCCGGTCGCCCCCTTCTCCAAAAAGACTATTGACATCATCAGAGCCACGGGGGTTTCAGCAAAGCAAGCTTTCTGTTTGCCTGGGACTTGCACTGTAGGAGGACATACAGTGATTCATCAGTTTTTGTCCATGCCTGACTGTCCCTTGCCCTTGTTGGGGAGGGACTTGCTTAACAAGCTGAGAGCCACTGTCTCTTTGACAGAGCATGGCTCTTTGCTGCTAAAGTTACCCGGAACGGGAGTCATTATGACCCTTACGGTCCCCCGAGAGGAGGAATGGAGACTTTTCTTCACTGAGCCGGGCCAAGAGAGAAGACCAGCTCCAGCTAAGCGGTGGCCAAGAGTAGGGGCGGAAGACAACCCTCCAGGGTTGATATGGGGAGTAATATCATCCTCTCCCTGTTGGGATATTTGGAACCATATCCCAGGGGGGTGTCCACCCTCTGTGATATTGGGAGCAATGTCATCCTCTGTTTCCTTGGATATTAGACACAATATCACAAAAAGGTGTACACCCCCTGCGATATTGGGAGTAATATCATACTCTCCTTCCCTGGATATTAGAAAACAATATCATCAGGGCTGAACACCCCCTGCGATAATGGGAGTAATATTTTCTTTTTCTTTCTTTCTTTCTTTCTTTTTTTTTTTTTTGAGACACAGTTTCACTCTTGTTGCCCAGGCTGGAGTGCGATGGCACGATCTCGGCTCACTGCAACCTCTGCCTCCCATATTCAAGCGATTCTCCTGTCTCAGCCTTCGGAGTAGCTGGGATTACAGGCATGCGCTACCATGCCCCGTTCATTTTTTTGGTTTTTTCTTTTTGTATTTTTAGTAGAGACATTGTTTCTGCATACTGGTCAGGCTGGTCTGGAACTCCTGACCTCAGGTGATCCGCCCGCTTCGGCCTCCTAAAGTGCTGGGGTTACAGGCGTGAGCGACGGTGCCCAGCCACCACTTAGCATTTTCATTTTACATTTGTTGAAGTTATAGATTTCTACACGCATTGACTGCTGCTTTATTATACACTTACATATACATAATATGGGAAATAGAAAAGAATAAAATGGGCACAGTATCCCTAAAGTTTCACATTCTGAGACATTTTAAAAATATTTGCTTTTTAGAAATTTGTTTCAATGGCTGGGCGCGGTGGCTCACGCCTGTAATCCCAGCACTTTGGGAGGCTGAGACGGGCGGATCACGAGGTCAGGAGATCGAGACCATCCTGGCTAACACGGTGAAACCCCGTCTCTACTAAAAATACAAAAAATTAGCCGGGCACGGTGGCAGGCGCCTGTAGTCCCAGCTACTTGGGAGGCTGAGGCAGGAGATTGGCGTGAACCCGGGAGGCGGAGCTTGCAGTGAGCCAAGATCTGCACTCCAGCCTGGGCCACAGAGCAAGACTCCGTCTCAAAAAAAAAAGACAATGCAAAAAATTAGCCGAGCATGGTGGCGTGTGCCTATAGTCCCAGCTACTCGGGAGGCTGAGGCACAAGAATCGCTTGAACCCGGGAAGCGGAGGTTGCAGTGAGCCCAGATTGTGCCACTGTACTCCAGCCTGTGCGACAGTGAGACTCCATGTAAACACAAAACAAAACAAAATGAAACAAAACCAAAAAACAATAACAAAACCAGACAGGCACTTCTGATACAGGCTGCAACATGGATGAACCTTGAAGACATTATCGTCAGTGAAATAAAGAAATCCCCAAAGGATAAACACGACCAGGCTCAGTGGCTCACACCTGTAACCCCAGCACTTTGGGAGGCTAAGGCAGGCGGATCCCTTAAGGTCAGGAGTTCGAGCGCAGCCTGGCCAATATGCTGAAAGCTCGTCTCTATTAAAAACACAAAAATGGCCGGGCACGGTGGCTCACGCTTGTAATCCCAGCACTTTGGGAGGCTGAGGTGGGTGGATCACGAGGTCAAGAGATTGAGACCACGGTGAAACCCCGTCTCTACTAAAAATACAAAAAAAAAAAGCCGGGCGTGGTGGCAGGCGCCTCTAGTCCCAGCTACTCCGAGAGGCTGAGGCAGGAGAATGGCGTGAACCCGGGAGGCGGAGCTTGCAGTGAGCCGAGATTGCGCCACTGCACTCCAGCGTGGGCGACAGAGCGAGACTCCGTCTCAAAAAAAATAAAAATAAAATAAAAATACAAAAACTAGCTGGGCGTGGGTGCGCACGCTTGTAATCCCAGCTACTCGGGAGACTGAGACACAAGAAATCGCTCGAACCCACGATGCGGAGGTTGCAGTGAGCCGAGATCACGCCACTGCACTCCAGCCTGGGCAACAGAGAAAGACTCTGTCTCCAAAAAAAAAAAAAAAAATTCAACACGGTATGATTCCACTTCTATCAAGTGTCTAGAGTAGTTAAACTCACAGAGTTGCAAATTAGAATGGTGGCCCCCGGGGTGGGCGAGAGAGAGGAATGGAAAGTTTGGTGAATGGGTGCCATTTCCATTTTCAAAGATAAAACTGTTCTGGAGATGACGGCGGTGATGGTTGCTAAACAATGTGAATGTACTTAATGTCATTCAACTGTCAACTGAAAAATAGTGGAAATTGTCAATGTTTATACTGGCCATTCTAGATGAAATCATATATATTTACAATTTTTAGTGTTGATACGTGGTATATTTTCCCATAATAAAAGATGAAAATGAAAGCAGTTGGATCTTTAAAAAGAAAAGGAAGAAGTGAAGGATACACACAAGCTTCCTTCTGATTACAGGAAGAGCCCCAAAGCTTCTATGGACACTCCCTTTTCTCTTCTTCCTGCATTCTTATGAGGAAATCTTTAGAGATTGGGGAGCTTGGGCGACTTTGGCTAATGAGGAGCTCTGTGCCTTGAGCCCCCCAGGCCATAGAATAGTCAATACTCAGTCTGTGCCTCCAGCCCTGCAGTGTGAGGTTCCAGTCCTGTGGGCTCCACACCCATCACCTGTATCAGGAGGCTCATGTCTCACCCTGTCTTCTTGCCAGCCTTGAGGACAGAGTCTGAGCCTCCATCGTGCACCACGCAGGGAGGACCGTGGACCTGTTCTCCGCGGTCATGGCCCGGCAGAGGGGAAGGGCAGTTCAGTGAGTGCTGAGGGACGGTCGGGAGCCTTGCTTTGTTTCCTCATCCTCGGGACAAACAGGACAGTGCGGTGGGCAGATGGGAGGAGACCAAGGTGCAACCTGTCAGCTCAGCAGACTGTGGAGTTTCTGTTCTTGCTTGTGGTGGGGGGGTCTCAGAAATCTTATTCAAAATGTTGCCTTCCTCCCCCACTGGTTGGCCTTTTCATAGACACCTCACCCATGATAGCAGGGAATGAGTCCCTCTAAACTATTCCCTAAGAACAACAAAGATGATGAAGGTGATGGTGAGGATAAAGAGGATGAAGACAGACACCAGGGCATCATGAACCCTCACTGAGGGCTTCCCAAAGGCCAGGCTCTGAGCTCTGTGCTCTATGCAGCTTGTTTCATTTCATCTGCGTAGTCTCCCAGTTATGAGTGCACATTTCATGATGATTTTACAGACTAGAGAAGGAGCAACGCATTTTCATAGGACTTGTACCAGGTCACGAAGTCAAAAGGGGTGAAGTCCAATTTGGACCAGGCAGTCTAAGTGCGGACACATGGCATTTGGCCAGTCCTCTCCCTGCATCCAACCTGCCCTCTCAAATCCTTGTCACTCAGGCCGATGCCCCTGCTCACTGTGCCCTTCCTTTTGGGGGTTCCTTGTAGACCACAGCTAGACCAGTGGGTGCCACAATCACTGTGTCAAGTAGAGAAAGGGCAGCTGAGATCACATCAAAGGTTCCAGAAAGAATGGGCACAGGATCATTCGGGACACATCTCTCCCTTGCCCCGTTCCTGGCTTTCCTTATAGCTCTCGACTTCCTCAAAGGAGTCATCAATTCGGAGTTTGGCTTCCATTCCTATTGAGGAAGCTGGAAACCATTTCAAGAAATGCTCCTCAGATGTGCCTGTGGTTAAGACCTCTGAGCTCTGCTTACAAGTTTTGGAAGCTGGGCGCGGTGGCTCACGCCTGTAATCCCAGCACTTTGGGAGGCTGAGGCAGGCGAATCACAAGGTCAGGTGTTCGAGACCAGCCTGGACAACATGGGGAAACCCCGTCTCTACTAAAAATAGAAAAAAATGAGCCGGGCATAGTGGCGGGCACCTGTCATCTCAGCTACTCGGCAGGCTGAGGCAGGAGAATAGCTTGAACCTGGGATGCGGAGGTTGCAGTGAGCCGAGATCACTCCACTGCACTCCAGCCTGGGCAACAGAATGAGACTCCGTCTCAAAAAAGCAAAAACAAAAACAAAACCAAAACCACAACTTTTTGAGAGTTGGAAGACCATGAAGTAGAGTACCCGGGACTTACGAGTCTGGCCATGAATTTGGAATACCACCCTTTCGACTTCTCTGTATGGCAAGGGGTGAGATGTCCATCCTCTGAGACTCAGCACTCTCATCTGAGCTGATTTCTAGTTGATCCAATGGAAGCGAGCAATGATGAAACCGATGGTGGATGCCCGCTGCGTGATCTCTCTGTGACGGATGCATAAAGTCAAGTCAAAGTGAATCTTCGATACATTCGTTAATATTTTAAGCTTCAACTCCATACAATTCAACGGAAATATCCCCTGACCTGAAGTTCTGCTTTCCCTGCATTCCAGACAGGACATTTTCTTTTGTCCTTATCTCAGTAAGTACTGAGTATTGTGAGAGGAGCAAGTGAGTCTCTTTTGTTTCTGATTCCCCAGAGCCTATATCTTGCTTGGCACAGAAGAGACAGCAAAAGTCAAAATCTATGTTAATTCTTGAATTGACACTTCCTTGGTTCACAAAAATTGGCTGTCATCGGTGTGACTTCAACTTACTTGATTCTTTTTGATTTTGTTTTTTGAGACGGAGTTTTGCTCGTGTTGCCCAGGCTGGAATGCAGTGATGTGATCTCGGCTCACCGTAGCCTCTCCCTCCCAGGTTCAAGCCATTCTCCTGCCTCAGCCTCCCTAGTAGCTGGGGCTACAGGCACGCGCCGCCATACCGGGAGAAGTTTTTGTATTTTTAGTAGAGGCCGGGTTCACCATGTTGGCCAGGATGGTCTTGATCTCCTGACCCCGTGATCTGCCCTCCTCGGCCTCCCAAAGTGCTGGGATTACAGGCATGAGCCACCGCGTCCGGCCGAACTTTCTGATGAAAACTCTAAGTCCACCTAAGCTAAGGACAGGAGTTATAGCTTACGTGAATTTTCAAAGAAGACCCACCGATTTGAGGAAGCAATTACTCTCTTGAAGAAGAAAAGTCAGAAAACGGAATGATGAAATCACTAGGACCTAACCGGCATGTGGAACTATTTTCTGCTTATTAACTATCAACTTTCATTTCATTTCCACATGACATGGTCTCAGCTCCTGTTGCCCAGGCTGGAGTGCAATGGCTCAATCTCGGCTCACCGCAACCTCCGCCTCCCACGTTCAAGCAATTCTCCTGCCACAGCCTCCCGAGTAGCTGAGATTACAGGCATGCACCACTACGCCCAGCTAATTTTGTATTTTTAGTAGAGACGGGGTTTCCCCATGTTGAGGCTGGTCTCGAACTCCTGACCTCAGGTGATCCGCCCGCCTCAGCCTCCCAAAGTGCTGGGATTATAGACGTGAGCCACTGTGCCCGGCCCGGTCTCAGCTGTTATACAGTGTTTATAAATGTTCTAAATCAAGGGAATTTGTATCAATCTAGTAGAATAAAATAAACTATTTGAGTTCTTAACTTCCTTTAATTAGCATAACCTTTTTCTTCAAGTGAAGAGAATGGTTTCATGACGTATTTCTCTTCGGACAAGATAGGCTGTATTTTCTAGCAGTTACGCATTTGTTGTATACGATGATCTGGTTCTTGGAACATTCTTTAATCTAGTGTCTCTAAGGCAGGTGTGTACAGCAAGAAGTGAATAACACAGAAATCAATGATGAAAGCATTAGAAGACAATTGAGTTTGTCAGAACTGCAAAATATTGCTGAGTGTGGATTGCTCTGAAATCTGAAAACAATACTTGTGAATTGCTTCTATCCAAAATGCAGACACAATGCCGGTGTTGGTTTACTTGTTTCCCATTTTTCAACCCCCTTTTCTAGGCAAAAGGTGTCGAAACCATGCAGACCCACAGAATCTAACAGATGTCTCTAGATGCCTCTTCCTAGAACTCTCAGGGGATCCAGAAGTGCAGCCGATCCTCACCGGGCTCTTCCTGTCCATGTGCCTGGTCACGGTCCTGGGGAACCTGCTCATCATCCTGGCCATCAGCCCTGACTCCCACCTCCACACCCCCATGTACTTCTTCCTCTCCAACCTGTCCTTGCCTGACATCCACCACGGTCCCCAAGATGATTGTGGACATCCAATCTCACAGCAGAGTCATCTCCTAGGCAGGCTGCCTGACTCAGATGTCTCTCTTTGCCATTTTTGGAGGCATGGAAGAGAGACACGCTCCTGAGTGTGATGGCCTATGACTGGTTTGTAGCCATCTCTCACCCTCTATATCATTCAGCCATCATGAACCCGTGTTTCTGTGGCTTCCTGGTTTTGTTGTCTTTTTTTTTTTTTTCTTTTCAGTCTTCTAGACTCCCAGCTGCACAACTTGATTGCCTTGCTAATGACCTGCTTCAAGGATGCGGAAATTCCTAATTTCTTCTGTGACCCTTCTAAACTCCCCCATCTTGCATGTTGTGACACCTTCACCAATAACATAATCATGTATTTCCCTGCTGCCGTATTTGGGTTCCTTCCCATCTCGGGGACCCTTTTCTCTTACTATAAAATTGTTTCCTCCGTTCTGAGGGTTTCTTCGTCAGGTGGGAAGTAGAAAGCCTTCTCCACCTGTGGGTCTCACCTGTCAGTTGTTTGCTGAGTTTATGGAAGAGGCGTTGGAGGGTACCCCAGTTCAGATGTGTCATCTTCCCCCAGAAAGGGTGCAGTGGCCTCAGTGATGTACACGGTGGTCACCCCCGTGCTGAACCCCTTCGTCGACAGCCTGAGAAACAGGGATATTAAAGGTGTCCTGCGGCGGCCACACGGCAGCACGGTCTGATCTCAATATCTTTTTATCTGTTCCATTCCTTTTGTAGTGTGGGTTAAAAAAGGCAGTAAGGTCAAAAAAGAATGATAACACAGGGTGAACACCCACTGTGACATTAGGAGTAATACCTCCCTAGGATATAAAAAATACTGTCACAGATTATACACACAAGGGGTACACCCACTGTGATATTAGAAGCAATATCTCCCTATAATATGAAGAAAAAGATCACAAGGTGTGCACACCATGTGATCTTAGGAGTAATCTTTACCATGGATATTACGACTAACGTCAAGGGTGTACACACACGGGGTATGCGCACTGTGATATCAGAAGTTATATCTCCCTAGGATATCACGAATCATATCACAGGGTAGACACTCTGTGTGTACATCCACTGTGATATTTGAAGTCATATCTCTCTATGACATTATAAATAATATCAGAGGGTGCACACCCCTGTGACATATTAGGAGTAACACCCTTCTAGGGTATTACAGATAACGTCACAAGGTGAACACCTTCTGTGACATTTTGTACACCCTTTGTGACATTGAAAGAAACATCCCCCTAGGATATTACGAAGAATGACACAGGCGGTGTACACACATTGTGAAATTAGTAGTGAACTCCCGCAAGGATATTACGAACCTTATGACAGGGTCTGCACGCCCTGTGACATTAGTAGTGACGTTTTCCCAGAATATTACGAAGAATATTAAAGGGTGTACAGGAACTGCGACTTACGACTAACATTTCCAGAGAATATTACATGTAATATCACTGTGTGTACACCCCGTGTGACATTAGGAGTAACTTCCCACAAAACTATAATGAAATATTTCACAAGGTGTACACCCTCTGTGACATTAAAAGTAATATTTCCGCAGAATGTGACGATAATATCACAGAGTGTACACCCTCTGTGATATGAGGAGTGGCATCTTCTAAGGATAATACGAGGGATTTCACAAGGTGTAGAAACCCTGTGACATAAGGGGTGACATCCCCCTAGCATATGATGAATAATATTAAAGGGAACATAGCCCGTGTGGCAATCAAAGTAACTTCCCCTTAGGAGACTGAGAATAACACCCCACGGTGTACACACATTATGATATTCTTATTATTGTCCCGCTAGGATATTGTGAATAATATCACAGTGTGCAGAGTCCTGTGACATGAGGATGAACATTCCCCTACATTGCGGATATAGCAGGGTGTGTACCCCCTGTGACTTTAGTAGTGGCATCTTCCCAGAATACGGAAAATAATGTCCCAGGGTGTCAACCAAGTGTGGCAGTAGAGAAAACATCCTAGGAGTAAAGGATTAACAGGGCGCCACCCTCGATGGGGGAGTAATATCACCCCCCTCTCCCCCCCTGGATATTACGAGCAACATCGCAGAGGGGCGAGGGCGTCCCCCGGTACTAAGAGCCAGCAGGGGAGAGGGGCTGGCTCTTACTCCCCGTATCGCGGGGGGCGCCTCGCCCTCCTACGATGGGGGTCCCAACAGCCAGCGGGGGAGAGGGGCTGGCTCTTACTCCGCGTATCGCAGGAGGTGTCTACAGCCCCTGCGATCTTGGGAGTAATATCATCCTCTCCCCTGAATAGAAGAAACAATATCACAGGAGGATGAACACCCCCTGCGATATTGGAAGTAACATCATTTTCTCCCCCTAGGGATATTCGGAACAATATCAGAGTGGGTGTGTACAGCCCCTGCGACATTGCCGCCACTATCTTCCTCTCCCTCCCAGGATAGAAGGAACAATGTCACAAGGGGGGTGTACACCCCCTGCGATATTCGGGGTATTATCTTCCTCTCCCCCGCTGCCTAATAGGAACAATGTCACAGAAGGGGTGAACACCCCCTGCTATATTGGGAGTGATAGCATCCTCTCCGTCCCTGGATATCAGGAACAATATCCCTAGGGAGTGTACACCTCCTGCAATATTCAGACTAATATCATCCTCTCGCCCCCGGATATTAGGATCAATATCACAGGGGTGGTGTGCACCCCCGGCGCAACTGGATGAAATATCGTCCTCTCCACCTTTGGATGTTAGGGACAGTATCACGGGGGAGGTCTCCGCCCCCTGCGATATTGGGAGTCCTATCATCTGCTCCCAACCAGGATATTAGGAACAAGATGACCGTAGGGATGGACACCCACTGCGATATTTTCAATAATGTCATCCTCTACCCCCTGGCTATTAGGAGTAACAACATAGAGGGGTGTACACTTTCTGCGATATTGGGAGTCATATCCTCTCCTCCACGGATAACGGGAACAGTTTTATTAATTATTAATATTAATAAATATAACAACAATTAATAGTAATCATCGATATTAATAATTAATAATAATTATTAATAATTACAGTAGAGACAGTAAAACTTAATGTGGATTAAAAATATTAATGATTACTCTTAATAATTAATAGCAATATCGCTATTAATAATAAAATAATGATATCAGTAATTAATGTTACTGAAATCAATCATAAGTGATGTTGGTAATAAAACAATGATTAATATTAAGATTAATAACTAATATTATTTAAAATGACATTAATAGTAATAATTAATTTTAATCATGCATAATCCTCTCTTTAAAATAATCATTAATGATTAATAAGGTTACAGCATTAATTAATATTACCATTGATAATTATTAATGAGACTGATGTTTAATAATTCATAATATTATTACTCCTAATACTGCAGGGGGTGTACACCTACCTGTGATATTGTTCCTAATATCCAGGGATGGAGAGCATGATATTAGTTTTAATATCGCAATAGGTGTACACTCACCTTGTGACACTGAATCCTAATATCCAGCGGGTAGAGTACCACATGACTGCCAACATAGCAATGAATGTACAGCCACCCGGTGATATTGCTCCAAACATTCACGGAAGAAGCGTATGATGTTACTCCCAATATCGCAGGGAGTGTACACCCCTTCTGTGATATTGTTCCTAGTATCCCGAGGGGGAGAGGATGATAATAATTCCAGCATCGCAGGCTGTGTTCACCCACCCTGTGATATTGTTATTAATATCCTGAAAGGGAGACGATGATGTTACTCCCCATAATAGATAGATATTACTCCCCATAATCGAGCAGGAGGTGTACACCCACCCTGTGATATTCCTCCTAATATTCAGAGGCCAAGAGATTGATATTACTCCCAATATCGCAAGAAGTGTACAACCCCATGTGTGATGGTCCTTAATAATATTCCAAGGCGGAGGGGGTGATATGACTACATATATAGCAGAAAGTGTACACCCGCCAGGGATATGGTTCCCATGATCCTGGACGGAAGGGGCTGATATTACTTTAAATATCACAGACGGTGGACACGCCCCCACTGATATTGTTTCTAACTGCAACGTGGGAGAGGACGACATCACACCCAATATCGCAGGGAGTAGAAAAACCCCTGTGATACTGTTCTTAATATTCAGGGAGGAAGAGCATCATATTACTCCCAATACAGACGGGTGTACATCCTCTGTACACCGCGGGTGTATACCCGTCTGTGCAATAGTTCATAATTTCCAGAGGGAGAGATGATATTATTGACAATATGGTAAACAGATTGTGAGTCCACCGCGGGTCCTAAGAGCCAGAGGGGCCGAGGGGCTGGCTCTTACGCCCCGCCTCGCCCCCCTGCGATGAGGGTTCTAAGAGCCATCCTCTCACCTAGGCCTCCCAAGTCACTGAGACCACAACCATGCACCATCACACCCAGTAACAGGTAATTCTCGATGGCATACTTTGAGCTAAGCACATACAAGAAGTATGATTCTGACAATCTTCCACATATCTCAGTAGCTTTAACATCTCTCTTCCACTCATGGTAGGAACTTCCACTAGGAGTAATTATAGAAAATGGCCTTGCTCTGCGTGCTATCTGTCAAATGGCACCTCCAGAAATCTCTCTAGGGCCCCCACAGGCACTGTATTACCTGGACTTTCATGCTCTCAGTGATCTGTCTGATCTCCTCCTCTAGCCCTAAACTTCGCTCACATTGCTTTGTTCTTACCTCAGAGCTTTTAGCGCTGATTGTTCCCTCTGCTAAAGGACTACTTTACAGCTTTTTAAAGAGATGATCCCTCTTATTATTAATGGTTTCAATCAAATGTCAGTCTCCTTAGAGAAGCCTTCCTTAATCACTCTTTTTGAAGTAGCCCCTCTCTGTCCCCTTACTTGGCTTTATTTTATTTTTAATATTACTCTCTGAAATAATACTACCTATTTAATTTTTAGTGTCTGTCTCCTCCACTAGAATGTAGTTCCATGAGACCTTTTTCTGTTTTGTTTTTCCCCTGCCAGCGTTATTCTTAGCATATAAAAAGCAATAAATATGTGTTGAATCAATACTTGAATGAATGAATGAATGGATAGGTTCTGCCTTCCACCTACTCAAAATCCAGAACCTATTTGTTCACTTTTGATCATTGCAATTGCATACATTGCTTAAGGATAAATATTTTTTCTCTGTCTGAATTTTTTGGATTTGTATAAAGGCAGCATAGCACAGTGGTTTATAGCATTCACTCTGGGGTTGGCATACTTGGGTTAAATTTCACATCAATCAGTTGGTAGCTGTGATGTAACTTTATCTTTCTTGCTCAGTTTTCTAACAGTTATATCCATCTCAGGAGATTTTTCTGAGAATTAAATGAGAAAATATATTTAACTCACTTAAGGTTGGCACAACAGCAACTCTGGATATTTAATATTGCTATTAATATTAATATTATCATTATTGAATATTTCAGTTTTTCTGTCTCCTATCCTCAGTAATGGCTGCTACTTTGATTCCCCTGCTTATCTCATGCCCCACAATCAATACAGCTGTCTTGTCCACCCAGGATCATACAGTGCTAGCCTCCTGCCAATACCCCAGCCATCTACCCTCAGTCTGGGAGAGGAGATTGAAAATCTCCTCATTGAACCTTGATTAATCCTATGAAGTGGGTATCACCACTACATCCATATTCTCCTTAGAAAAGTTAAACCAAGTGGTATTAGAGAAGTTAAACCAATCTCCCAAGGTCACACAGCTTATAAGTATCTGAGCTGTGATTGAAATATGGTCTTGCAACTTAATTACACTTTCCTTTTAAGTGAATCTTTTTGACTATATTATCCTGTTCCTTAAGTATCACCAGTACTGAATACACTACCTTAATGCTTACTGCTGCACTGGTCACATAAGCCTGCAAATATTTTTTTCTGAGTACAGTGATCCACGTTAAACAGTGTTGCTATTCAAAGGAAAAAGAAAGTAGGATTTTACAAGAATTTGCCTATTTAAAATAGAAATGATTTTTTATAAGGGCCAAACTTTAGAAAGGCAGGTCTTTGACCAACTTAATACAAATTTATAGAATTAATTGGATATGTCAAAACATGGCTGCCATTAAATGCCCATTACTCCAACCTTTCAAGAAACTGACCTTTTTTCTAACCTTTTTTTGGAAAAAAGAAGGGTTAATAAATAAATAGAAATAAATAAATAGAATAAGACCACAAATATGCAATTTGAGCTTTTCATTTATACCATCTTTAGAGTAGACCTACATTTTTTCAAATGTTTTTCTTTTATGCAAATACATTTAAAGTTCTTACAATTTTTAATAGTATCATTATGTAAAAATGAAGTGCAATAGTTACATTCTGCAACTGAACACCTCTATTCTAACCATCTTTTTGTATTGTGACAGTTCCTAAGATTTTCTGAAGAAAGAGCTTTTGTGCTAATCAGAGAAAAAGCTCAACCTTAAGTTTCCTATGAAAACTTAGGGAGATGGAACTCATTTTGCATTGTAAGAATTTCTCAAATTCTTTAAACTATGTCCCAGAATAATTGCCTACAGGTAAATTACTGCAAGCCTGGCCTGTTTTCCAATGGTTCTCATTATCAAACTGCAGATGTATTTCCATAGAAATTATGTGCTTCTCTAGGAGAATAAAAATCATATCTAAAAAGAAATTAGTTATCATTATTAAAATACTGAAAACACTGAAGTTACCAATACCAGAAATGATGAATTAGAGATGTTACAAGATTTCATAAAATGTGAACCCTTCATTTTCTAACCCTTTGTGTCACTAAAACATGCAAAGTAGGTTCTGTCATTTTTGGAGGAACAAAGTGGAGAATAATATGAGTAGATCAAGTAAATTATCCCTGCTTTTTCATGTTCTCTTCACTGCTCCACTAAAGTCTTGAAAAACATCATACAAACACCCTACTATTTTCTTTTCTATAGCTCTTCTCATTCTCAAAATAAAGTACAAATGATTATTGGTTTTTGTATCAGTTATCTATTGCCACAGTAATGCTATGTAACAAAACACTCCAAATTTCATGGCCTTTAAACAACAGCAATTTATTTTACTCATCGGTCTCAGGTCAGCAATTGAGGCTGTGGTCAGCTGGGAGCTGCTTCTAGTCTGGCCTGGGCTTGCCCCTGCAGCTTAGGTCAACTATGGCTTAGAGCTGGGATAGAGTGACCTCGACTGTGACAACTGAATTCTGTTCTCTATGTGACTGTACTCTGCACATCTTCTTTTCCAGCAGGTTAGCCTGAGGATATTCTCCATGTAGAACTCTATATATGTTCTCATGGCAATTTCAGAAATGGAAGAAAGAGAAAAGCTAAAGTAGGCAAGAAAGTGCACACCTCCTAAAAATTCAGTGGTGTAAAATAACAGCTATACATTATTTTTTATGAGTTTATAAGACTGCTGGGTAGTTATGCCAATCTTTGCTGTGCTTGTTCTTGAGTGTTTAGTCAGCTATAGAATGGGTAGTATGGCTTTAGGTGAAAGACCCGAGCTGTGTTCCATGTGATTCATCTTTGGGAAAGGTGACCCAGGCATGATTTTGTTGTGGTCATAGAGGAAAAAACAAAGGTAAAAACGTGTAAGGACCTTTTTCCAGCCTTTGCTTGCATCACATTTTCTAACATCTCATTAGTCAAAGCAAGTCACACAGTTGAGTCTAGAGTCAAGAGGTGTGGCAGAATACCCCACCCATAATGAGCTGGGTAAAGAATTGTGGTCATCAATATAAAGTATCTACTGTAGTTTACAAACATTTGTAAGATGTTTTGCCATAATGTTAACAAAGAAGTGCTCATGCTGTAATATTTTTGCCTCATCAAATTTAAAAGTATTAACATAGTACAAAGTATATTCTTCGACCTATTGGAGTTAAACTAGAAACGAATAAAGATATGTGGAAAATCCCCAAATATTTGGAAACTAAATAACATAATTTGAAAAACTCCACAGATCAATATGAAGTCATAAGGGAAATCGAAATATCTATTGAGTTTAAGAAAAATGAAAACACAACATATCAAAACTTGTTAAATTCGGCTAAAGCAATACTTAGGGGAAATTTTATTGCATTTAATATTTATACTAGCAAAGAAGAAAGATCTAATCAATGTTCTAATCTCCTACCTTAAGAAACTACAAAGACAAGAGCAAATTAAATACAAAGTAAATAGAAGAAGACAATAAAATGAGAATAATGAAATTACAGATAATAAATGTAAACAAAAGTGAGTTAATTGAAAATATTAATGTTATAAGCCTCTAGCCAGACTCATTGGGAAAAAGAGAAGAACAAATGGTCAATATCAGAAAGTCTTCATAGATGCAAAATCTTCAATAAAATCTTATCAAATTAAACCCAGAGATATATAAAGAGTATAATATCTCATGATTAAGTGAGATTTTTCCTGAAATGCAAGATTGGTTCAAAATTTAAAAATCAACCAATGTGTTTCATCATATAGACTTTTTAATAGACTTAAAAAGAAGATCATGTAATCATTGCAAAAGATGAAGGAACCCTTTTGATAAAATGTAATATCCATTTAGTATAAAAAGCAAATTAGAAATTAGATGGTACTTCCTCAACCTAATTAAATTGCAACAGCTACAGCTAACCTTATATTTAAAGGTGAAAGAATGATAAGGCCAGGATGTTTTATTTTACCTCTTCTATTGAACATTATACTAAAGGCTCTAGCCTGTGCAAGCAGACAATAAAAAGAAATGAAATGCATATAGATAGGAAAAGGAGGAATAAAAGTGTCTCTATTGGCAGATGACATACTGTCTACAAAGAAAATATTAAATACTCAAAAAGGTATTAGAAATAAAAAGTGAGCTGAGTCAGAATGCCAGTTTTCATGCTATTATAGGAAATCGACCGAATTTTAACTAGCAAAAAACTTTTTAAATTTAAACTTAAAAGCAATAATTATGATAGCACCAAAACATGAATTACTTTAAAAATATAATTCTAAAAAACATATACTACACCTTTATGACAAACAAACACAACTATATAAACAGGGAGATGTACCATGCCCATGGAGTAGAAGACTCAATGTTGTTGAAATGTCAATTTTTACAAATTACAATGACAACCTAACTTCGATACTTGCATTAAAAAGAAAAATAAAGAATTTGAATAGCTCAAACAATTTTTGAAGACAATAAAGAAAAAATCTAGAGGGTTCACTGCACCTGATTTCAAGATTTACTATAAAGCAACAGTATTCAAGAGAGCATGATATTGGTTAAATGATAGACACATACATCAATTAAAGAGCACAGAGAGTTCAGAAATAGACCTACATAGGCAGGGTGCAGTGGCTCACACCTGTAATCCCAGCATTTTGGGAGGCCAAGGTGGGTGGATCACTTGAGGTCAGGAGTTTGGGACCAGCCTGGCCAACTTGGTGAAATCCTATCTCTACTAAAAATACAAAAATTAGCTGGGCATGGTGGCAGGCACCTGTAATCCCAGCTACTCAGGAGACTGAGGCAGGAGAATCATTCAACCTGGGAAGCAGAGGTTTCAGTGAGCCAAGATCATGCCACTGGACGACAGAGCAAGGCTTCATTTCAAAAAAAAAAAAAAGTGAAGAAATAGATCTACATGGATACACAACTGATTTTTGACAAAGCTGTCAAGGTTATACAGTGAAGAAGGACGTAAAAATGGTGCTGGAAAAATATAATCTTCATATATTTTAAAAAATGATTTTGACATATACTTTAAGTCACATAAAAAAAATCTCTAAATGGACTATATCCCTAAATATAGAGCCTAAAATTTAAACATTTTTAGAGACAATTATAGGAGAAAGTATTTGTGGCTTTATTTAATATAAAGCCTTCTTATATAGAAAAATCTAAGCATGATTTCAAAAAAATGTTTTTAATCAAAATTTTAAACTTTTGTTCATTCAAAAATTTTGTTTGGAAAACAAAAAGACAAGCCTTTGACCCAAACTCCTGACCTCAAGTGATCTGCCCACCTTGGCCTCCCAAAGTGCTGGGATTACAGGTGTGAGCCACTGCACCCTGCCTATGTAGGTCTATTTCTGAACTCTCTGTGCTCTTTAATTGATGTATGTGTCTATCATTTAACCAATATCATGCTCTCTTGAATACTGTTGCTTTATAGTAAATCTTGAAATCAGGTTAAGGGAAAATATTTGCAAGAAACCTATCTGAAAGAGAACTGGAATGCAGAATAAATTTTAAAAATCTCTTACAGCTCAATAATAGTAAGACAAGAAATCCCCCTCAAAATGCTTAGCCAAATATTTGATGAAACAAATCACCAAAAAGATACACAGATTATTATTATTATTAAACACACAAAAAGATGCTTGATATCACTAGTCATAAGATGAGTAAAGATGAGTATCACAACTAGATACTACTACATACCTACTAGAATGGCTATATTTTTAAAATCACAATATTAAATACTGGTGAAGAAGGAGAGGAACTAAATTTCTCTTACATTGCTGGTGAAAATGCAAAATGGTGCAATGACTTTTTAAGACAGTTTGAAAGATTTTCATAAAGTTAAACATTCACTTATCATACAACCCAACAATCTCACTCCTACCCAAGGGAAATGAAAACATGTTCACATAAAATCTTGTGTATGAATATTTTTAAAATGACTTTATTTGGAATTGTCAAAAATTGAAACTAATCCGTATGTTCATCAACAAAGTAAATGGATAAACAATTTGTATACATCCTTACAAAGTAATACTATTTAGTAAGAAAAGGGAATGAGCCATGCAACAACATGTGTGAATCTTTAATATATTAAGTGAAAACAACCAGACTCAAAATGCTACATACTAAATGGTTCTATTTTATGTGACCTTCTCAAAAAGGCAAAACTACAGGAAGAGAACACACAGACTGGTGTTTTCAGTGGACATGTGGGAAGACCACTGGCTTCCCACATGCCCACTGGGGTGTGCGGGAATTCTTTGGAGTTATGAAGACGGTCTATATCTTGATTGTGGTGACAGGTACATGACTCTGCATTTGTCTAAATGAATAGAATTGTAACTACAAATAGGGTATATTTTGTTGTATATAAATTATACCTCCACAAACCCAATTTCCAAAAAAGGTATATTGCATTATGAAACTGCTTATATCATTCATGGAGAAATGCTGTTACTGTGCCAATATTTTCCTGTAACCCAAATGGTATATGTCAAGATATATTGCAACTATTTATTTCAATTTGACTGATTTTAAAATCTTCAAAGGGAGAATGCTATCTATTATTTCCCTAAAGCAATTAAAGGTAAAGCTGCTTTTTTTCCTTATAATTCATCAACATGTAAATTAATTTTTTCTCTTCATTGACTAAATGAATCCTGCAGCCCCTTTTTTCATGGATATACAATAGAAGTAAAAGCCATAGAGTTAATCTAGTTTGTAATAAAGTGCACTAAACTGACCAGTAAACAATAAAATGCTGTTTAGTTAATACCCATTTAACCTCAAAATCAATTAAAGAAGGAATTAATAGACAGTATCAAAGCTGTTATGCATGCTAATTAGAGGAATGTTGAGTCATTTTTCCACTTCATTCTTAAGGATGTGAGATCTGTCAGTACATCCAATTAGAAATACTCATGGTTGATGCTGGCCTTACATTAATTGCTAAAGATATTTACACATTTCATTCTTTGTATTTCTTAGTTTTGTAATATACAGTGAGAATCAAGTACATAAAACTTAAAAAATAAAACTATGAAATTATAAGAAACATCACCTATAAGAACCCGGCTTGAAATATTGGCAGCAAAGTGCTTTAAACTATTACATATTTTGAAAAAGAAACTTAAATATAATAGATAAAAATAATACACTATTGCAGGAAATATTCCTAATTTTAATTGTGAAAAATAATATTTGAGTTGAAGTACAAGTTTCCACATTTTTGAATGCAGGTAAATATAGAGAACAGAATTTTTTTTGCCAGCAAAATACAGGACAGTAATAGATCATAGGATTTTCTCAACACTTTGTCAGCCTGCTCAAATTGGTTGTAAGATGGCAAAAATCAGTAAGTAATAGAATAAGTCAGCATGACTTATCTGCACAGCAAAACTGCACAAGTTGATAACAAAAAAGGCTTGTTCTGCTCTTTTTAGGCTTCGATAATCCATGCAGAACCAGGACAATCATATTTGCAGATTTTGAATCTGATTTACCACTGCCTTCCAGACATAGCTGCCCAAATGGGATTCATGTAACCGCAAGACCATCTGTAAATGCATACTTACGTTCCAGTTATCCCGTGAGACATACTCCATGAAACTCACAGTCCTTGGTAGATGATTAATCTCCTCATAATCTTTTGGTTAGATCTAACAATCTGTCCCTTCACCTTCAGAATTTCTCTCAAGAAATGTGGAGAGTATTTCTATCTGCCTATGTAAAAGCAAATATTTTTACTGTCATACTTATCTGTGTTAAAATATGTAATCTTACTAAGAAAATTTAACAAAGACTACATTTAATTTATTTCTTTCAATAGCAATGTCTCCTCCATTTAACCAACTTTAACATCTTAAAATAAAATCACTTTATGATTAGGAAGATTGCAAACAAAAGCAACGCTTTTTAGTAAAATGTTCAATGATAAGTCTGGTAAATCTTACTCCTTAGAAATCCTGTCACAACGCAAATGTTTTAACAAATACAAATATGGAGTCCTTAACTCAGTGGAACAAGTGGAGCAGATGTTTCTAGGACTGGTTAATTTTACTACTTCCTAATTCATACCAATCTTTAAATATTTTCTCTGGCACAACCATAGAATGATGACCGAAAAATACATTGGAAAGTTCTTTTTGTTTCCTAAATTGAATTATAATAATATCTTAATTTAATTGAGAGTTTCCCATAAACATGCTAAAATTTTAATATAGTACACAGACCCAAAGAACCCTCAAATATCTGTGAGAACTGTGGTGTTTAAAAAAAAACATAAATGCAAGAAAATGGAAAATTTATAGTCCCAACTTTTTCCAAAAATATAAGATATAGATAATATTAAAACATAGTTCAGGATGCATTAAAATAACATAAAACTTGCTATAGTTGGTGACCAATTTATCTTTATGCCTATTGTATAAGTTGCATACCAAGATGCACTGAAGTAACTCAAAGAGTCAGCATCAAAGTATCAAAATAAGCATTAGGGTATTTGCATATTTATGCTCGGAGTCATAAAGACAGTTATAAAAACAGGGTCTTTGCAAAATCTGGAAAACCAATAAACAGTTGCGGAGCAATGATGTGTTTTAATATATGTATTATTAGTGGATTCAGCTTTAAGACATTTTCACTTAAAACATCTGTTTCTCAGTTGCACTCTGTGTGCAATGGTATGATTATTAGTGGTCTTGTTACTTCCCAAAATATAGAGTTTGTTATTAACTTTGATAAGTATATAATTTCACTTTGCTCTTTCCACATGTGTTACTGATATAAGATGTATTGCTTGTTTCTGTTTCAATTTGGCACCACTTACTATTGTTTTTGGTGAACAATTGAATTCACATTTTGAATGTTTTTCCATGTGGATTATGAAGTACACAATTGGAACTAAAGAAAACCTCCAGCAGATTTCTGTAATATTGTAGAGTCCATGAAGCAGATAAATACAATGCATCGGCTCTGAAACAATATTTTTACCTCAAAAAAGTAATGAATATATCACAATTTTAACAATATTAATTTGATATGAAATATGTAGATGAGCTATAACATAGTTGGAGTACATCCATAGGATTCTAGAGGCTGTGATAAGAAAAACATGGTTCTACCAATACGCATACAATTTTCATCCTAAAATAGCAAGTACTAGAGGAAGCATATGGTTACTTGAAAAATGGGTTATATTTGTTATCAACTTATTTGAGTATTTTTACATGAGAATTAAATATGTAACTAGTTGTTAAATACATCCTTATACATGAGAAATTAACAAGTCTTTCCTTCTTTCTCAACTCGCTCCCATTTTTGTCATATAATGACTGAGACTGTAGACTAGACAATTATTTGGTTGATTTGGCTGGTTACGGCTTTATTTAACTTTTCTTTCTTTTTGAAAATGTGGCTTGATAACCAAGTAAGTAAGCAATTTAAAAAGGTTTACTCAGTGTCTGTGTCAAGTGCTGGGGAGACAGGGGAAGTTAGTGTTCTCAGTGGAGACCAACATGAACAGTGGACATTAAATTCTGGAGATTTCATTGATTTGGGGATATTAGGAAATTTGTCTTGATAAAGTATCATGTAACCTAAGACCTGAGGATGCTCATGAATTAACTAGACAAGAAAAGATGGAAGAAGATCAAAAGCATATGTAGGAGACAGAGAAGAATATATTGAGCTTTGCAGTGAGAGGAGCACAGCACATGATAGAAGTTGAAAGAAAGCATTTGAGACTGTTGCGTAGGGAATGGGTGACATTCATGTAGGGAATGGAAGAAGGCGTTGGTAAAAGGGGAACATCCCATGCAGTGCCTCTCGAGTCAGAGAGATACTTGGAATGGAACTAACAGTGTTGTCACTATCAGCGAGATGACGACATTGAAGAGAGAGTAATATGATCCGTGGTTGATTTAAAATACACCTGGCTACATTGTAAAGCGTGGATTAGATTGAGGCAGGCATGAACTGGGAGCAACAAATTAGGAATGTAGTTCAGAGTTCTATTCAAGAGACAGTAACAAATTAGTCTAGGATAGTATCAAGGGGATCAGAGCTGGGTAGATTCAAAGACATGACAGAGAGTCTGTAAGACTCATTCACTGAGTTTTGGAAAAACTTAACAGAAAGAAAGTAATGATAGTTTCCAGGATTGTTTCACTCTCAAAAACTCAGTTGACAGATACTCTATTATTTTTCTCTTGCTGCATAACAAATTACCACAAAATTTTGGCTTGAAACAGCACCCACTTATTTGTTTACAGTTCTGTAGCTTACAAGTCAGGCATGGCATGGCTGCAGCCTCATCTCAGGGTGTCACAAGGCTGTAATCAAGATGTTGACTGGGCTGTATTCTTGTCTGAAGACTCTCAAGAAAACTTGTCTTTCAAGCTCATTCTTTTTGATGAATGTTAGATCTTTGAGATTGAAGGACTAGGGCCCTGTTTTCCTTCCTAGTTGTCAACCAGACGGCTGCTCTCTCTCTAAGAAGCCACCTGCATTTCCTTATCATGTGGCCTTCTCTATCTTGCAGGCAGCAATGCTATGTTGAGTCTCTCCCATTCTTTGAAATTTTGACTCCCTTCTCCACTTTTATAGGGCTCAGGTGATTACTTAGAGACAACTGTACCATATGACAACTCAATAACACAAGTGAAATCGGTGTTGTTCACAGTCCCAGGGGTTACAGAGGGCATGTACACCAGAGGTTGTGGCCATCTTGGAATTCTGCTTACAACAGGAGGTGACACAAATGAGATGGAGAGCAGTGGAGGAGGAAGAGGGTAGAGAGGAGAAGATGAGTTTGGGCTTAGATAGGATGAGTTGAGAAATCCGTGAATATTCAAGTGGAGATAAAAGTGTGCTGCTGGGGAGGTGACCCTGGGGTTCAGAAGAAAGGTCTAGTCCAGAGGAAGAGAAATGAGAATAGTTGGCATGTAGTTAATAGTTGAACCTAGGAGAGTGGGTTATATCACCTATGGAGAGCTAAAAAGGTCTAAGCCCTGATAAACTGCAATATTGAAGGAATGAGTAAAAATGGAAAATTAGTGACCAACGAGAAAAGAATCTGCTGACAGAAGTTCCAAGGAAAGACAGAACGCTTAAGGAAGTAGGATTTTTTTTTTCTGTGTTAAATCTTGCTGAGGAATCTATTAGGAAAAAGACTTAAATATACCACTGAGGATTTAGTGACTCAGAGTTAGTGATTACCATGGACAAAGCAGTTTCAGTAAAATGGTGGGTACAGAAGCCAGACTAGCGTTGTTTGAAGAGTAAGAGTCAGGACATGAAATCAATGAGTTTTAGACAATAATTGAAGTGATTTTGCTCTCCAGAAAAGGTACATAAGTCAGTATTTTGTTTATTTCTTTTAGGATGTGAGAAATTGAGCATATGTAAGCATAAATGAAAAGAATTCAGGAGAAAGGAGGAGAGTGGAGAAGGAGAATGTTACATTTGTTATCAACTTATTGATAACAAATTGAAACAAAAAAGGTAAATGATGGGAATCCAGGTGAGGTATTGATTTTCTAGAAGCACCTCTATCATTACAACCTGGCCAAGGGAGGAAAGGATGGGTGTGAAAGAAGAAAGTTTATATTCCCATCCATTGTCTAAGTAAAATAAGAAGGAAGATAAGTTTTTGAGATTGAATGAGACAGGACTGAACCGAAGGTTTAAGGAAGAGAAAGTTTACATTTGTCTTTGTGGTTAATGGGAAAGGAATCTTAACTAGAAAAATGTCACAAGATTACTTGCTAGGCTTTAAACCCCAAAAAAGGACAGATTAACAGAGGAATCAGTTGATTTGTTTCTACATTTTCTCTAGTAGCACACAGCTACTATTCCTAGAGTTATGTATACAAACTAAAAATAATTGTATTCATTAAAAATTGATATTTTTTGCCAAGGAGTTGGAAAGGAGTAAACGAGTTTTATGTATTCACAAGAAAGTGGTTTAAAAGATGGATCACGGGCCGGGCGCGGTGGCTCACGCTTGTAATCCCAGCACTTTGGGAGGCCGAGGCGGGCGGATCACGAGGTCAGGAGATCGAGACCACGGTGAAACCCCGTCTCTACCAAAAATACAAAAAATTAGCCGGGCGTGGTGGCGGGCGCCTGTAGTCCCAGCTACTCGGAGAGGCTGAGGCAGGAGAATGGCGTGAACCCGGGAGGCGGAGGTTGCAGTGAGCCGAGATCGCGCCACTGCACTCCAGCCTGGGCGACAGAGCAAGACTCCGTCTCAAAAAAAAAAAAAAAAAAAGATGGATCACGGAAGCCATAACAAATAGAAGAGATAGTAGGGGGTAGCTAATGGATAATGCATAGGGAGAAATTGAAATTGATGTCTCAGTGAAACAAAAGTTGCCAGTTATAGTGTGAATAAGTAAGCATTTTATCTAAGAGGATGAGAGTATATTGGAGGACTAGAATGTCCGTATCAGTGATTTCAGAGAAAGATTTGCTCTCGATCTTATAATTACATTTAACTTTATTTACCTTGTGTTCTATGTTTATAAGGTTTCAATACTCACTGCAAATTATTTCATACCATGACTTTCCTTTTTTGAGTCAGAAATTTTGTTTAATCTCTTGCTTGACTGATAGAACTCTCTATATAGGTTTGTATATGTATATATGTATGTATATGTGTATATACACACACGTACATATGTGTAAGTGCTCTTTCTCTGTATGCATATATATGAATGTATACATATACAGAGAGAGAGAGGAGAGAGAGAGAGAACTTACCACATTCATTCCAGCCACTTTGTTAAACACTTTATGTTCATTTTCTCATTTCATCTTCACAATAAAGACACGAGTGTGTTAATTTTACAGATTAAGGAAATACTTAACTATAGAGGTTAAGTAACTTACCCTAAACTACAGCCTATTGAGCTAGTAGTATTGAAAAAGGAACAGAGCTTCAAACAGATATGCTCAATTTCTAATTATAAATTTTAAATACTAAGCTAAAATTGGATATATATTTTTAGCCTTTTATGTATTTGAGTGCCTTTCTGTTCTCTTATATATAAATTCTAGATTGAATAGTGTATATATCTGAGAATATATTCAAGTATTTTGCAATAAATGTATTAGAGTCATTGGTAATAATTCTAATAAATATGATTTCCTATTTTGAGGAAATATGACAAAGGAGCATCTGAGAAATAATTTGGATAATTGGTAAGGCTTGATAATGAATTGATTATATCCAAGTCGAATTCATGATTCAAAGGCAGGGTCAGGATTTCCGGCCATATCAAAATTTACATGGACTGTAGCTAACCACCTCCAGGTGCAGCAGAACTCGTGCTGTGTTCTGTGGTCCCTCACAGACCACTGGCCAGACCGTCCTCCCACACCCCAGGATTGCTGCTCTGCCACACATTGACTTCTTTCCTCATGCTCCTGTTTCTTGTCTCAATCCTAACTCCCACTCTCAAAGGAGAGTCCTGGTCTCAAGGCTGCTTTGTCTTTGCTTCTCTCTGTATCACTTTTAGATTTGCACACTGTAACAAGTATTTTTACTTCTTATTTTCAGTCTCGAATGGGGAAATATCTAGGTTGTGCAAAGTTCATCTTTCCCAGGAGTTATGGATTTCATCTCCTACTACATTCTAGATTGACTGTACTTCATTTATTATCCCCATTTTCTCTCCTCTTAGTATTCCACAAACTCCCAATTCCTTGCCCTCAGCCTGTTAAAAAACAAACAAACAAAAACTTTACTTGACAGTATCTCCTACCTTCCTCATCTCCTTGTCACCATGTCATATTCCTGAGACTTTGTGGCACAGGGGGAAATTAAAATGTTTTGGAAGCAGACTAAGAGATGTCGGATTTTTTGTTACCATCAAATACTACCATTTACCACTTTGTCACTTAGCTTCCTCTGATTCAATTTCCTGACCTTCAAAACAGAAACGATACATACCATTCAATAGCATCCTCTGCAAAGCATGGTAGAAAACATGTTACTGTCTTTCCAGCCTTTTAAGTGGCAAGCAGACCAGGAAAATAGATTCATAAAGATTTGTATGGCCAAGCCCCTGCGTCTTCATTGCCAAAATTCTTAAAAAATAACCATTGTCATAATTTGTAATTCTTCAACTCCTACTCATTCCTTAGTTTAATGAAATACACTTTGACTTCTGACTTCACCACTCAACAGAAATTGGTCCAAGGTTATCAAATACTTAAATCACAAGATCTCTCTAACACTTTCATTTGTCTCTTCCTCAGAATTTGTGTTTCCTCTAGGTTCTATTTGTTGTCTTCTTATAATTCTATTTAGAGGATCTGAGACATCTCTTTAGCTCTAATAGTTTCAGTAACTGTATATCCATCTCAAAAACTATATATCCATCTCTGAAATTCTTACTGCAAATTGACTACTCAGTGTCAAACGCTAATTCGAAACTATCCAAAGGGACATCCCCATAAAACCTAATTCTGAATTCTTTAAATATCTGCTTAATGTTGTCCCAAGCCAACACTCCCAGGCAGGAAATCTTAGATTCGCTGTCAGTTTTCCTACTTATTACTTCCTTCCTGCACTTATTATTTGAAACCATGTAGTTATAAAGTCAATTTTTTTAAAAGTGTAAACTGTTGGTAAATTTAATATATTCTAGTAACTTAAAACTTCGTCTAAGGCAGGAATTTTGCTTTACTCAGTTTTGTAATCTCAGCCACTATGACGATACCCACAACATAATAAATAAATGACTCTACCAATCAAATCTGATGCAGATCTCATTAGTAAACAAAATATTTAACATACTCTTGGGATTTCTAGTACTATTAGATACTACAACAATTTTGGGTTAAAATCAATACTTAGTTTCATGTTTATTTTTATGAGAAATGCAAATTAAAATATTAAATGTGCATATTTTAATGAAATATGGACTCTTCCAAAATTAAAATATCTGTTTTTAATTTTTCTTCATGGAGTATAAATTAAGTTCTCTATATAAAATGAAGACATTGGGTAAAATTGAAATTTAAAGTAAATTAAAACAAATCACATTACTATATTAACGAAAGTGAGTTATTTGTTCATTGTATACTACCAGAATGTTTGGAAAAGCCCCTGGTTATTCATATATCCAACTTTATTAATTAATATGGCATTCTGCTAAGCCATTCAGGAATTGTAAAACAGATATTTTCTTTAATTATTCTAGACAAAAGTTTTTTTACAGATTATTATTCAGTAAATTATTATACTGTCCTTTATCTTTTAAATTCCAATTTTCTTTTGTTACTTGAGAAAACAAAGTATTTTTATAAATCCCGTACACTGAATCTGGAATTCTTGTCATTATTGACTTTTTATAATATTAACAGCATAATGAAAAAAATGAAGAATGGGAAGTTAGGAAATTGGGAATTTTACCTAACACTAAATAATTTTATGTCCTTAGAAAAGTCATTTTACATTCTAGACTTGAACATCTTCATTAATAGCTCTGGTATGGAAATATTCTGCTTAGAAGCCCTTTGACTTTTAACTGTTAGTCACAGTCCTGTCTTTTCCCCTTTTTCAATAACACCCAAAAGCAAAACTAAGAATAAAGAATGGGAGGCCGGGAGCAGTGGCTCACGCCGGTAATCCCAGCACTTTGGGAAGCCGAGGCAAGAGGATCACGAGGTCAGGAGATCGAGACCATCCTGGCTAACACGGTGAAACCCCGTCTCTACTAAAAATACAAAAAAATTAGCCGGGCGTGGTGGCGGGCACCTGTAGTCCCAGCTACTCAGGAGGCTGAGGCAGGAGAATGGCGTGAACCCAGGAAGCGGAGGTTGCAGTGAACGGAGATCGCGCCACTGCACTCCAGCCTGGGCGACAGAGCAAGACTCCCTCTCAAAAAAGAAAAGAAAAAAGAAGAGAAGAGAAAAGAGAAGAGAAGAGAAAAGAAAAGAATGGGAACTCCACTTTCCTTGAAACTGTGAGATAGCTAAAATTTCAACATAAGTAATAGGAAAATGGCTTCAGAAGCATTAAAAATCTAGAGTAAAAGAAAACATAGCTCAAGAGACCCTGTAACTACAAATCTCACAAAATCAGTCCAGGTGCACTTCTCTAAGTAAGCAGCACAAAGATGTTTGTTTCAGCTAAACTTAAAAGTTTAAACGGCAACCATTTTATTATAACTCACGAATTTGGTCAACAATTTCAGCAGTGTTCAGCTGAGTCATTCCTCTGTTCCATTTGGCCTTGACGGAAATCATTCTGTTGTAACCAACTGGTGACTGAGCTGGTCTGGATCACCCAAAACAGCTTCACTCACATATCTGGTGCCCCGGAGGGGATGACCAAAGTGCCGAGCTCAGCTGGGACTGTTTAAGCTTGTGCCTCATGTGGCCTCTCCACTACAGTAGTATCTGGGTACTTGGGCTTCCGACATCTTAGTTCAGATTCTACGAGCAAGTGTCCCATAAAATAGGGCAGAAGCCACATGGCCTGTTATGGCATCCTCTGGGGAGTCCCATTGCATCACGTTCACTGTACTCTATTAGTCAAAGCAGTCACAAGCCCGCTCAGATTTAAGGGAAACTTCAAACTTCAAAGTCTGAATGAGAAGAGTGTCAAAGAATGTGCATGTCCATGTTTTAAAATTACCACCGTGCAAGACCAATAAAACTGTATTGGCCACACGGAAACATGTGAGTAGGGTGCTGTGAAGAGCTTCCTCACATCTAGTTTGGTTACAAAGAAAAGCCAAGTTGGAGTTGAACAGAAAATCACAGACAACCTATATTCCAGAAAGGTGGAGAAGGAAAATACAACAATGTGAGTGCCCTAGAGGTGCTAATCTCAGCTGACTTGTGAGGAAAAAACTGAAACATAATACTCAACGCTAAAAACTATTGTAAATAAAATTCCTGTTTGCTCATAATTTGGCCCTAGTCCTTCTTACTAGTTCAGAAAGGATTCATTTTTTTTTAAGATGGTTAATCAAAAAGAACGAAAATAATACATTTTCTTTTTCTAAAAAAAGGAATAGAAAAAAATTCCAAACAGCAGATCACAAATATTAACTTTTTAAAAGGTTCTAATATTGATAAAGAATGAAGAAAGATGTGGCTAACAGCACAGGAACAGACATAAAGTCCAGGATTTGAGTAAAGTAGGAAAAAAGAAAATGATGCCAATTTTCAAATGGATTATAGTGAAAATGTTAAATATGGAGTTTAGGTCAAAGAAATGCAAAACATTTATAACTGGAGTCCTAGAATAAGGGAAGAAAAATAATGGAACAGAAAAAAAATCATGTAAGTATATAATTAAAGAAAGTGTTCCAGAAGTAAAAAAAAAAAAAAAGTTGAATCTAAATATTGAAAGAATGTACTTTATCCATAGGAAAATGATGTAGAATGATCACTACTGAGGCATATCTTAGTTTAGTTACTAGTTACTGAATGTCATGAATAATGAAAGAATCTGCCAAAAAACCAAAAGATTATGTTATATATGCAGTTGTAAAAAAAATGCCTAGCTAGTATCTGATTTCCCAATAAAACAGTCAACTTTGATAAAAGTGGAGCAATTTTTTACAAAGCCATCAAAAGAAAATAAAACCCAAGAATTTTATGCTGTAATTGTTGTTTAAGAATAAAAGAAAAGAAAACACATTTTAAAAAGCAAGAATTCATAGGCTATGGATCCCATGAGCCTTCTTGAAGAAAGTACTAGAAAACACTTCAATCAACCAAAAAATGTATGATAAACAATCGTAAAAGGAGTGATATCAAATACTGAAGCTAATTCTGTGACTAAGACAAAACAAATATGTTGATTACGACACTAGAAGAGAATGTAAATAGGAGAAATCCTGACAGGGTAGAAATGAGACAGCTGAAGAAAGTCAGGAAGGGGAAGGACAGAAAGATAGGAGGTAATAAGTAATTTTTTAGATCAAGATGAGGATCAATCGAGATTATTTTAAATGACCAAGAAACAATAGAAGTATATTTATAATAGAAAAGATAAATATTAAATATACAAATTAATAAAAATTCACTGTCAAAGGGAAAGGAGGGAAAGAGGAAGGAAGTAAAAATCTATCAACTTCATCATTCTTTGACAGTTAACAATAGGAAACCAATAAATTTATGAATAAAAAGTAAAAATTAAGACAATAATCCTTAGCCGGGTGTGGTGGCTGGCACATGTAATCCCAGCACTTTGGGAGGCCAAGGTGAGTGGATCACTTGAGGGCAGCACTTTGAGAACAGCCTGGCCAACATGGTGAAACTCTGTCTCTAGTGAAAATACAAAAATTAGTCGGGCGTGATGGCGCATGCCTGTAGTCCCAGGTATTCAGGAGGCTGAGACAGGAGAATTGCTTGAACACGGGAGGCAGAGATTACAGTGAGCTGAGATCATGCCACTGCACTCCAGCCTGGGCGATAGAGCGAGACTCTGTCTCACTAAATAAATAAATAAATAAATAAATAAATAAATAAATAAATACTAGACAAAGACAAATTTCAAAATTACTTTTTAAAACCCCTACATACATGCTAGGAAAACAAAGTATGACACAGACTATGATAACAGAACTACATAAAACCAAGCCTCTTTTTTATATAAAAATTTAAATAGACTAAACACAGATGTCAAAAGAAAAAAAAATACTTAACTATATGTTTTACACAAGGAAGTGGTCAGAGCCATGTTACTTGGAAAGATGATATGTCAGTATGGAGCAGAAGAATTAAATTATTTGAAAAGATTGAAAATTAAAAAATTGAAAAGACATACTAGACAAACACAAATAGAAATCAGAGATTGCAATTTTAATATTAGATGAGATTGGATTCAGAGTGAAAGGTATTAAATGAGATGGAGAAGATACAACTCCGGTTTCAAACCAAATGAATATCTAACAATATGAATATATCTATATCAGGTAGGACTGCACTACATTAGCACACATGAAGCAAAAAAGTGTATCGCAGGGGGACAGCACAAGGAGAAAAATAGAAACCTGTTAAGAGCAGGAAACTTTAATTCACTTCTCTTAGTCAATGATAGTTCAAGTGAACACAAAATTAGAAAATAGAATACACAAATAGAGTGATGATTTTTAAGGTAGGTCTACTTGATATACATCAAAGTCAGTAGAATGAAAACAAAGTTAACAATTTTTTTCTAAGAACACATGGAATATTCACAAACAATATTTATATTAGGTTTAAAAAGGCAATAAATTTACTGTGTGTGTGTTGTGTGTATTAGCTTTCCTAATCACAATGCAATAAAACTAGAACTTTAAAAAAATGTTTAAAAACAGCAAAAAAACTACTATTGCAAAACTTTACTATCACCCTCCTATCCACCCAGAAGTCTTCTCTTAAAACAATTCTGCTGTCCAAGAGAAATGGAAACCAAAATATCAGAATATATTTTACAGTTAAAACAAAGTCCAAAGAAAATCCATAGCCTTAACTCTTTATATTAATAAAAATTTTTAAAGTTAAAGAAACATCTATATAAGGTGGTTAGAACATAAACAATCAGACAAACTTAAAAAAGAAGACTTTTTTTTAAAAGTTTGTTTTTGAGATGGAGTTTCGCTCTTGTTGCCCAGGCTGGAGCGCAATGGCATGATCTCGGTTCACTGCAACCTCTGCCTCTGGGGTTTAAGCAATTCTCCTGCCTCAGCCTCCGGAGTAGCTGGGATTACAAGCACCCACCACCACGCCTGGCTAATTTTTTTTTTTTTTTTCTATTTTGTTTTTTTGGTAGAGATGGGGTTTCACCATGTTGGTCAGGCTTGTCTTGAACTCCTGACCTCAGGTGATCCACCCGCCTCAGCCTCCCAAAGTTCTGGAATTACAGGCGTGAGCCACTGTGCCTGGCCAAAAGAAGACATTTTTAAAGCAGAAAGTAATTAATTTGAAACATTAAAATGTAGAATTAATTGTAAAAAGCAAATAATGTTGATTTAAAGTATAACAAAACTATAAAGGAGATTTAACCAAATGAAGATAAAAGGGAAAAATACCCAATTTATTGCATAAAAGTAATTTAAAAAAAGAAATATCCACAATGAAGGAATTAATCAAATCATAAGGGTCCACTTTGATTAATTCTATGTAAAAAAAAGATGAACATCTGATGAAATGTCTTCTAGCAAATATAAATTACTTGAAATAACCTCCTAAGAGTTAGGAAATATAAATATAATAATTAATTTGGAAGGAATACACATGGTTATCATAAGCGACACTTCCCCAAAAGACACTAGAATAGGGTTGTGTCCCTAAACTTTTAAGTTAAGATAATTTCATTGTTACTGAAAGTGGTCCAAGAACATGGGAAATAAAGAAACATTTTTGAATTCTTTTATTAAACTAGTATACTATTGATTGTAAAACTCATCAAAGGGACATCACAAATGAAAACTAGCAGTTCTTAAATGTAGTCTGCAAACCTCTTGGTCTCCCTCTGACACGTTCAGGGAGTCTGTATGGGCAAATTACTCATAATAACATAATGAAATTATTTGCCCTTTTGACTGCGTTAACATTTGCACTGCTGGTTCAAAAGTAATAGCAGTAACAGCACAGCACCTTAGCTTGAATCAAGGCAGAGACAGCTGACTGTACTCTCCATTGCTGTACACTGGTGTTTAAAAATAAGCCAGTTTTGATTCAGAATGCCCTTGATGAAGCAATAATGATTGTTAATTTTATTACATGTAGACTTCTGGGCATGGTCTTTTTAATATTCTGTGTGAGGCAATGGAAAGTATGAAGAACACATAAAGCACTCCTGCCACAATCAAATCATAGAGCTGTTTAGAGGAAAAGCATTTGTGTGATCTTTGGAATTGAGAGCTGAACTAGCTGCTTTTTCTCATGGAAATTGCTTAATACCTGTGAAGGCATGAAATGCTATTCAGCCTCACTTTGAGTTACTCCAATGGAATGTGAATGAAGGACAGAAAACTAAGAAAAGGAACTCTACAATTACACATACTTATTGAATTCATTAGCTAGATGCATGTTTTCGTGTAGTTGCTTTGCAGGATATAAGAACATTTTAGTAACTTTCTAGATACATTATATGTCTTAAATTTGGTGGATGAAATGTATTTATATATTTAGGGCCAGAAGAAAGCTATTTTAATAAATATTAACAATTTCAGAAACTTTATCCTGTGATGGATAAAATAATGGCCACTCTGCCAGAGAAGCTGGCCTCCATATTTTCTCCACATTATATTAATGTTCAAACTGTGCTCAGATATTAGATATGTTTAGCTTTCAATATAAACATTGGCTGGTCATTTCATAATAAAATTAAGAATTAACATGTTCACATATCTGTCAATAGTTTTCCTTCACCATGTTGCCATCAATCCAGGCACATGAAGCTCTTCCTGAACTTCCTGGTTATAGAAGCGTATGCTGCTTTGAGAGTAGACAGAGGGCACGGACAAACCACCCCTACAGGGGGCTGCCCATGGGGAGACTGAAAATGGGTGTTAGTGCTCTGTTAGGGTTTTGCTTTGTGTCTTTGTAGTCTTGAACCTCCAGGTCGTAAAGCAAATGATCCTCCCTGTTATCTGGATTCTCAGTCTTTGTGGTTCTAAGTTTTCAGATATATGAAAATAACTCAATAGGTGATTTGACTATCATTTACAATAATTCTAAGTCCATCACTTTATAAATGGAAACTTGAGATTCTGGAGGCATCCGGGACTTCCCCAAGCTTACCCAGTAAGGCACAGCCCAAGCAGAAACCAGAATTTACATATTTAGAGCAAATAATTATAACAACCACATAGCACCCCTTTATCCACCATCTTGGGAAAGCAAGTATTCCTATCCTTACAATACTCAACTTTTGAGGAAAAAAATTACATATGTATGTACTATATGTATACTATATATGGTATACAAATATATTTTTTTAACTGGGGAAGGCCCCAATTTAAAAGCTTGAAGTGCTTATCAATCTTATAAAAGGAACAACTCTGTTTACTCATATGCAAATACTGTATGATAGCAAGTTCGGCCAGAGGCCTGTATGTGATGACTAATCATAACTTCAGAACAAACCCCCTCCCTAACTCTCTAAGGAAACCTGCTCCATGGTTTTACATAAGCTGAAATCCATTTTCATGCTCCAGTTTCTCTCATGTCTTTGAAATAACAGAAGGAAAAGAACCCAGTATATATAAGTAGTTTGAGAGCTGAGAAAGATAGCATATGGCAGTGGAAATGTAAGTGTTGCTTTGATTTTGGAAAGAGAAGTGAGAAGGAGTATTCTTGAGTCAAAGCTCAATTCCACCTGAATAAGATGATTTATTTTTACGCTACAGAATGAACTTTGTGTGGGTACAGATTTATGGCAAATATACAAACACCTGCACAGATCTCATTAGAGGTTTAGAGAAACACCGTTTTCCCATGACAGAAATGATTATAGATGCAATCATAATAGTATTTTTATTTAATGCAAGTGGGATTTTTTCACTCCTAAAAGCACAAAGCATTTATTAAAATGAATTAACTTATTTCCAATGAACTTTACACCATAAAAAGATAGATAAATGACAAGTTAGCTCTAAGTGACAGGCTTAAAATATAAATGGAATAGAGCTCTAAGTTTATCGTTTTGATTTAAAACAATCAAATAAAGTAAAGAGAATAGGTGCCTTCCAGTACCTCTTTAGAAGTTTTCTATTCTGCCATCTAATTTTTGTAAAATATTATAAAGTAAAATTTAAAAGTTGCTCTCTGAGGCTGCTCCAGCACTCCCCAATAAGCTGTCCAGATTCTTGATTAAAAATACTCTTTCCACCCTGGCTTTCAAGAGAAAGAGATACCATCATCAACACATGTATGTTTTACAAAATCTCTTGTTCAGTCTTGCCTCATTTTAGTGTTTTAAAATTGTGCATATGAACTTTTACTATCACATGAATAACCCACACCTGAATGGGCTGGAAAAATCACTATTTTACTTTTATTGCTACCCTAAAGGAGATCTGTCTGCCTACTGCAACCCATAGAAGGAGCACTCAACTCCAGCAGATAAAATTATTATGCCAATATTGTGCCCTAGGGTCCAGCAAATGTGTCTGTGCCTGAAAGCATGGCATTAATACTATTTTTACCCATGGTGTCATGGTATATGAAAGTATAAGAATCTGTCATAACTTGATCATGAGAATAATCTACAGATCATCAGGCCTTACCTATCTGTGGATACGAATTAAGTCACCTTAACATTAATAGTCAGTATTCAGTAAAGGACCTGTTCTTGTTTCTGCCTACAAAGAATCTCAGCTATCTCCCCTACAAAGTTACCCCAATTCATCAAGTATTTCCAGGAAACACTAAGGAAGATTCTGATGTGCTTCCTTAAAGTTAGACTTTGCTCCGTAGCCACCACATGGCATCTACAATGTCTGCTTTGCTTTCTCATTGATATCTGCTGCCTATAAAACCATGGGGAAAAATTCACCATTGCTGCTACTGACTGTGGCCCTCAGAACAATGCAGAGCCCTTTCCAAAGATGCTTCCAATGGCACAGTCTTCAAGATCCACAGCAGTGTGCCTTCTATCTGTTTTGTTCTCCACCCTGCATTCAGCATTGACCACAACGCTTGACAGAGAGCAGACATTCAATACGCAATGAATAAAACCGATTTTCAAAATTAGATCTTTTTCTAAATCACCAAAATTCTTAAATGAAGTTATTTTGTCCTTCTCCATAAGTTATGTGACACACTGGGAATTTATTTTCCATTAGAGTAAGAAAGACCATAGTTCACTAACCCTGGGTAAATGCAGTGATGCACTAAATCATTTTTAACAAAGCACCAGCATGATCATTTGGTGGGGTGCGCTCACTGCATTCCCTCATGCTCTATTGCACAAATATACGTATATTCCTAAGCTTCTCTATGTGACCTTGGAATCTTTCACCTCCTTGGGTCATTTGCCCTTTTACCAACCTTCACATTTGATTAGCTAATTTGTAGCTTTCCTACAAGTTTATTTATCTTGGATTTTGCATTCTGAAGGAAGTTTTTGTGACCTTTTATGCCCTTCCATTGTGCTCCTGTAACACTCTCTATTTGGTAGTATCTTAACACTCACCACATGGTGGCCCCACCAGTCTCCTGTCCTGTATCCTCCTCCAGACTCTAGACAGTAGAGTATGTTCTTTGAAGGCAGTGAATGCTTTCTAATTCACCATTGTATCCCCAGCATTTCCAATGAAGCTTGGCAGCTCCTTAGTGTTCCATGAATATTGAAAATGACCTATAATGAATCGTATAGATATAGTAAATACTTCTTAGATATTTTAAACATCTATAAGGCACTTAACAAAGTTGAAGATGATTAATTTAATTAGTCATAAGTAACCATATTCATTGAGCCCTGTTCAATTAGAAAGCTGCCTGCTATTACCTCTGGCTGGTCAATATGAAGTGAATTACATTCTTGAACCAGTTTGTTACTACCTATTTAACTGCTATTTTGGCTCATTTTACATCCCAGCTATTTTTTCTTGTGTCCGATATAATTCATCTGAAGAGGCTTCATTCTACTCAGTCACTATTGCTTTCATGTCATTCATTCTTTAAACATTTATTTATTGATTAGATATTATGTGCCACCAGATACTCAAAGTACTAGTAATACAACACTCAACTCCAAGACAAAGTCTTTGCTTTCTTGGTAGTTACATTCATGTTGATGAAGGTAGACAGTAAGCAAATAGCCAATATATCAAGAATACAATAAGAATATGAAAGTGCCAAGGTGAAAATATATTAAGGTGCTATGTTACTGAAACACCAAAGGACTTCAGTTTAGTTAATCAAAAAGTTTTCACCGAAGTTTGAGTTGAGACCTGAATGGCAAGAAGGAGTCAAGAATGAGAAGGAAGCTCTAGGGAAACAGCTTTCTAGCTGAGGAAATAACTAATGCAAACACCCTAAGTTAGGACTCTGCTTGGCATGTTCATAGAAAAAGACTGTCTTTCTTCCCTCAATTCTCAAAATTTTAAGATGTGGTATGCTTGTCTCTTTCATATAAATATCTGTGGATGACGCTTGCCTGCCCGCCCGCTCCCTTGCTAGCTCGCGCTTTCGCTCGCCCTCTCCTCGAGGATCCAGGGGGCTCTGACCACAGCGTGCAGCAAGGAAGCGAGACAGAGGCGGCGGCTCAGGGGAAACGAGGCTGCAGTGGTGGTGGTAGGAAGATGTAGGGTGAGGACCAGCAGCAGAAGCAAACTATCGCCGAAGACCTGGTCGTGACCAAGTATAAGATGGGGAGCGACATTGCCAACTGGGTACTTCCGTCCTTGGTGGAAGCATCTAGCTCAGGTGTATTGGTACTGAGCCTGTGTGAGAAAGGTGATGCCATGATTATGGAAGAAACAGGGAAAATCTTCAAGAAAGAAAAGGAAATGAAGAAAGGCATTGCTTTTCCCACCAGTATTTCAGTAAATAACTGTGTATGTCACTTCTCCCCTTTGAAGAGTGGCCAGGATTATATTCTCAAGGGAGGTGACTTGGTAAAAATTGACCTTGGGGTCCACGTGGATGGCTTCATCGCTAATGTAGCTCATACTTTCGTGGTTGAGGTAGCTCAGGGGACCCAAGTAACAGGGAGGAAAGCAGATGTTATTAAGGCAGCTCACCTTTGTGCTGAAGCTGCCCTACGCCTGGTCAAACCAGGAAATCAGAACACACAAGTGGCAGAAGCCTGAAACAAAGTTGCTCAGTAATTTAACTACAGGCCAGTAGAAGGTATGCTGTCACACCAATTGAAGCAGCATGTCATCAATGGAGAAAAAACCATTATCCAGAATCCCACAGACCAGCAGAAGAAGGACCATGAAAAAGCTGAATTTGAGGTATATGAGGTAGATGCTGTGGATGTTCTCGTCAGCTCAGGAGAGGGCAAGGCCAAGGATGTAGGACAGAGAACCACTATTTACAAATGAGACTCCCCTAAAGAGTATGGACTGAAAATGAAAACTTCACGTGCCTTCTTCAGTGGATGGAAAGGCGTTTCGATGCCATGCTGTTTACTTTAAGAGCATTTGAAGATGAGAAGAAGGCTCGGGTAGGTGTGGTGGAGTGCGCCAAACATAAACTGCTGCAACCATTTAATGTTCTCTATGAGAAGGAGGGTGAATTTGTTGCCCAGTTTAAGTTTACAGTTCTGCTCATGACCAGTGGCCCCATGCAGATAAACAGTAGTCCCCTCGAGCCTGACCTCTACAAGTCTGAGATGGAGGTCCAGGATGCAGAGCTAAAGGCCCTCCTCGAGTTCTGCAAGTCGAAAAACCCAGAAAAAAAAAAAAAAAGAAGGCGGCCTCCAACACTGCAGAAAATGCCACCACTGGGGAAATATTAGAGGAAAATTAAGCTGGGAACTGAGGTGGGTCCCATCTCCCCAGCTTGCTCCTCCTGCCTCATCCCCTTCCCACCACACCCCAGACTCTGTGAAGTGCAGTTCTTCTTCTCCACCTAGGACATCCAGCAGAGTGGAGGTCTCCCTGCCTCCACACCGGCTCCAACTGACTCTGGTCTTGGGAGGCGAGGCTTCCCAGCCACGGAAGACTACTTTAAATGAAAAAAAGAAATTGAATAATAAAATCAGGAGTCAAAATTCATCGTCTTCAAGCCCCTCTTTCTAGCCTTTTCTTCTACTCTCTGCTTGGTCAAGGTTTGTGACCCTACTACAGAACGAGGCTAAATGAGCCACCACCACTGAAAACTCAGTCGAATTTTTTTATACCATTCCGATGTTAGCATTTTTTCATCTGTTTGGGGCTTTTTCCTCTTTTTTCCGTTCTCCCCAAGTATTTTATCTGGCTTCAAAATTAGGAGGATTATTTTTCAGATTGTTTTTATTCAGTGTGGCCGATTACTCATCTGATTCAGGCTGTACAGTCAGGCCCCTCCCATTTTAGGAGCTGGAGCCTTCATTTATGAAGCGATTCTTATCTATGAAATAGATCTTCATTTGTCAATCTTTTTTCTCCCATTTTCACAAAGCTGTAAAGAAATAATCCATCTAAACCTTACCCTTTTCTCTGGAGTCAGTGGGGTCTTCCCTCACTCCATTTTACAGAAAACTGAGCTGGAACCTCAACTGGTTTTGTTCACTGTTTGAAATATTGTGATCTCCTTCCCTTGTAAGAAAAACCAAGAACCAGAGGAGAAGACTGACTGAAGATACAACTCCTGGCTTTCTGAAGCTATGGACTTGGATTAAATTTCTGGGGGTTTGTAGGGAAAGGTAACAAATTTCAGTACCTCTGGCAGGCTGTCCCAGCAAACTATGGCTCCTACTAACTTATGAGGTTTTTAAACACATTGAAAATGACATGACATTAAAATAAATTTGAATTTGCTCATAAAAATAAAAATAAAAAATAAGCAAATGTCTGTGGATAATAATAGAAATAAAATAGAAATGGCCTTTTTTATAAAATGAAATTTTACATGCTTTTATTTAATTAAAAAAAAAAGTTTCTGACCGGGCGCAGTGCCTCACACCTGTAATCCCAGCACTTTGCGAGGCCAAGGCAAGCAGATCACGAGGTCAGGAGATCGAGAACAGCCTGACTCATGTGGTGAAACCCCATCTCTGCTAAAAATACAAAAATTAGCTGGGCGTGGTGGCTCGTGCCTGTAATCCCAGCTACTTGGGAGGTTGAGACAGGAGAATCCTTGAAACAGGGAGTCGGAGTTTGCAGTGAGCCGAGATCGCGCCACTGCACTCCAGCCTGGCGACAGAGTGAGACTCCATCTCAAAAAAAACAACTACAAAAAAAACCCACACATACACAAAAATGAGTTTCTGAGGAGAAATCGTCACAAAGGCTGAGGAATTAGACAAGTGGCCTCAAACCTTTTTTTACTGATACATAATGATCGTATACATTCCTGAGGTACATGCAATATTTTAACACATGCATACAATGTGTAGTGATCAAATCAGGGTAATTGGGATATCCAATGCCTCAAATGTTTACCATTGCTTTGTGTTGGGAAAATTCCAAATCTTTCTTTCAGCTATTTTGAAATGTACAATAAGTTATTGTAATAGTAGTTTCCTCCTGGGCTATGGAACACTGGAACTCAACTATAGATTATGTATTGAACTTGGGGATTTTATAATTAAAGCCCCACTGCTACGACACAGACAGCACCCAAGGGTTTGCTGATCACCTTTAAAACTCCAGTCCAAATTTAGGCAAAATTCCTTTGTGTGCTTTCCTTTTGTATCGTTGAGATAGGCCAGCATAACTAGATGTGCTCCCAGAAGGTTGGTATTGCCACTAGACACCAGGCTGGCCTCTGAAACAGGCTGCCTTGGTCCAGATTGTTTTCTTCTTTGTTCCAAATCTGAGCTAAAGCTATCTCTTGCCTTGTCACCAACAAATTCAAAACATTCTTCCTTCAAAAAGTACCCACGTTTCCTTGATTTGAAATTACCAGCAACATTAATGTAATTTAAGAGACAGACTTGATTCAGAACTAATGGGCAGGACTGTGCTAAATGACACAGTAACTTGGTTCCACCCACTCTATCATGGCCATTGGATGTGACCTTCCCCACTCAAAAGCTTATTATAAAACAGTTACTTTCTCAGCTTTCTCTGCTGATGGAGTCTAAGTAGCCAAACACATTCAAGTTATCAAAATGCATATGAGTTCATCTTTTAGCCAATTAATTTATTTGTAAAGCTTTGGCCTATTAAATAATTTGTCCAAAGTGATAAAAAGGAATATAGGGTGAGGATGAGCTGTATTTCCAAAAGGATATTCAAAATCATTACCTTCACTAGGGATAATTTTCCCAAACTAATTGAAATTTGCATAGAATTCGAGCTGAGCAAACAGGAACAAAGAAAACAGTGGCAAATAATATGATTAAAAAATGGACAAAGTGCCTGTATAGATATTTATCAAAAGAAGAAATGGGAATAGCCAAGAAGTATATGAAACAATGCTCAACATCACCAATTATTGGGGAAATTAAAATTAAAACCACAATATCACCTCACATCTATTATCTAAAATATGAAAGATAAGTGTTGGCGAGGGTGTGGAGAAAAGGGAACCCTGGTGCACTGTTGGTGGTAACGTAAATTAGTACAGCCATTATGGAAAACAATATTGGGGTTCCTCAAAAATCTTACAATAGAATAACCATAAGATCCAGCAATCTCACTACTGGGTATATATCCAAAGGAAATTAAATCAGTATCTCAAAGAAATATATGCATTTCCATGTTCATTGCAGCAATTTTCATAAAGGCCAAGATATGGAATCAACCTGAGTGTCCACAGACAGATGAATGGATAAAAGGAGGAAATCCTGCCATTTTCAGCAACATTGATGAAACTGGAGGACATTACGCTGAATGAAATAAGCCAGGCCCAGAAAGGCAAATCTTGCATGATCTCATTTGTATGTGGAATTTTAAAACGTCAAACTCATCAAAACGGAGTAGAATGGTGATTGCTAGAGGCTAGGGATTGGGAGAAATGGGGAGACGTTGGTCAAAGTGTAAAAAGTGTCAGTTATGCAGAATAAGTAAGTTCAGGAGATCTGACATACAGCATGGTAACTATAGTTAATAATACTGTATTTTATTTACTTGAGATTTGCTGAGAGAGTAGATCTTGTGTTCTCACAACAACAAAAAAAGTGGTAACTATGTGAAATGATGAATACATTAATTAGCTTGATTGTCATAATCACTTTACAGTGTATGTGTATATCAAAATATCATATTTAATACAATACATACATTCATTTCTATCAATTATGCCTTAATAAATTTGGAAAATTTTAAAAAACAGAGGCAGAAAGGTAAAGGCCTCCAATTTGTAAAAACATAATATTAATTGAAGATGAAAATGGGTGTAAAGGAGGCAATGAATTCAAAAGCAGAAAGAACTCGGGAGTGAAAGCAGGGGAATACAAAAGTCAACTTCCTTCTCTTCTTCCTCTTCCCGTCTTGCTCTCTTTTCCCTTCTCTTTGCTTCACTCCCTCTTCTTTCCTTGTCTTCCCTTTCCTTTTCTTCCATCCTAAATAACTTAATCCAAAAGCTATTAGGGGAGGTAAAGCAAGGTAGACATTGGTAAGCAGGGGAGGAGGGACCCAGATCAGTGTTAGAGCTTGAGGAGGTATGGAGGCTCACACAGAGGGGCAGCCTAGCTCCGAATGTGACAGCCCAAGGGTGTGAGGAGAATATTAGAGTAGGAGAGTGGTTCAACAGCGGGTAGTAGGGCCCGAGCAGAGGAAGCATGGCATTTGTGTGAGGTGAGGTGGATATGGCCTAAGATTAGTTACATTTGGGGAGATTGATGAAATAAGTAAATATTTTAAGGACTACGAAAGCCAAGATTTTTGCTGTTGCAGTTAGAAGCTGCAATTATGGAAAAGGAAAAACCTAGAAGAAATCTTGTGGCTTTGGTTTGGAAATTAGAGGCATTGGTGTGAACATATGATTTTCAATATATATGGGTAAATGTATAAATAAAGATGTAATTGTGTGTGGAAAAGCCACCTGATCAGGTTTATCAAACTTAATGTCCCTAGAGTCACTATAACATAGTACAAATAAAAATAAGATGCAATAAAAACACTTCTGTGGTATTTCTGCCAAAAATTCATAACCCAAATCTAATCATGAAGCAACCTCAGATAAAAACACATTGAGAGATGTTCTAAAAGATAACTGACCTGCAATCTTCAAAAGCACCAAGGTCATAAAAGCCGAGGACAGACCAATGCCAACCTGCTCCCCAGTGAGAGAGACTAAGGAAACATGACAGCTAGATGAGCATGTGATACTGGGCCAGATCATCTGGTAATAAAGGATATGACTGGAACACTTGGTAAAACTTAAATAGAGTCTGACGATTAGAAGGCAGTAATGTCTCAGTATCAGTGTCAATTTCATGATGAATGTTAGTGTTTATGTAGAACCATGTCTTCATTTGTAGGAAATACATACTAAAATAGTCAGAGGGGATTATATACCATATTAGCAACTTTCAAACAGTTCAGGGGACAATGATTACTATTTGTACTGTCTGTGAGTATTATATGGGCTTGAGATTCTTTCAAAATAAAAATTGAGCAAATAAAAGGGGACAGGTGCAACTAGATACTACTGTTTTTCACTGCCCTATTTTTCTCCCTTCAAAGGAGAGGCATGCCTAGAATTGGAGCAATTGTCTCATGAATTGATACAAGATATCAATCCACCAAGCATAGTGGTGCATAAAAATACAGGTGCTATCGGATTCTAGCTGCCATGCCAAGCCTATCCTTCATACCTTTATGAGTTCTTCACTAGCGTGAAAATTATGACTATAATGCTTCATTTAAAAAAAATAGAAATGAAAGCAGGGAAAAATAAAGATGAAAACAATTAGTTGTTTAGCCAGGCATATATATTGTCTTTTCCAATCTTCTCAACAACCTTTTTGGTAAAAGCTATACACAATAAGTTGGGAATCCAGTTTGATTCCGTCTTTTGGCTCTCAGGGCTGCTTGATAGGCATGAAGTCTATAGTCATAAATGTGAACTTGCCATGAAGATAATGGGACTCTTCTCTCAGAGAAAAGATAAATACTTCCCAAAGTATGGCCAAATACACTTGCCACGCAGGAGAATGATTATACCTTGATATTTGAAATGACATGTTGTTCTTTTTGATGAAATGGGGGTGAGGGGAGAAAGGACAAAAGAAGAAAATGCAACAAATTAACAAATGCACTTGAAACTCACAGGCACTGCATACTGGAAAAAGATTTGCAAAATGAAACTTTTTGCTAAAAATGTAGACTGTAGACTAAAGGCAGGACAAAAATAAGGAACTGCTACTTTTTATTTATTCAAAAATATCTAAATCACTGTTTTCATTGACCTCTAATTGGAAAACACCATGCTCTGGAACAGAGGGAAAAATTTAAAAAAAGAAAAATTAAAAAGAAACCACAGGTTCTTTCATTTTCCTCATCAGTAAAATTGATCAATCAAAGAGTGCATGTAATTACAAAACCTTAGAACCTAAAAAGTTTCAGTTTCAACACAGAAATCACAAAGTTTTCATCTTTAATGGAGTAAAGAAGGTGCTATGGTTTGAATGTTCATCCCCTCCAAAACTCATGCTGAAATATGGTTGTCATCATACTGGTGCTGGGAGGTGGGACTTTTGGGAGCTGATTGGGCCTTGAGGGCTCTGCCTCATGGATGGGATTAATGTCATTATAAAAGGTCAAGTTTGGCCCCCTTTTGCCCCTTAGCTCTTCCACCTTCTGCCATGTGAGGATTAGCTTTCCACTTGTCTGAAGGACACAGCAATGGAGCCAGAGACTGAACCGCTGCTGCCTTGACTTTAGACTTTCTATATTAGTCCGTTTTCATGCCGCTGATAAAGACATACCTGAGACTGGGAAGAAAAAGCAGTTTAATTGGACTTACAATTTCATGTGGATTGGGAGGCCTCAGAATCATGGCAGGAGGTGAAAGGCACTTCTTTTATTTTATTTTATTTTTATTTTATTTTAATTTTATTTTATTTTATTTGAGACAGAGTCTCACTCTGTTGCTCAGGCTGGAGTGCAGTGGTGCAATCTCGTCTCACTGCAACCTCCTCCTCCCAGGTTCAAGCAATTTTCCTGCCTCAGCCTCCTGAGTAGCTGGGATTACAGCCATGCACCACCACACCCAGCTAATTTTTGTATTTTTAGTAAAGACAGGGTTTTACCCTGTTGGCCAGGCTGGTCTCAAACTCCTGACCTCAGGTGATTGGCCCACCTTGGCCTCCCAAAGTGCTGGGAATACAGGCATGAGGCACCGTGCCTCTCCAAAAGGCACTTCTTACATGGTGGTGGCAAGAGAAAATGAGAGAGAAGCAAAAGTGGAAACCCCTGATAAAGACTTGTTCACTGTTTCGAGAATAGCATGAGAAAGCCCAATCCCCAAGATTCAATTACCTCTCACCAAGTCCCTCCCACAGCACGTGAGAATTCAAGATGAGATTTGGGTGGGGACATAGCCAAACCATATCATTTCACCCCTGGCCCCTCCCAAGTCTCATGTCCGCCCATCTCAAAACCAATCATACCTTCCCAACAGTCCCCCAAAGTCTCAACTCATTTCAGTATTAACTCAAAATTCCGCAGTCCAAAGTCTCATCTGAGACAAGACAAGTCCCTTCCAGCTATGAGCCTGTTAAATCAAAAGCAAGTTGGTTACTTCCTGATACAATGAGGATACAGGCATTGGGTAAATACAGGCATTTCAAATGGGAGAAATTGGCCAAAACAAAGGGGCTAAAGGCCCCATGCAAGTCTGGAATTCAGTGTGGCAGTCAAATCTTAAAGTTCCAAAATGATATTCTTTGACTCCAAGTCTCACGTCCAGGTCACACCAATGCAAGAGGTGGGCTCCCACAGCCTTGGGCAGCTCCGCCCCTGTGGCTTTGCAGTGTACAGCCCCCATCCTGGCTGCTCTCACAGGCTGGCATTGAGTGCCTGTGGCTTTTCCAGGTGCACGATGCAAGCTGTCCATGGATCTACCATTCTAGGGTCTGGAGGATGGTGGCCCTCTTCTCATAGCTTCACTAGGTGGTGCGTCAGTAGAGACTCTGTGTAGGGGCTCCAACCCCACATTTTCTTTCTGCACTGCCCTAGCAAAGCTTCTCCATGAGGGCCTTGCCCCTGCAGCAAATTTCTGCCTGGGCATCCAGGCATTTCCATGCATCTTCTGAAATCTAGGCAGAGGTACCCAAACCTCAATTCTTGATTTCTGCGCACGAGCAGGCTCAACACCACATGGAAGCTGTGAAGGCTTGGGGCTTCCACCCTCTGAAGCAACAGCCCAAGCTGTATTTTAAACCCTTTTCTGTCACAGCTGGAGCAGCTGGGGTGTAGGGCACCAAGTCCCTAGGCTGCACACAGCAGAGGGACCCTGGGCCCAAAGGCCTCCAGGCCTGTGATAGGAGGGGCTGCCACAAAGGTCTCTGACATACCCTGGAGACATTGTCCACCTTGTCATGGTGATTAACATTCAGCTCCTTGTTACTTGCAAATTTCTGCAGCCAGCTTGAATTTCTCCTCAGAAAATGGGATTTTCTTTTCTATCGCATTGTCAGCCTGCAAATTTTCCAAACTTTTATGCTCTGTTTCCCTTTTAAAACTGAATGCCTTTAACAGCACCCAAGTCACATCTTGAATGCTTTGCTGCTTAAAAATTTCTTCTGCCAGATACCCTAAATCATCTCTCTCATGTTCAAAATTCCACAAATCTCTAGGGCAGGGGCAAAATGCTGCCAGTCTCTTTGCTAAAATACAACAAGGGTCACCTTTGCTCCAGTTCCCAACAAGTTCTTCATTTCCATCTAAGGCCACCTCAGCCTGCACTTTATTGTCCTTATTGCTATCAGCATTTTGGGCAAAGCCACTCAACCTATCTTTAGGAAGGTCCAAACTTTCCCACATTTTCCTCTTCTTCTGAGATCTCCAAACTGTTCCAACCTCTGCCTGTTACCCATTTCCAAAGTTGCTTCCACATTTTTGGGTATCTTTTCAGCAGCACCCCATTGCTAGTTCCAATATACTGTATTAGTCAGTTTATACACTGCTGATAAAGACATACCCAAGACTGGGCAATTTACAAAAGAAAGGGATTAAATGGACTTATAGTTCCACATAGCTGGGGAAGCCTAACAATCATGATGGGAGGCAAGGAGGAACAAGTCATGTCTTACATGGTTGGCAGCAGGCAAAGAGAGAGAGAGCTTTTTCGGGGAAACTCTGCATTATAAAGCCATCAGATCTCGTGAGACTTATTCACTATTGTGAGAACAGCACGAGAAAGACCTGCCCCATGATTCAGTGACCTCCTACCAGGTACCTCCCACATGTGGGATCTCAAGATCAGATTTGGGTGGGGACACAGATAAACCATGTCACTTTTCAACCTCCAGAACTGTAATGTGGTATGTTGTGTTTTTTATACATTATTCAGCCAGTAGTATTCTGCTACAAGAGCACAAAAACAGATTAAGACAGAAGAAAAAGAGTATGATTGAGTATAAAGGTACCTAGATGTGTATGTTTCAACTTTACATCCCTGCCACACTACACAGAAGTAGTAGGGTGTAAATAGTTTATGAATCAATGAATGAAATGAACCTAGATTTCAGTATGTTTTCCACTGAATGCAATTCAAACTACTTTATTTTACTGGTGACAAGTGTCTACACATGAAAATATTCTTTGTCTATGTCTATTTGTGAATACTCACATGTGCCAGTTTGTTTTTTGACAGAGAGCTTGGTTTAAGTGTGGCACAACAGATAGAACATGTTCTATAAAATGGGCATGATGCTTTTTTACCTTAATGGCTTTGTGAAACCCAGTTTTAATGCCCATTAAAATGGCAAAAATTTAACTTCTCTTTAAATGATTTGATAAGTATCATTACACTGATTCATAGCAACAAATACTGAGATTTTCATAATTACACAGCACTGTATTCTTAAGTTAAAAAGAGCAAAGGGATAAAGGGTAAGTGGTCTGGGGAAAATTCAGCTATAGAAAAGTTTTTTCAATGTTTTAGACTATTTTAAATTTCAATTGTCCTGCAGTCATTTTGCATCTGTATTTCTAATAAGAGACTAAACTTCAGTTTTAGAAATTTACCCCTAAAATAACACCTTGTTTTGAAAAGTAAGAATTTAAAATTAGTTAGCAAGTCTATTTATAATTTAGAATTTTCACTAAAGGAAACAACATTGGTGATGTATATGTTTTTATCACAGTTGCCATAGTAATAAAATAAACAGCCGTAGGATCTCACAGCTTCACTGTCATTCAGAATACATTTTTCTCACCATCATTTTTCAGCAATATATTTTAATGAAAGTGATATTATATTTCAATGCAAGTTAATAAAGATCCAACAGCCATTAATTTGCCAAGCATTTGTTTTTAATGGTTATGAAGTTCGTGTCAGAATGTAAGATGCCAGAATATTATCTTCTTCAAGCCCTTTAAGGCTAAGCACTCACAGATTACAGAGCAGTACATAATACATTTCTTAACTGGAAAGTTCATAACTATTAACCTTTTGACAAGGCTCACCAGAGCTGCCATGCTGTAAATTACCTCCTGGTCTCCTTAGATCAAGAAGGTTGTAAAGAAGTGCTGCTGGCCATGGCAACCTGGCAGGAGCAGCCCAGCACAGCCCAGCTCAGCAGCAAGAGGTGGACCAGCTCTGCAATGTGCAGCTTCTTCCTGGCTGACTCTGGATTAGTTTTAAAATGAAGTGCTTGAACTCTTTAATCAGCGTCACATCACTCTGCAGAACAACTCTAAAAATTGTTTCCATGGTAGCAACTGAAGACTTATTCAAAAGTCCTCATATTGCCTACATAACCTACTTAATTACACAGGAACTACTAAACTACTAAACTGTGTGTATGCATATAAATATAGAAATTTATATATTTATAAATTTATAAATTGTATATTATATTATATATAAATTTTATATAAATGTAAAAATTTATATTTTATAAATAATTATTCCAAAAAGGATTAACACTAATATATATGTACTAGAGTTAATCCTTTGTGAAATTAATTGCCAAGCCTCATTACTTTAACAGAATTTTAAAAATACATATGCCCATAAAATCTTCAAAATTAACAGAAAAAGACAATAAAGAATGAAAATTCTAATATTTATTTTGTGATCCCATTTGATTTGATTTACAAACTGCATAAGCTAAAACCTGTATTTTCACACCTCATGAAAATTACTTCTTTACGTATTTCTGGAAATATTATTTACCTGAAATATAAAAACCAATTATTCTGCCTTTCAAGTCATCTGGATGTTTTTCTTTTTCTTTTCTTTTTTTTTCTCTTTCTTTTTAATTTTTATGAGTACACAGTAAGTGTATATATTTATTAGTTACATGAGATATTTTGATACAGACATGCAAAGCATAATAATCACATCAGGGCAAATGGGGTATCCATCACCTCAAGCATTTACCCTTTGTGTTATAAAAAATCCAGTTATACTCTTTTAGGTATTTTTAAATGTACAATTAAATGATCTCTGACTATAGTCACCCTGTTGTGCTAACAAATACGACATCTTATTCATTCTTTCTCACTACTTTTTGTACCCATTAACTATCCCCACTTCCCCCAACACTACCCTTCACAGCCTCTGGTAACCATCCTTCTATCTCCATGAGTTGAATTGTTTTAATTTTTAGTTCCCACAAATAAATGAAATACGCAATGTTTGTCTTTCTGTAGCTGGCTTATTTTACTTAACATAATGACTTCCAGTTCCATCCATGTTGTTGCAAATGACAGGAGCTCATTCTTTTATATGTCTGAATTGTACTCCATCGCGCGTATGTACATTGTCTTTATCCATTCATCTGTTGATAGACACTTAGATTGCTTCCAAATCTTGGCCATTGTGAATAGTGCTACAGTAAACAGGGGAGTGCAGAGATCTCTTCCATACGTGATTTCCTTTCTTTTGGGTATATTTCTAGGAGTAGGAATGCTGGATTGTATGGCAGCTCTATTTTTAGTTTTTTGAAAAATCTCCAAACTTTTCTTCATAGTGATGGTACTAATTTACATTCCCAGCAAAAGTGTACAAAAAGTTCTCTTTTGTCTAGAGATAAATCTATACACATCCTTGCTAACATTAGTTATTGCCTGACTTTTGGATAAAGGTCATTTTATCTGAAGTGAGATGATATCTTATTGTAGTTTTGTTTTGCATTTCTCTGATAATCAATGATGTTGAGTACCTTTACATATACTGTTTGCAATTTGTATATCCTCTTTTGAGAAATGTCTATTCAGGTATTTTGCACATTTTTTAATCAAATCATTAGATTTGTTTTTCCTATAGAGTTGTTTGAGCTCCTTATATATTCTGTTTATTAATCGCTTGTCAAACGGATAGTAAATATTTTCTCCCATTTCTGTGGGTTACCTCTTCATTTTGTTGATTGTTTCCTCTGCTGTGTAGAAGCTTTTTAAGTTGATATGATCTCATTTGTCCATTTTGGCTTTGATTGCCTGTGCTTGTGTGACATTATTCAGGAAATCTGCTCAGCCCAGTGTTCTGGAGAGTTCCCCAATGTTTTCTTTTAGTAGTTTCATAGTTTGAGGTCTTAGATTTAAGTCTTTAGTGCATTTTGGTTTGATTTTTGTATATAGTGAGAGACAGGGGTCTACTTTTATTCTTTTGCATATGGAAATCCAGTTTTCCCAGCACTGTTTATTGAATAGAATGTTCTTCCTTCAATATAGATTCTTGGTGCCTTTGTCAAGAACGATTTCACTTTAAATGTATGGATTTATCTCTGGATTCTCTATTCTGTTTCACTGATCTATGTACCATGACATTTTGGTTACTATAGCCCTGTAGTGTAATTTGAAGTTAGGTAATATGATCCTCCAGTTTTGTTCTTTTTGCTTAGGATAGCTTTGGCTATTCTGGGTCTTTTGTGCTTTCATATAAATTTTAGAATTGTTTTTTCTAATTCTATGAAGAATTTCATTGGTATTTTGATAGGGATTGCATTGTCTGTAGATTGCTTTGGATAGCATGGACATTATAACAATATTGATTCTTTCAATCCATGAACATGGAATATCTTTCCATTTTTGTGTGTCTTCTTCAATTTTTTACATCAGAGTTTCATAGTTTTCATTGTAAAGATTTTTTCCATTTTTTAAGTTTGTTCCTAGGTATTTTATTTTATTTGCAACTATTATAAATATATTATTTTCTTGATTTCTTTTTCAGATTGTTTGCTGTTGGGATATAGAAATGCTACTGATTATTGTATGTTGGTTTTTATCCGGCAACTTTACTGAATTTATCAGTTCCAACACTTTTTTGGTGGAGTCTTTAGTTTTTTCCAAATATAAGATGATATCATCTGTAAACCAGGATAATTTGACTTCTTCCTTTCCAGTGTGAGTGCCCTTTATTTATTCCTCTCATCTGATTGCCCTAATATGACTTTTAGTACTATGTTGAGTAACAGTAGTGAATGTGGGCGTTCTTGTCATATCCCAGATGTTAGAGGAAAGGCTTTCCGTTTTCCCCATTCATTATGATACTAGCTGTGGGTCTGTTGCATATGGCTTTTATTATGCCTCAATTTTTTGAGGATTTTCATCATGAAGGATGTTAAATTTTATCAAATACTTTTCAGCATCAATAAAAGTGATTATACTTTTTTGTTCTTCATTGTGTTTAGATGATCTAACACATTGATTGATTTGCATGTGCTGAACCACCCTTGCATACCTGGGATAAATCCGACTTGGCAATTATGAATGATTTTTTAATGTGTTGTTGAATTCAGTTTGCTAATATTTTGTTGAGAATGTTTGCATCAATATTCATCAGAGATATTGGCCTATAGTTTTCCTTTTTTTTTAATGTGTCTTTTTCTGGTTTTGATATCAGGGTAATACCGGTCTTGTAGAATGAGTTTAAAAGTATTCTCTCCTCCTCTATTTTTCAGAATAACTTGAGTAAGATTGGTATTAGATCCTCTTGAAATGTTTGGTAGAATTCAGCAATGAAGTCATCAGGTCCTGGGATTTTCTTTACTGCAATACATTTTATTTTGTCTTTGATCTCACTACTTGTTATTGGTCTGTTCAGGTTTTGGATTTCTTTATGTTTCAATATTGGTAGGTTGCATGCATCTAGGAATTTATCCACTTAAATATTTTCCAATTTATTGGCATATAGTTGCTCATAGGAGGTACTAATGATTCTTTGAATTTCTGCAGTTATCAGTTGTGGTGTCTCTTTTTTCATTGTGATTTTTATTTATTTGGGTCTTTGTTATTTTTTTCTTAATTAGCCTGGATAAGGGTTGGTCAATTTTATTTATCTTTTCCAAAAGCCAACTTTTTGTTTTGCTGATACTTTGTCTTATATTCTTCATTTCAAATTTATTTATTTCTGCTCTGATCATTATTATTTCTTCTACTAACTTTGGGTTTGTTTTTTTCTTCCTTTTCTAGATTTTTTTTAAGATGCATCATTAGGTTATTTATTTGAAGCTTATCTTTTTTTTTTTTTTTTTTTTTTAGACGAACTCTTGCTCTTGTTGCCCAGGCTGGAGTGCAATGGCGTGATCTTGCCTCACTGCAAATTTCTCCCTCCAGATTCAAGTGATTCTCCTGCTTCAGCCTTTCGAGTAGCTGGGATTACAGGTGCCTGCCACCAAGCCCTGCTAATTTTTGTATTTTTAGTAGAGACAGAGGTTCACCATGTTCGCCAGGCTGGTCTTGAACTCCTGACCTCAGGTGATCCACCCGCCTCAGCCTCCCAAAGAGCTGGGATTACAGGCGTGAGCCACCATGCCTGACCTTATCTTCTTTTTTGATGCAGGCACTTATAGCTATAAACTTGCCTCTTAGTACTGCTTTCACTATAACCCACAGGTTATAGTATGTTATCTTTCCATTATCATTTGTTTCAGTAAATTTTTACTTTAGCATTTCTTGTAGGATCAATCTGGTGTTGAAATCCCTCAGCTTTTGTTTGTCTGGGAAAGTCTATATTTCTCCTTCATGTTCAAAGGATATTTTTGCCAGGTATATTATTCTATGGTAAAAGCTTCCCCCCCCTCCCTTCAGCATTTTAAATATTTCATGTCACTCTCCAGATTTCCATTGAAAAATCTGGTGCCAGATGCATGGGAGCTTCACTGTATGTTATTTCCCTTCCAGAAAACCTCATCCCCAGTGCATAATAAATATCAGAGAAAATTTTCCAAACAATAAAGAGTATTGTCCTTATAGAAAGAATGTCTGAGGGCCAAGCAACTGAAAAGCATCTGTATCCCTAAGTAAAAGTTTATATGTTTTTGTTCTCTGGCAGCAGTTAGTCCTGCCCAATGAATCCTTCTGTGGCAGAATGAAGGAATACATAAGAAGATCAACAAAACTTTGGAGGCTAAACGATTAGAGAATTCTATTTCTCATCAAGCTAAGATTCTTCCCTCCTGAGACCATGCTGAGGATAGATTTAAATGTTAATATTCGAATCTCATGTTATATTGATCTATAATACATTTTCTATAATTGTGCACAAGTAAAAACCTCTAGGCCAGGTGCGGTGGCTCATGCCAGTAATCCCAGCACTTTGGAAGGCCAAAGTGGAGAGATCACGAGATCAGGAGTTCAAGAACAGCCTGGCCAATATGGCGAAACCCCATCTCTATGAAAAATACAAAAATTAGCTGGGTGTGGTAGCGAGTGCCTGTAATCCCAGCTACTAGGGAGGCTGAGGCACGAGAATTGCTTGAAACTGGGAGGCAGAGGTTGCAGTGAACCGAGATCGTGCCACTGCACTCCAGCCTGGGCAACAAGAGCAAGACTTCATTAACAACAACAACAAAAAACCCTCTGAAGTGTGGTTTCTTACTCTCAAATAAACTTGGCTTCACAAATTCCTAAATTTTAAAAACAATTAAATGTTATTAAAAACATCATGAATTGGTTGACATTTAAACAATTATTAAAGAGAAGCTTCTGGTGCTTACAGAGGCAAAACTAGGCAAAACTCACTCTCAACATTCCTGCTTTACCTAAGTTCTTTCCCCCGCCATCTTACTTTTCTAAAAACTGTAATTGCCCATGCCAAAAGCTGATGTTTAATCTCACATATATTCATAATACCAGCATTAGGTTTCCTTTAGTCTATTAAAAAATAAACTTAATTTTACTAAATATTAGTTCCAATAAACATAAAATTATAATTTCAACTTTACAGACAAATATTCTTAACCCTTCACCCATCCACTCATCTCCCTACATTGGGCACTGACCACCAACATTTTAGCTACTTCTTAATATCTTCATAGAGTAGAATTAATCTGGCTCTTAAGTAGAGACTATCTCAGTCAAGATTGTACCTAACTAAAAGTAGAGGTTTATTACATGACGTAACAGAAAGTCCAGATGAAAGCAGTTACGAAGTTTATTTTTTCCACAGCCCAGAATTGTCAGAGCCTTTGGCTTACTTGCTATGATTACAGAATGGCTGTCGTAATTTTCATCATTTCATCCTCCCAGGACAATGTCCAGAAGCAGCAAGGAAGAAGGTATTTCTTTTCACTGGTCTGTCTTATTTTAAAATAGGGAAACCATTCCAGAAACATGCGGCACTTCTTCCATCCCATTGGACTTAGCTATCAGGGATACCAGAAAATGGACATCTGAACTTTTTCTGCCTCTATGGCGGGTGGAAAATTCTGTCAGAATGGAAAAAGCAGGCGAAAATGGCCATTGGGTGAGCAATCATTGATATCTGCCATAAAGACAAACACGTCTTCTTATTAGACTCCATCCATTCTCATATGTTTGCTATTTCAGGTTTTCACTCTGGATTTTATCTTAAAAGCAAATAGGTAGAAAATTATCTTTTTAAATGCATTATTTCTTCCCAATAAATTTGAGAATTTTTTCCAAATAAATAAGTTTATTTGAAAATATTAAATATACTTTTACAGTCTAAACATGTTAATGTATTTCCAAAATCAGTTGTCTAAGTATTTAGTCACTATTCAGAGTATGCTCAACCCAAATTAATTGCCTCAGTATAGAACAAGAGAACCTATATTCATTCATAAAACATGGTGAACATATCATCCTTTTGTTCTATTAATATTTAAAATGAAAAATACTATTTTAGTAGTAATATTACTCAGTCTCAAAAATAAATCTAGCTGTCAAGCCTGACTTGAAATATCTTTAAGTTTTTATAGGCACCACAAATTTTATATAGTTGGTATGAAAACAGGCAGAAAAATGTAGAAAAAGTAATGATAATCTAGAGTAGCAATGAAAAATTACCAATAATCGAAAGCAAACTTCACCGTAAAAAGGGGCATTTTGCTTCTTTTCTGATATGACTAAGAAGAATTTCACTTACTGAATTTCTATAATGCCATGTCTTTTTATGTTGTATTATCTTAGTTACTGAAAGTGCAGAAGGACCAATAAAACAGAATTTGAAGCCAAGCTGTATTTCACCTAAATTTCAGTGTCTGGAGGAATTTTTTTTATATTTAAGTGTATCCTCACAGACCAAAAAATAGCAATTCTGAATTAGGTACTACTAGTGATAATGTCCGTATTCGTTTAGTGACATTCAGTAAAGAAACACTAAAAACATATTAGATCAGAAGGTACTGGGGTCCTTAAATAAAATAATTGTTGGTCAAGAATTTCATGTCCAGCAAAATGAAGCTTCATAAGTGAAGGAGAGATAAAGTCTTTTACACACAAACACATGCTGAGAGAATGGCCACTACCAAACCAGCACTACAACAAATGCTAAAAGAAGTCCTAAATCTTGAAACAAAACCTCAATATACACCAAAATACAACTTTCTTGAAGCATAAATCTCACAGGGCCTAATTAACAATAACACAAAGAAAAAAAGATATTTAAGCAACAACTAACGTGATGAATAGAATAGTATCTCATATCTCAATACTAGTGTTGAATGTAAATGGCCTAAATGCTCCACTTAAAAGATACAGAATGGCAGAATAGATTAAAAAACAAAACCACCAACCAAGTATCTGCTGTCCTTTAGAGACTCACCTAACACATAAGGACTCACATAAACTTAAGGTAAAGGGGTGGAAAAAGATATTACATGCAAATGGAAACCAAAAGTAAGCAGGAATAGCTATTCTTATATCAGACAAAACAGATGTGTATACACATGTAACAAACCTGCACATTGTGCACATGTACCCTAAAACATGTATATTTTGTTCTAAACATATAAAACATATAATATAAAACGTATAATATATGTTTTGTTCTAAATATATATGAACCTAACACTGAAACTAACACTGAAGCTCCCAAATTTATAAAACAATTACTACTAGACCTAAGTAATGAGACAGTCACATAATAACAGTGGGGGATTATTATAGTATAATAATAATAATATTTTAAAAAGCCACAACAGTAAAAATAGACAATGAAGGACATTATATAATGATAAAAAGATTAGCCTTACAAAAATATATTACACTTCTAAATATATATGAACCTAACACTGAAGCTCCCAAATTTATAAAATAATTACTACTAGACCTAAGTAATGAGATAGTCACATAATAACAGTGGGGGATTTAAATACTCCACTGACAGTGCTAGACAGATCATCAGGACAGAAAGTCAACAGAGAAATGATGGACTTAAACTATACCTTAGAACAAACAGACTTAACAGATATTTATAGAACATTCTTCCCAATGAATGCAGAATATACATTCTTCTCATCAGCACATGGAACATTCTCCAAGATAGACCATATGATAGGCAACCAAACAAGTCTTAGCATATTTATGAAAATTGACATCGTATCAAGTATCTTCACAGACCACAGAGGAATAAAACTAAAATTCAACACCAAAATGAGCCCCCAAAACTTTACAAATACATGGAAATGAAATAAATAATCTGCTCTTAAATTATCTTTGAGTTAACAATGAAGTCAATATGGACATTTAAAAATTCTTTGAAATGGACAATAATGGTGACACACAACTTATCAAAACCTCTGGGATAAAGCAAAAGTGGTGCTAAGAGAAAAGTTCACAACATTAAATCCCTACATAAAAAAAGCCTGAAAGAGCACAAATAGACAACGTAATATCACACCTCAAGAAACTAGAGAAACAAGAATAAAACCCAAACCGAGCAGAAGAAAAGAAATAAGCTCAGAACAGAACTAAATGCATTGAAACAAACAAAAAATACAAAAAGATAAATAAAACAAAAAGCTTCTTTGACAAGATAAACAAAATTGAGATACCATTAGCAAGATTAACCAAGAAAAGAAGAGAGAAGATCCAAATAAGCTCAATTAGAAATGAAACGGGTGATATTATAATCAATACCACAGAAATACAAAAGATCATTCAAGACTACAATGAACACCTTTATGCACACAAACTAGAAAATCTAGAGGAGATGGATACATTTCTGGAAATGTACAATTATCCTAGATTAAATCAGGAAGAAATAGAAACTCTGAACACATCAATAACAAGTAGTGTGACTGAAACAGTAAGAAAAAAAAAATTGCCAACCAAAAGAAGTCCAGGACCAGATGGATTCACAGCTCAATTTTATCAGACGCTCATTCAAAGAGGAATTGGTACCAATCCTACTGAAACTATTTCAAAAGATAGAGAAAGAGGGAATGCTCCCTAAACCACTCTATGAGGCCAATATTACCACTCTAATATCAAAACCAGGAAAAGACATAACAAAAAAAAAAAGAGAGAAAACTACAGACCAGTAACCCTGATGAATATAGACGCAAAAATCCTTAACAAAATGCTAGCTAACTGAATCTAATAGCATATAAAAAAGATAATACATCATGATCAAGTGGGTTTCATACCAGTGATGCAGGGATGGTTTAACACACACAAGTCAATAAATGTGACTCATCATATAAACGAATTTAAAACAAAAATCATATGATCATCTCAATAGAGGCAGAAAAAGCATTTGATAAAATTCAACATGCCTTCATGATAAAAACCCTCAACAAAATTGGCATAGAAAGGGCATACCTCAAAGTAATAAAAGCCATCTCTGACAAACCCACAGCCAACATCAGACTGAATGAGAAAGCTGAAAGCATTCCCCCTGAGAACTGGAACAAGACAAGGATGCCCACTTTCACCATTTCAATTCAACATAGCACTGTGAGCCCTAGCCAGAGCAATCAGACAAGAGAAAGAAATAAAGGAAGTCAAACTGTCACTGTTCACTGATGATATGATTATATACCTAGAAAACCTAAAGCTCATCCAAAATCTCCTAGATCTAAGAAATAAATTCAGTAAGTTCTTAGGATACAAAATCAATGTACACAAATCAATAGCACTGCTATATACCAACAATGACCAAGTTGAGAATCAAATCAAGAACTCAACTCTTTTTATAACATCTGCAAAAAAAAATAAAATATTTAGAAACACATTTAACCAAGGAGAGAGGTTTCTACAAGGAAAACTACAAAACACTGCTGAAAGAAGTCATAGATGACATAAACAAATGGAAACATGTCCTATGCTCATGGATGGGTAGAATCAATATTGTAAAAATGGCTATACTGTCCAACGCAATTCCCATCAAAATACCATCATCATTCTTCACGGAACTAGAAAAAAACAACCCTAAAATATATATGGAACCAAAAAAGAGCCTGCATAGCAAAAGCAATACTAGCAAAAAGTATTGCTGGAGGCATCACATTATCCAACTTCAAATTATAGAACAAGGCTATAGTTACCAAAACAGCATGATTCTGGTATAAAAATAGGCATGCAGACCAAAGGAACAGAGAAGAGAACTCTGAAATACAGCCAAATAAAGCGGGGAAAGGACACCCTATTCAATAAACGGTTCTGGGAAAACTGGCAAGCCACTTGTAGAAGAGTGAAACTGGATCCTCATCTCTCACCTTATACAAAAATCGACCCAATATGGATCAAAGACTTAAATCTAAGACCTGAAACCATAAAAATTCTAGAAGATAACATTAGAAAAACTCTTCTAGACATTGGCTTAGGCAAGGAATTCATGACTAAGACCCCAAAAGCAAACGTAACAAAAACAAAAGTAAATAAATGGGACCTGCTTAAACTAAAAAGCTTCTGCACAGCAAAAGAAATAATCAGCAGAATAAACAGACAAGCCACAGAGTGGGGTAAAATATTTACAAAGTATACATCCAACAAAGGACTAATATCCAAAATCTACAAGGAACTCAATCTAATTAGCAAGAAAAAAACAAATAATCCCATCAAAAAGTGGGCAAAGGACATAAATAAATAATTCTCCAAAGAAGATATACAAACAGCCAACAAACATATGAAAAAATGCTCAGCATCACTAATTATTAGGGTGATGCAAATTAAAACCACAATGAGATATCACCTTACTCCTGCAAAAATGGCCATGATTAAAAAATAAAACAATAGAGGTTGGCATGAATGTGGTAAAAGAGAACACTTTTACAATGCTCTCTGGGATGTAAACTGTACAACCACTATGGAAAACAGTATGGAGATGTCTTAAAGAACTAAAAGTAGAACTACCATTCAATTCAGCATTCCCACGACTGGTTATCTACCCAAAGGAAAAGAAGTCATTATATGAAAAAGACACATGCACTTGGATGTTTATGGCAGCAAAATTCGCAATTGCAAAAATATGGAACCATCCTAAATACCCATCAGCCAATGAGTGGATAAAGAAAATGTGGTATATATATATGCCGTGGAATACTACTCAGTCATAAAAAGGAATGAAATAATGGCCATTGCACCAACTTGAATGGAGCTGGAGGCCATTATTCTAAGTGAAGTAACTCAGGAATGGGAAAACAAATGTCGTGTGGTTCCACTTACAATTGGGAGCTAAGTTATGAGGATGCAAAGGTTGGAGAATAATATAATGGATTTCTCCCAGGGAAAAAATTGGGAGGTGGGTGAGGGATAAAAGACTACATATTGGGTATAGTGTATACTGCTGCACCAAAATCTCAGAAATCACCACTAAAGAACTTATACATGTAACCAAAAATAATTATGTGTTGTTTATATTAAAAATCCCCTGGACCCTCAAAACTATTGTAATTAATATATACAAAATGTTAGTCTGACAAAGTTGCAGTTTTGCTTTCCTAATAAAACATTTGAGATGGAAAAATGGAAGGCTTCTTATCAAAATAGATCTATACATTCACACTTGGTTTAATATTTTGTTGTTGTTGTTCTCATGGTAATTATAGATACAAAATAGTAAAACTAGGCTCAAAATATCTTCAATGTCCATAAAAGAACAAAAGCCTAAAATGATAAGCAGAAGAGAAGGCAGAATCCAGTTAGGCCCCTCATCCAAGAGTAGCGAGTTGGGCCTAGATGTTGGCTCCTGTGAGATACAAAAGAGCAAAAGTGATTGAGTGGGTGGGAGATTGGGGAACTAGAAAACCAGAGTCAAAGTCTTGCTCTTTAAACCCGAGACCTAGAGTGTCACTGGAAAGAATTTTCTGTGGTTTGTAGAAGGATGCAGTCCCAAAGAAATAAGAAAGCATAGATTCAAGAACTGAGGCAAGTTGCTCATTTGTTTGAAAATACTATTGTTATGATCCCATTATAATGGTGCAGGATCTCAGATGCTCTTATAGAACCTAATTCTGGACAAGAGGTCTGGCAAGCTCTAGGCATGCAACAGAAAACTCACAGCCAGAGAAGTGTCTGCAGAGAGTAAGATTGAACAAGAGAAATAAAAATAGAAGGAAAAAAAAAGCAAACACTTGAAAACACTGCCCACTTTAAATAACTCTGGAAACTAATATTTCAAAATGTCTAATGCTAGTATCTTTTTAAATCACCAAGCAGTTCAGAAGAAATTACTTTTATGAAACAGTCTTTAAAGATGAGTTAAAATTAATATGTATTCTATGTTTAAAGAGAAAAATGAAAACACATCTTCCTTTAAAGTTGTGTTGAATATTTTTTAAAGTGGAAATGAAACAAGAACAAGAAAACGTGAAAAATCACAAAAGGAATAGATAAGATAAAGTCTAGATGAGTGCATTTTAAACTATTTGTGGTAAAAAATCATTCTTTTCCAATTTGATATTTTTATAAAATAAAATTATTAAATTACAAAAACTACCACAATGTGCAAAGTGCAAGCACAATCTTTATATTCAATAGACATAAAATACATTTTAATAAATAAAATAAGAACAGAAAAAAGAAAATAATTTTGAATATTATACACCTGCTTTGAAAGCAATTAATATATGGAGTCATTATTGCACTAGCAATTTACAACCATTCCTTAGTTATTAGTAAAATAGTGCTGCTTTTTCTTAAACACTTTGAATGACATCAATATATATCAATAAACATTTGAAGTTTTTTATATAACAAGTGTGCTTGCTCCTTGCTTATGAATTACTTAGGAACATATTAGCAAAAATGCTCCTCACAGGGCATACTGTGCATTTAAAATGTTTCTATGTTTTGTTTTAATATCACTTATAATAGAGGAACCACATTCACAAGAGATCTCATGACACTCATTTTTAGCTTTCATCCAAAATGAAACAAATGACGCTATTGTCAAACATCATCATCAATTTTTCATTAGTATCCAGATACAACAATTTATAAGGCAAAATTATAATAATTAACTTTAAATTACCTTCCGATGAAAGAAATAGACTCTAGATCTATGAATTTTTTTCTAACCATGCATATCTCTTTACTAAACAAAGAAAACCGGCCAGACTCAGTGGCTGGCAAAACCCCTTTTCCACTAAAAATACAAAAATTAGCCAGAGTAGTGGCAGGCACCTGTAATCCCAACTACTCGGGAGGCTGAGACAAGAGAATCGCTTGAACCCCGGAGGCGGAGGTTGCAGTGAGCCGAGACCACACCATTGCACTCCAGCCTGGGCAACAAGAGCGAAACTCCGTCTCAAAAAACAAAACAAAACAAAACAAAAAAAATGAAAACATTCTATCACATTACTTCAATCTAATCATGAGTAAATGTTAGATGGCCTCAAATTTAAGGACATGCCACAAAATACCTGCTCTAATCAAAACTCTTCAAAGTAATCAAAGACATTTAAAAAGAAAAGGAAAAGGCAAGACTGAGAAACTGTCCCAACTGGAAGAGACTAAGGATATGTGACAAGTAAATACAACATGGTATCCTGGGTTGAATCCTGGAACTGAAAAAGGACATTGGCAAAAAAACAGCAAAATCCAAATGAAGCCTGGAATTTAAGCTAAAACATGTATGTTAAATCCAATGACGTTTGGTGATACATTTTTGCAGATGTGCAATAGCAAGACAATAACTTGTTTCATTGACAAATAATATTAAATTATGAAATTTGCCATAATAAGCAATAGAAACTTGTTTTTGCCTTTAATCTTATCTTCAGTTGAAAAATATGTTGTGTTCCCTCCTTGACATGTGAGTATTGACATCATTAAAATACTGACTTAGACAGTTAGGTAGGACAAAATTGTCAGTTCGCGTATTTAAAAAATTGAGACTCAATAGGTTTCTAATCTTTCAGGAACACTAGGAGATCCTGCTATGGTTCTAACACTTCTACCAGAACATTTACCCTGGAAAACTGTCATTATCAGCAAGCATTAATAGTTGTTTATGATCAGCTGTCATATCATCAAATAATAAAGAGAATAATTTTGATTAACACAGTAGCATTTACCTAATTCACAATTCCATGTCATTAAGCACATAGTTCCTCTGACATTTATTTCCTCTAAAAAATCATTGCATCTCAGCATACAATAGCAGTAATTTATGATAATTTTTTTAAAGCACACACAATTGGAAACTTACATATCCAGTTCTAAATAGCTCATGTGATAAATGTCAAATCATAGCAGTCGTGAAAAAGCATTTAAAATTGAAAGTAAAGGGCCTATAAATTTCTGTTAATTATAGTAAAGAACCTATAAATTTCTGTTAATTAAAGCTGTCTTAATGGAACAAATATAGCTTAAAGTAAAGGCTATGAAAAAAATTAAGAAAGATTTAAAAAATGGTTTCAGCAGTTAAGTCAAGCAGCTAGCAAAAAAATTATGGAGATAATAGAAAGACCAAAACAAAGGAGATAATTAAGCGTAAAAACGAATTGTCAGGGAGCGGTGGCTCACCACTGTAATCCCAGCACTTTGGGAGGCTGAGACAGGTGGATCACCTGAGGTCAAGAGTTCAAGACCAGCCTGGCCAACATGGTGAAAACCCATCTCTACTAAAAATACAAAAAAAAAAAAATTTCAGAAAATAACAATTGATTTAATAAACTAAAGTGGATATTACATCAAAAAATTAAACTAATATAAATATTTATGAATATCTAAAAATGACAAACCATTATGAATAAAAAGACAGCTACAGCAAAGATATTTTTTAATTTGAAAAGCTTTAAAGAAATAATTTTGTGTATAAATTCAAAAATAAAAACAAAAAAGATAATTATCTGGAAAAAGTACAAATTATAAAATCTGTTCAAAAATTAGAAACTTGAATAAACTGAAGGCTAGTGAATACATTGAATTGATAATAAAAAATTGTACCCCCAATCCCCTCCCTTTCCCCTAAAATCTCCAGGCTTTTATTATTTCTATATGGGATTTATTTTGCCAAGAGAACAAATTTTTAAAAATTTCTATTCTAAAAAATTATGTCAAACAATTTAGAAAACAAAAACAGTTGAAGTGCCTCATTTTATAAGGCTAGAATAACTTCAAACCAAAATCAGCCAGATATAGTACAAGATAAGAAATTTATAGATCAGTCTCACTTTTGAACAGATGCAAATATTCTATATAAAACTCTAACATAAAATGTATAAAAAGAAAGATGAGTCATAAGCAACTTGGTTTTAAGCCAGAAATGCAAGGAGAGTACAACACCAGAAAATCTAGTATAAAATACAGCATTAGGATGGTAAAAGAAAAACTCCAAAGGTTCATCTTAGATGTTGATAAGCATTGAATGCTGTTCAACACTTTTATGAAAAAAAGAAAAAACCTAAGCAAACTGGAATTATTGACTGTTTTGAGCAGATAAAAATCACCTATGAATAACCTAAATCTGAAGTAAAAGTTAACGGTAAAATTTTAGATACATATCTTTTAAAATGAGATACCAAACAATGCTTCTATTCAACATTGTACTGAAAATTTTAGGTCTTGAAATAAAATAATTTTTACATAATAATTTCTTTTAATAAAACATATTAAAAGCATCAAGATTAAAATATAAAATTAGGCCAAAACAGAGTATTTTGAAGATGATATGATTGTTTACAAAGAAATTATGAAAAAAATCCATAGACAAATGAATACAGCTAACAGTTCAAAATAATTTCCAGATGTAAAATGAATATACAAAATCAAGTATTCCTATATATTAGAAACAAAGCTATGGAAATTGCCAAAGGAAAAAAAATCCATTTAAAATATCTACAGAAACTTTAAGTAGAAATTGACTTAAGAAAAGATGATAAATCTCTGTGGAGAAAATTGTAAAGCCTTATAAAGGTCATAAAATAAACTGTAAATTAATAGATGCATATTATATATTTTTACAGTAAGGTGAAATTGCAGAGATACTAGTTCTTCCTGAATTATAAGTTCATGCAATTTTCTTCAAATTGGGTATAAAAACCCTAAAATTAAAATAGAAACAAAAAGGCTGATAATAGATCATTCCATTTTGAGGAATAATTGTCAGGTAGGTAGATTCGCCCTCCCAGATATTAATTCTTTTTGTTTGTTTGTTTGCTTGAAACAGAGTCTTGCTCTGTCACCCAGACTGGAGTGCAGTGGCGCGATCTCAGATCACCGCAACCTCCACCTCCCAGTTCAAGCGATTCTCCTGCCTCAGCCTCCCAAGTAGCTGGGATGACGGGCGCGCGCCACTGCCCCCAGCTAATTTTTGTATTTTTAGTAGAGACGGGGTTTCACTATGTTGGCCAGGCTGGTCTTGAACTCCATACCTCAGGTTATCCGCCTGCCTCGGCCTCCCAAAGTGCTGGGATTACAGACGTGAGCCACCGCGCCCGGATATTAATTATTGATTTAAGGATACGATAGTATACAAATGGAAGAGAATAATGTAGTGGACTGGGAGACGGGCCAAAGAGGCCCTCCATCTTCAAGAAAGGACTTGCTGATACTGTGTGCTTATAGCTTCAGCTCGGTTTCCTCAGGGTTTGCCTCAGGCAGAGGCCTGCCTTTCCACAGCACGTCCCTCCCAGAGCGGTCGACATCCCAGGACTGAATGAGGAAGTAAAAAGGCCAGGGATTTTCAGCTACCCATGGGACAATTCTCAAGGCTTGTTATATTCCTATTCCACGTTCTCTGCAAGATTGGCTGAGTCTTCTTTTTAGCCCTGTACCACAGGTTGACTTATCTGCCCAATCCTGCTTCCTTTTCCTCCCTTCCACAAGTGCTGATCCCTAATAAATACCCTGCATATCAAACATCTCAGCGCTGCATCTGGACCTCCAAAACTTTTTCTCCAAGAGCCAGAAGCAATCTACACACATAAAAAATCCTGATAAAGGATGAATGAGGGGGCTCTCCCTGCAAATCAATGGAGAAATAACCTTTTCAGTACTAGTGCTGGGACAGTTGATTTACATGGAATACAACAATTATATTTTACAGTGGGTACATATTGTGTTGGAAACATTCCAATTCTACTCTTTTAGTTATTGTAAAATATACAATGGATTAATGTTAACTGTATTCACCCTATTTTACTACAAAACATTAGATCTTATTCCTTCTGCTTAACTGTATTTTTGCTCCAATTAACCATCCCCTCTCTCTCCCCTGTCCCCACTATCCTTCCTAGCCTCTGGTAACCATCAATCTACTCTCTATATCCATGAATTAATTTTGTTTAGCTTTCCCATATGAGTGAAAACATGCAATATTTGTCTTGTCTTTCTAGGCCTAGGTTATTTCATTTATTATAATGTCCTCCATTTCCATCCGTGTTGCTGAAAATGACAGTATTTCTTCCTTTTTCACACCTGAATAATACCGTATTGCATATATGTACCACATTTTCTTTATCCATTCATCTATTATGGATACTTAGGTTGATTCTCTATCTTGGCTATTGTGAATAGTGCTGCGATAAACATGAGAGTGCACATATTTCTTTGATACACTGATTTCTTTTCTGTTGAATATATATCAAGCAAATCCATGCATTTACAGTCAACTCATTTTTCACAGAGGTACCAAGAACATACAATGGGGAAAGGACAGTCTCTTCAAAATTTGGTGCTGGGAAAACTGGATAACCATATGCAGAAGAAAAACTGAAATTCAAGATCTGAAACTATGAAACTACTGGGAGAAAACACTTGGGAAATACTCTGGGACCTTGGTCTGGGCAAAGATTTATTGAGTAAGACCTGAAAAGCACAGACAGAAAAATGGATAATGGATCACACGAAGCTAAAAAGCTTCTGCACAGCAAAAACCAAAAAAAAAGAAAAAAATGAAAGCTCTTCTTCTGTTATTTTAAAAAATTGTATTAGGGCAAATAATGCTAGCAGTTATTCAGGCAAATTGTGCAATCTTACTCTCTTGACACAATACAGGTTTATTTTTGGCTCATGTTATAGGCCAATATGGCTCATAGACTTTCAGATACACAGGCTCTTTGCTTTGAGTGGCTGCTCCAGCCCCAACCCTGGGCTTTGCCAAACCAGAGTTTTTGTCCTGGTTTGGCAAAAACCAAACCAAAACAAAACAAAATGAAAAAACAATCAACAAAATGAAAAAACAATCAACAAAATGCAAAGACAATCCACCAAATAGGAAAAAAAAAATTGCAAACCATCCATGTGATAAGGAATTCATATGTAAGGAGCTCAAACAACTCAATAGGGAAAAAATAATAATTCAGTTTAAAAACAGACAAGAGGTCTGAATAGACATTTCTCAAAAGAAGTCATACAAATGGAAACAGCTATATAAAAATGTTCTGTATCACTAGTCATCAGGGAAATGCAAATGAAAACCCCAATGAGATAACATCTCACCCCAGTTAAAATGGCTTTTATCCAAAATACAGGCAATAATGAATGCTAGGGAGGATGTGGAGAAGAGGAGCCCTCATACACTGTTGGTGGGAATATAAATTAGTACAGCCACTATGGAGAACAGTTTGGAGGGTCCTCAGGAAACTAAAAATAGAACTACCATATGATACATTCCTTTATATCTCATCTATGTAGATTCAGTCTTTATTTCAATTCCTAACACATTTGTTATTTTTTAAATAAATGATGTCTACAAATAATCTGATATTAAAACAGAACAAGACATGTTGGGTATGTTAATAATTCTCTAGTTAATGCCTTAAGCACACTTCATATTGCAAATATACCCTTTTACTTCTTGATAAATCATCCAATGAGTAAGAATCCCTAGGGCACATTCTTAGATAAAAATTATATTTTTGGTTTAAAATGAAATATTTCTGCCACTTTGATGACATTCCATAAAACCATAGCAAACATTTACTCAAGCAAATCTTGTACTTTGTTTTGAACTGCGTTTCCCCCTTTTTATTAAGTAAATCGAATTAATTTAAAATTAAATACAAGATAAAAGTCATTCATAATTATTTTACCCTAACAAATCCATTATAGTACTGAACATTATATGCTATATATTACATATAGCATTTATTAAACATAATCAGAAACTGTTCTATTAGGCACTATTGGTTAGCGCAATTTCCCTGCCTAGCCAGCCCAACCAGCGTCCCAATATTTCTCATTGTCCATTTGCTTCCACTCAATCCAAGAAGCTATATGGGCCCAAGATTCATAGTATTCACCAAAATCCATTTTTACTACTCCTTTGTGGACTCATTACTAGACTCTCTTGCATCTAGGCATGGCCAAGTGCCTCCTTGACAGTGGATGTGGGTGAGAGTGATGTGTGTCTCCTCTGGGCTAAAGGAATAAAACACAGCTGTGCTTTCTCCAAATGCACTCTTTCACCTCACCTGTGGGCCCACTGAGGTGAATTCAGTGCAGGGCTCTAAGCGCTGGGGGGTTGGGGCTGTAGCGGCCACTCAAGGTAAACAGCCTGTGTACCTGAAAGTCTATGAGCCATATCGGCCTATAACATGAGCCAAAAATAAATCTGTATTGTGTCAAGAGAATGAGGTTGCACGATTTGCCTGAATAACTGCTAGCATTATTTTCCCTAACTAATACAATTTTTTAAAATAACAGAAAAAGCGCTTTCAATTTTTTAAAATAGTTTCAACAGAAAGCATTAATGGAAAGTGTTATCTCCTCAGGGATGCCTTCTGTGATCATCTACTCACCCAACACCTGGCACTCCCTCCACCCTTCCTGGTTATATTTTCTCCACAGCATATATCACCATCTGATATACCATAAATGGAACCTATTCATTTATTTATTGTCTGCGTCTCCCCATTAGAATGCAAGTTCCATGAGGGCAGGGGATTTTCTTTGTTCTATTCACAGCTTCATCCTCAAAACCTCCCAGAGTGACTGCCACATAATAGTTGCTTTATAATTATTGGTTAACTATCTACTGAAATACAATTTCAATTCAGAAATTATAAAATGTCTAATCTCATTTAATAATCAGAATTTAAAATTATTTAAATTGTTTTCTCTCCCTTAGCTAGTGTCTTCTGTAGATAGAAGATCAGGGAGTGAGGGAGTCCTTCTCTCTTCCCCTATCTTCTCACTTCTACCGCATTTAGCTCACCAAGTTTCCTCACCCCTTTTGGGTTGGAGCAAAGTTTAGAAAAGAGTCTGGGCCTGTGTGGAGGGAGGAGCAGGCCGTCGCTTAGTTGACTATTCTTATATTAAAATGGCTTCAAGCACCCTGAGCCAAAAAGATGTGTGAAGCTGACTCTGTGTATGTTTTGTGGATTCTTTAGAAACTCCCAGGAGCTTTTAATGTATTTCCTATGTTATAGGCAATGCATTTTCCTCTGGGTACGTGTTCATCCCTCATCACTTTTTGCATTGAAGGCTTATTCTGAACAGACTCTCCATCATTCTTTCAGGCAATTCTCTTAGAAAGAATTAAAAATATCTACAGGATAGCTCTGTCTGTCCCCACTTAGCCTACTTCTAGGCCACTGGAAATAAGCATTATTTGCCCTAACAAAGGGTAGGAGTGTTATCTGATCTTATTCTAGCATCAGGCTTTTCTCACTCAACCACTAAAGCAGCTAACCAGCCCATCTCTCATCCTCTAGCTTTCCCAGGCTGCAGTAAGATACCAAGTCATCTGAGTGTCTCCGTTGGGGGTTCTCTAACTGACTTAAGATTGTGGAAGCACCTTTTCCCTCCTGCTTGTTGATGGGAGGACAAGGAGGGTTGCCATCACTGGGCAGCTTTGTCCAAAGAAATTCTCTTCACACTTCTACCTAAAAATGTCAGCAATTAAATTTCTTTAAACTTTTGATATGAGAGAGGAACCTATAAGCTGTGTAGCCCAGTTTTTGGTTATATGTTTCTAAAATGTTTATAAAAAGGCCTATCTCACAACACATTTTTGTATCTGATATTATATCTTAATCATGCAATTATAACTTCCAATTTACATCCTTATGCACTCATATACTTAGGTTTATAGCTTTCTATGTATTTTTATTTCTGTGCACATATTTTGATTATCTCTTGCTGTATAACAAACTGCATGCTAGTCTCATAAAACAATAATAAATTATTATTATTATTATCTTTCTCACAAAGTACTGGGTGTTGACTGACCTCAGGTGGGCAATTTTTTCTCAGGCTGTTTTGTGCAGTGGCTGGAGCTGAAATCATTGGAAGTCTTCCTGACTCACATATCTGGTCAAGCACTTCTTCCATGGAAGCTCAACACTCCTAAGGCATATGTCTCAAGGGAGAGTCACAGTTGGAATTTGTGTCACCTTTTATGACCTCGCCTCAGAACTCACACAGGTCATTTCTGCTGTATTCTATTAGTCCTAAACCCAGAGAGGTTCAAGAGGAGGGAACACACTCTTAATAGAGGAATGGTAAGGTTCTGTAAGAGCGTATGAAAATAGAAATATTGTTGGAGTCTGCATTAGTCAGGGTTCTCCAGAAAAACACAATAGAATATATGTGTATGATGCGCATGTGTGTGTATATATATATGTAAAAATATATATCAAATATATAATATATATTTTACATATTTTATGTATCAAATATACAGTTAATATATACTATATATTATATATCATATATCAAGAGAGACTTATTATAAGTAATTGGCTTAATAATCCTTATATAATAATATATTATATAATTATTATTAATAATAACATAATTAATACTATAACATTAATTGTATAACATATTAATTAATAATACAATATATATTATTAATTGTTAGTAGTATTCAATCCTTAAATAATAATAATCCTTAATATGACCATCTTTAATCCATATAAAAATTATAAAGATTTACTATAATGGAAGCTGACGAGTCCCACACTGGAGATGCAAGAGAGCTGATGGTATAAGTTCCAGTCTGAGTTTGAAAGCCAGAGAACCAGAAAAGCTGATGGTGTTGATCCCATCTGAATGCTAGCAATCTCAAGACTCAAGAAGAGCCAACATTTCAGTTTGATTGCAAAGGCAGGAAAAGACTGACGTCCTGGCTCAAAGCAGTCAGGTCACAGGAGCTGCATCTTGCTCAGCCTATTTTATTTTATTCATATCTTGAATTGATTGGGTGGGTACCAGGATGGGGCCCACTCACATTAGGGAGGGCAATCTGCTTTACTCAGCCTACCAATTCAAATCCAGAGACACCCTCACAGATGTACTCAGAAAGATATTTGACCAAATGTCTGGGCATCCCATGGCCCAGTCAAGTTAGCACATGAAATTAACCATCACAAAGTCTTTTTAAAACATATAATCCACTACAAGGCATATACCAAAACTACAAATAAAAGACTACAAATCGGTCAAATGTTAATATCTACTGTTTTCAGAATAAAAATGATGATGCACTTTGCTGGGAATTGTTGAGGGATACATCTTTGTTCTAGTCCTACCTAAATTCCCATAGTTTACTCTAATTCTGGGTTGTACATTGGTTTCCTTTCTTACGCCAGGTGATCTCTGCTTCCGTATATCAGAACTTCTGTGCTTACTGCTGAAAATTCTTATCAGGTATTTCTAGTTTTTCAGTGTTCAGACTTTAAGCCTAAAGCCTTCATCAATTACCTTTCTACAATCCTCACAAGCCCTGCTCTTCATTTGCATTGTACAAATATTTGCCACCCTAGAACTTAAGGGAAGCTTGTTGCTGTTACTAAGTTCTAAAAAATGCCCATAGCATCCTTCGCTTGCCAACAAGTGCTGTTCTCCCATGTATAATAGCTAAGAAAACGGGTTTGAAATCACACATTCTTGGCTGCAAACACTGACTCTGCAACTTACAATTTGCATTACTTACGGAAATAAAATTAATCACTCCAAGCTTCAGTTTTCTCACCTAAAAGAAAAAATGGGCTAGTTAGACCTTGCAAATTTGTTGTGACAATGAAATAAGATGATGAATATTAATATTAATTTAACATAGTGCTTGGTATAAAGTCAAATCTCAAGTACTGTCAAATATTACTGTTACTTTGATGATTTTGTTGTTACTTATGCCTTTGGTGTACCAGCTCCAGAAAAAAGTTTATATAGGCCACTTTAACTTGGGCAAGAAGGGGATGGCTTCTAGCCAGTGGACTCACTAACCCCCACAGCATGCTTGACTCTGTGAGACACTCTGGCAAACAAGTTAGATCTAGCAAGCAACTCCCTGGCCCATGAGACAGGCCAAAAGTTTACTCTTTAATCATTGTTTGTTCACATTAGTAAAGGACAAGAGGAATAACATTAATTAGAACTGAATACGTAACTGCCATGATGTTAGAAACTTTACACTTGTTAAATTAACCTGGGTTTCAGTTTCCTTATGTCTGAAATGGAGGAAAGAATAATACAGATAATACAAATAGTGTTGTTGTAAGAATTAAAGGATAAAATGTATGTAATATTACAGTGTCTGAGTAAATAATTACAGTAGATTATGAGATACCATTAAGGTATAGTATTTTATTTTAAACACACATATATATATATATGTATATATTTTTTTCTGCATGATATTTGTCACAAGATTTTCCTTTGCTTTGGGAAAGTTACAAAGAAACACAAGTTTTGTTTGTCTGGCTTGAGTAAGCTGGAAGAAGTAATCAGAAGAGTAGCTAAGTATCTCAAGGTCACACTGCCCCTAAAATAAAGAGCTTTGACTCAAAACAAAGTCCGCCTGTGCTCTTTTCAATACACTGCTTTCTTCCAAACATCTGTAGGGATAATTATACACAATATTTAAATGAATTTTGCACCAGTTAATACAAACCCTTAAAAATTATTGGGACTCAACAACCCAGGTCTGGGTTTCTAATACTATTTCCAGTAAAAGGAAGCTCCTTGAATAAATGGCCAATTCTAGGACTGGGGCAAAATGAGATGATGTAGCATCTCACATAAGTGCCAGAAAGTGAGAAAGTACTTCTCCACCCTCACACCAATAAAACACCCCACTACACATTGATAGAAGCATGTTAAAGGCACATAGAAACCAAATAAATAACAGACAATGGCCAAGTTTTGGAACAATTAGAGCAACAAGATAAGCAAAGTAGTAAAAATTTATAACACAACATATAAAATAAATATCCATAAGTCTTAGTCCATTTTCTGTTACTAAAACAGAATCCCTGAGACTGGGTAATTTATAATAAACATATCTTTATTTCTTACAGTACTGGAGTCTGGGAAGTTTAATATCAAGGTGACAGCCTCTGGTAAGACCCTACTTGCAGCATCATCACATGACGGAGGGCATCAAATGGCCAGAAAGCAAGAACGTGCATGTCATGTCTCTTTTCCCCCTTCTTGTAAAGCTACCAGTGCCATTACAGGGGGTGGGGTGTCCCACTCTGAAAACTTTATTGAATGCTAACTACCTCCCAAAGCCCCCATCCTCAAACAACATATAAATTTAGGTCTTGAGTTTCCAACAATGAAATTTTGGGGACACGTCCAAATCACAGCAATGAGTCATATGAATAAATAATTGACTAAATCAATACATAGAGGCTAAAGGACAAATCTGCTATGCATAAAGAAAAATTCTTAATAATTTATGTGGACACTTCACCTTCAAGGAGGGAGAACTCTTATAATGAGTTTTTTCCATACAGTACCATAAAAAAAAAAGGGTGTGGGGAAAGTAAACTTACATTATAGAAATCTGGCAAATACCACCATAGCCACGTGATGAAAGTCAACATCAAAGGTGATAAATCATATTAATCATATTGATAGTAGGATCCTACAAAATACATCACTAAGTATTCCTCAAAATAGTCATGGTCATAAAAAACAGAAAAGTCTAAGAAAATGTCACAACCAAGAGAAGCCTAAGGAGACATGGTACTCTACGTAATATGGCATTGTGAATGGAATCCTGGAATAGAAAAAAAGATTTTAAAAAACTAATGAATTTTGACATTTTCTTAGACATTTCTGTTTTTTTATGACTATGACTATTATGAGGAATACTAGTGATGTATTTTGTAGGATCCTATCAACTGGAATTTTTCTCATGTTTTTCTCATGATTAGACTGGGGTTACATAATTTTGGGATGAAGACAACAGATATAAAGTTCCATTTTTATCACATAATTTCAAATTTGAAGCAAAAGATGGATTTTAGTTAATGATAATATATCAACACTGGTTTATTAATTGACAAATATGTTAGTAACAGGGGAAACTAAATTTGGATATATGAAAATTCTCTTTACTATCTTCTCGATGTTTCTGTAAATCAAATAGTGTTCTAAAGGATGAGGTTGATTTTAAAAAGATCAGAAGCAATTATGGAAGATTATTTCTAGAGCTGAGTTGTTGGTACAAGCCTCTTTGTTATACAGTTCCCATATTTATAAATGTGTTTGAAATATGTCACAATAAATATATTTTTAAAGAATAATCTTTATCAGAAAGTACCCAAAGGAAGCTAGTGTATTAAAAGTCAGTTGATTGAAAGAAATTACAACTCTTAGATTCACAAACACTAGCAATAATATTAGAAACTTCTAAAATAAAAAACATTTTATAATAAAAAATATTGTGGGCTCCAAAGTGCTTTTTTTATTTGAGTTATATCTACCAGTACTTTTGCCTTAGTATAAATTAAAACTGAGAAAGTTTTAAAACACAAGAGCACACAATTACAAATTCCACTAGCCATCAGAACTGTTGTTATCACACATGACAAAGCCTCAAGAAAATTCCATTGTACCTCACAAAAGAATAAAAATGAAAAAAGACAAAATGAACGTTAAAATCCTAGGATAAAGTTTGGTTGGTAATTGACGTATTTTTCTTTTTATAGATTGTTAAGTTTGATTTGCTAAAATTTTGCTTTTTGGTTTTTGGCATTACCTGAAATGCTGCAGTGATAATCTTTATAAAACTACATATAAAGATGCTTTTATTTCTGATAGTTTCCCAAAAGTGAGTTGAATGGTATGAGCCTTTTGAATTTCAGTAGATTCTGCCAGATTATTATCTCAAAAGGTTGTAGTAATTCATTCTTTCCTTAGTCTCTAAAAGTATTTTACCACATTCTTAACAACAACAAATGTTATAAGTATTTTTGTTAATAACTCACATTAAAGAAAATAAAATTAGGAACCTCTAGTTTTGACATAAATTATGTTAATTAATAAATATCTATAGGACAAGGTATAATCATCTCATACCTAGAGCTTTTATACAATTATCACATAGACATCAAAATTACAAATTAGATATAAATTTGAAAAAATCCAATATAATTAAAACATTAATTCAATGTGACAGATGATATTGATGTGCTAAAACAAATAGCAGAAGTCAGACTTAATATTAGAGAAATGTAGACAGGTCTATTTCTACATTTAATCAGTTTCCTTGTTTTCATTTCAGTAATACTAATGTAAAGAATGCCTGTTTATGTTAGCATGCTTTACAGAATGGTATACATAATTTCAAAGTTTTATTTCTGGGTTCATGATAATCAGACTCCACATTTAACTAAAATTCTGCCAGTAAGCTATCCACAAGAGAAGTTTTATTGTAGTGTCACTTAATAACTTTTTAAATCTCTCGTGTTAAGATGGGGTTGTCATGTGGCTCCACTGAAATCTGCAGCAAGTATTACTAACTTATGTTTTCTTGGTTATGTGCCTTTATTTTCTTATTTACTTAGTTGTATATTTTCTGATCCTTTCACTCACTCCCACAATGGAATGTAAACTTCATCATTATTTCTATATCCCCTCACCTAGCCCCGTTCCTAGCCAAGTGAATACTTGAATGAATTAATGCACAATTTAATCCTGGCTCAAATCAGGTACAGAAGCAACTTCATTGCTTATTTACTGGCACACTTAGAAATAATGCAACATGTAAGTGGTATGTATACAAATAAGGTCTATCTAATGCATTTTTTCAAAATATAGCTATAGTACCTACAATCTCAGTGCCTATAGCAAATGTCACTTGGCAAGTTCAATCTTAGACCAAAGACAAATAGGGAATCTAATATTGCATAGCAGTGCTCCATTGTATGGTGATTATTTAAATGACTATGAATTAGCTTATATTAATTTTTAGATGAGCATTAAAGTTAAAGCCAGAAAAAAATTAAATTGAATTAAATCCCCAAAGCTAGTATATTTAAGAATTTCCTGGAGGTCAGTTAGCCCATTTAGGAGATACTGGTATACAGTATCTATGCATAATGTTATTTGGTCTTTGTTTTAAAAACATCCTCTTTGTTTCATTCAGGAAATCTATAGATTCTGCTCAGAAGCAGTTTCATGGGGTCTATGGATAGGGCTCCTGGGGTTCAATTAATCCCAGAAATCATGGATGTACGACTTAGATAAAGACAAGGAACGATAGTGACAACCCAAGTTCATAATGGCATAAAAAAGTCAAGGTCAACTCAGCCTTATATACCTGCTGCTGAAAATCCAAATCCTAAAGGAAGATTTTTAGATATAGAGAGTAAATGTAGGGGGCTTCTATTGAATATCTTGTTTTCTCTTTTTATATCCATGGAAATTAAATTTCTTGACCTGCGAAAGGTGGTTGGACCAGATAAATTTTTAATACACATCCTAATTCTCTAGAGCTTACACATAACTCTGAGTATATTTTACAGGCAAACTCTAAGAACTGGCTCTCATTCATAAAATGTTCTAATATCTCAATTTTATGGTACTTCAATTAAATTTACGTTCTATCCTTATTGTCATCAAACTAAATAAAACTGTAAGCTAACAGTGACAATTAATTAGGGAGCAGGCATTTCAAACTATTGTTTGACCACTAATGCAGACATATTTGCCCTTCAAATTGCAATGGGGGCATATTTTCCATGTCGAAAATTAGAATACCTGATCTGAAATGAATATTTGTATATCTTAAGTTTATAAAGGAAGTCTTGAACATGGTTACGTTTTGAAAATTTCTAGGATATTTAAATATTATAAAATGAATAAGATAAAATAAGTTGCATGAAGTTGAAGAACATGCCTGGTATATCTACCACTGTATCCCCAATGTGTACATATTGTAGGTTCTCAATCTATTTTAAAAGAACAAATCAATGAATAAATAAATGAATGGCGTGACAAGAAGAAGAAAGAGAGAGAGAGTAACAAGGCTCAGGAACTGCATGGCTGCCTAGAATCACAAGCAGGATGCAGGGATGCAGTTTTAATGTATCAGAAGGAAAAAATGGTACCCCGTGACTAGCCAACTGAAAAGGGGACCTGAGCAGTGGGAAAGAACTCACAGAAACCCAACTTGGCTCCTCAGAAATTTCTCAGGAACAGCTACAGACCTGAATCAGCTATGGAGTCCCATCTGTAGATCCAGTCACAGAGCTCTGAGGACAGTGGTGGAACTGATAGTAGTGGCTGACTCAAGAGGAGAAAGTAATTTGGAAAGAGAAAAGGGAGTTAAACATAAGAATATATTTTTCTTTTGTCAAGAGAGATTTCACTACTTGTTTCTAGTTTGAATGCCTTTAGAAAGTGATTTTGAAAAGCATCAAAAAAAGATTGTATAACTCTATTTAAACATTTTTCACTAAGAAGATCTACCTTTCTCTCTGCCCTGGAAAGATGACCCATTTGGAAAACATCAACATGCTTCCTTACCCACCAGCTTTCACTTGTCTTGGCTAACGGGGACCCCAAGGAGGGAGGAGAGTGAGATCAAGGTATACTTTCCTTGATGCCATCCCTGTGAGGTCTCCTAGAGCTGTAGCCTCTCGACCAATGGTCCCTCTTCTTTTCAAGGTGATCTTCTCCACATGATGCTCCCTTTCCAGATGAAGGTTGTTCTTTTCTGTCCCTAATGTTGGACTGTGATTCTTTCTCACTCTGTTACAGTGGGTAGCTAGTCAGACACGAGCAGAACAGGAGACAACTCCCCCTGACACACAGGTGCACCCACATACACACACACACACACACACACCAGGAATGTTAAGTGACCAACACGTGATGGTCAGGTGGTTGTGAACTGTCTCTCTAAAATAATAATTTCCCAACATCAGGCAAAGACAGTCTCCCAATAAACAAAAACACCTGAAACTATTAATCAGCAGCTTCCTGATAAGATCTCAGGACTTGGGTGAGTGGGCTCAAGCATGCACATTAAGAGGCAAAATGGTGGAGTTTAACTGGTATGACCTCCTAGGGACACTTGACTGGTAAGGGAAGAACACCTCAGGTAAGCATGGGTACAACTTCAGTAAACACACTGTGCATGCACACCTCCCAAGTGCTGGCAGGCCATTACACATGTTAACAGCCCAGCCCACAGGAAGAATCCGGAGAGAAGGGACACAAGACCAAGGAAATATGCCAACATATAAAATCCCAAGTCAAAATGTCAAACTGCAAACTTGATCTCTGCAGTCACCCACATGGTCCTCTTCCAAGTGTACTTTACTTCCTTTCATTCCTGCTCTAAAGCTTTCTAATAAACTTTCACTCTTGCTCTAAAACCTGCCTCAGTTTCTCCCGCTATCCTATGCCCCTCAGTTGAATTCTTTCTTCTGAGGGGGCAAGAATTGAGGTTGCTACAAACCTGTGTAGATTAGCTGCTGGTAACTTACTTTGGTGCCGTGTCTTGGATACATTCCACTGCTCACATACTATGGTACATTCATGACTCTGATACATTCTGCCACTAACAACTCAACTTTGTAAATGAAAACTTTATAAACTTTTCCCTCAAACTACTGTATTTCAAGTGGGCCTTTGTTTCTTTATTGGTACCATATTCATAGAGCAACATATTCTTTTTTTCTGATTTTACCCAATTTCTGTTTCTACCTGTGCAGTTCCATCCCTTCTCCATCTCCTTCATCTCTAATTTCTAAGAGAAGACCAAAAAAAGTCCCTTTACCTAAATCCTAATAGAAGTCTCAAAATAGGAGCTGTCACTTAGATCACAGATTTCTTAGGTTACCTTGGGATAAGAAAGTTTGGATTTGAACACTGTCTGGGCTGGAAAACAAAATCATCTGCTGAGAAAGCCCACTTTATTTTCAAAAGTGTATATTTTATATTTTTAATTCAGCAAAACTTTTCTCCTTGTAGGTACTATACATTGGTTTTAGACCTAACCCTTTGGGACTGTAGAAAATATGCATATTGATTTCTCATATTTTCTTAATTACAGGAATAAAATCACATTTGTGGAGGGCCTGCTAATTGCCATGTGCTGAACAAGATGCTCTCTCTCCACTTATCACAGAGCCTAGGGGTGTTGTTGAGGCAATACTGGGTAGGTGGTAGGTAGGTGACGGATCACAGATCTGGTTACAGTTTTCTCTGCCTTCAAATCGTATGCTCCCTCCCTGAAGCCAGACTATTTCTCTTCAAATACTTAAAAATAATGATCTTACCTCTCATTCCATTTTTTTCTTCTTTGAGTTAAAAGTATATAGTGGCTTAACCATTCCTTATTTACCATAACATTATTTATAATTGCTTTTCCATTTGGCCACTATGTGCTGTATTGTGCTCATTTACAAAAAAAAATTTCTCTTATTTTTTGTATGTTCAGAACTGAATGCAGTACACCCAGACCAACACCTGTTTGTTTTACTTGCTGCCTTCTCAGCAAACTGCCTGAAGGCATCCACTCTTTGAAATGCACATCATACTTTTAACTCATGCATTAATGAAAACCTCCCATTCTTTTCTATGTCTACCCCAATCCATAATTTTTTATTTAGATTTTCAACATGAACTCCAACCAATGTGTTGTTTTTCCTTTTAGTATTCCCTGCATCAGTTCTAAACTGTTCTTCTAGCCCCTGAGACCTCTCTACATTCTGAGTCTCTGTACTGTTACCGTCCCAAAGCCAAGCAGCTTTCTTTCCATCTGAATATATCCCCAAATTCAAACAAACATCAGATTGACCACAAGAGCCGTGTAGAAAAAGTATCTGAAAGGAAAACTTTCTTAAAATCATTACTAAAAGCATCTTCCTTCCCCCAAATGATACACACCTGGAAAGTACTTAAAATCTCACTTTCTATGCCTTAAGAATTCACTCCTGGCCCATACAACTATAATTTACTTGATGCAAATCCCTACCCCTCTCTGCAAGGTTATTTATCCACTGACATTCCTTCACCGCCCATCACCTACTGTGTAACCTTGGCTTCATCCCACTCTAACTGCTTTTCTCATGATGTCACTTCTCTGGAATCCTGAAGAATGAAGCCCCTATCGACCCAGCATTATACCAAATACTGCAATGCTCTTTCCTAGCCTCTTCTCATGTGCAAATTTGATGAGCATGTCTTATATTTTTATCCAAGTCAAAGCTAAGGGTTTGTCTAGTTATTTAAATCCAATGTCACTCCTAAAAAGTGTAAGAAAAGTTTAACCCTACAATAATATGTATCCATTTATAATAACTGTATAAAGTCAAAGCCATACAAAAAAAAGGAAGCAATTGAAGCTTAGGTAATTATAGTCTGAAAACGTTACATTTGGTGCTCAGCATTCTGGCAGCAAGAGCAAACAAGAGAACGATTCTAAATACTATAATTTCCAATATCTGCCAAAAGAAAACACAACCATTCTTTGGGAGAAATAAACGTTTTCCTCACACAGTGAGGCTTAATAAAAGTATTATTTGTGACAGCCCAATGGATTTTAAGCTCCTTAAAAGTAGGGACTATTTTTAGTCCCCTCCTGTATACTAATCTCCCCCTGATTTCTACTGTGCTTAAGAAGAGAGTATTGTGGTGGTTATATGTGTTGTTTGACAAGGACATTAGTCAAGTGGCTTTTTCTCATGTGTGGAATAAACACAGGAAAAGATAGTTACAGCTTATGGATGCAGAAGTTGTGAAGGAAGTAAACCTGTTGAATAGTTAGTTATATGAGATATTTTAAAGAGGCCAAACTGATAGGAGAAAAACATCGTAATTTACAGAAATAGAAAAAGAAGGGAGGAGTGAAATAGTCAATTATGAGAGGCACAAAGATGGAGTGAGTACAGAAGGAAACATGAAAGCTTTCAAGGTTGGGGACCAGCAGAAGTTACACAGGGCAGGAGCATGTTAAGCTGTGATGCCTTAAATGGCATGCACGGTCAACATCCATTCATTTGTGGATAGTCTGTTTAAAGAGTTCATTTGACCCAGTTACCATGGTGCTCGACTTTGTCCATCTTCCCACACCGAGTTGAAATTCTTTTATTTGTAAAAACTATGATGTTGGACTAAACAACACATCCTTGTTGGGTACTCATTGGATTTTAATGAGCATCTGGGCAGACCCTGGGAGAGAGCTGTGTTCTCACAGCGCGAGGGCAGGCTCGATGCTTTCAGCTGTTGGCACCACTCACAGTAGATAGTGTTCTCAAGAGAAAGAGTGTTAGTAAACCTTCATTTGTGTGTGTGTGTGGCTGAAGAGAATTGGCTGCAAAAGAGAAATTCAATTCTCTTATTTCTGAAAGCAGTAAAGAAGTTTCCAAATGACTTCCTTTAATGCATTTGGTAAGTTGCCCTCAAAGACTATTGTTTGAGCATCTCAAAATACAGGCTGAGAAAATCCCCGTTAATAACTGTCATTACAACTAACCTGTTTAATATTTCCAAAGGATGAGTTTGTTAACAAATTTCACTACATCCAATATTTGGTAATAATATAGTACCCCTGAGAAATCCTGGGAGAAGAGGATGAAGAATGAGGAGTTTCAATCGGAGTGGATATAAACTATCCAAATGAGAGCTATTAAAAAAAAATGTCTTTGACCACTCCACCAGCAACATTAGAGATGTTGATGGGATTCACTTTGCTTTCCCAGGAAGAAAAGAATCAAATATAGCTAGAGTAACTACTGGTAGTAAGATATTCACAAACATCTAACTCATTCTATAACTGTAGATTCTCTTCCCTTCACCTAGAATACCTTTCCCTTCTTACTCTAGTCCCTGTTTTTCTTTTTTCCTTAAACTCTTACTCATCCCTCAAAATTCAGTTCACTTTGTACCAGCTCTATAACGCTTTACTCAGGCATCCTAGGCAAGACTTTTTTCTCCCATTTTCGTGTTAAGTCTTAGGCATTGCCAGACCATTTTTCTTAGCTCAATTGAAGGTCTTACATTTACCCTAACTTCCACTTAAAGATCTATTGGATTGTGAAATGTTTTAGAATGACTATTTCTTATTCATTTTTTATTCCCACTCCTAGTATACTGTTTAATATTTATGAATGAATAAATGAATGAATGAAAAACAAGGCAGGACAAACAAGAGCAAGGCAAATAAAGCTAAAAAGACTGGACAAAAGGAGAAAGAAAAACAAATGACACAGGCTGAATATTAGACTAAAAGCTATTAGATACTAAAGATTGTTAGAGGTTTGTAACCTCAGGAGAACCAGGCTGGGGCAAGAAAAGACAGACAGTAGAAACACGATATTAAAGAAAATCAATCTATATCACAAACAAAAAGAACAGGGACAGTGGAGGTAGAAAGATCTTTTGAAAGCCTAGAAATAGAAAGCACTGGGTTAGGGCAAGGCAGAGTCCAAAATGTCAGACTTTTAAGAACTCCTGATAGGACCCAAATTGGAATTCCACAAGACATAGTGGAGTATTCCGATCCTAAAATATTGCTTTTCTCCAGAAACTACTGATGAAGACCCAGGCAGAAGAACTTTGTAAGTTTAAAGAAAATTGATACTTATAATAGGAAAGCTGTTACTTCCAAGAACAAGACAATATGGCATCAAACCTTTATTTAGTGTCCGTGTTGCTGTGAATTAAGGATGGAGTGGCCAATGAGAAAGATGCTTATTTCACAGACATTGGCCTGCACTAGAAAGTCTGCCCAGCTCTGAAAGGTTCACTTGTACATGCACAAGCCCTGTGCCACATGGGGTCTCCCTTCTCTAAATTCTTGTGGCAAATAGTATCATCTCATTCACGTCTTGATTCTCTACCAGATTGTAGTTTACTCAGAAAAAGGAACTATAAATGTGCTGCTGGAACCAACCTTGGCATGAAATTGATAGCTGTATTCTATTGATTGGTTGAATATTATGCTAGTTTTTTACTGGTTGAGTTTAACCATGTAAGTAAGTTAGCACTCAAAGCCTAATTTTTAGCCCTTTGAGATCATTTATTTTAATTGCTTAGTCTCTGTGCCTAATTATTGCATACTCCAACTTTATTACGGTGGTGAGGAGGGTGAGGGTGTTAATTCTAAAATTGTGTACTTGTATTATATCCTCACTTTTTTTCTAAGCTCTCTACCTACTGTTAATTCTGTGGTGTCCTTTTTTCCCCCTCTCAGGGACCTCCCTCCCATAGCTTCCATCCTTCTCCAAGCTTGAGTGCCAGCTCTCTAGGCTGCCACACACCAGTTGTGCTGTTAATTATTTCCCTTTATTACTCTTTGATATAGAAATTGTTGCCCAAATTGTTTTTATTTTTGTTTTTAGTTGTCACCATTATTTTCTTGAAGAGAATCCTCAGGAGATTTCCAAAGAAAGGATAATTGCCATATTAATTTTCTAAGTTTGGTTATAGCTATATTCTCTCATTATGCTTGAATGGTATTCTGGCTATGTTTAGGATTCTAAAGCAGAAACACTTTTTCTTCAGTCACTGTAGGCATTAAAAGGTAAGATTTGAAAAGTCAACCAGAATATAGTACAAAAATTTTAAAAATATATAAAGACATAAACACTTAATTATGGATCTAGTACCTGAATAGTAGGAGTAAAGGAAAGGAGAATGAAGAGAACTGAGAGAAGAAATTATAAAATAATGCAAAGAAGTTGCTCAGAGTGAAAAGAAGCATGTTCTAAAGGTTGAAATGACCTATGTACTACTGACCATGATAAAAAGAAAAAGACACACACCTGGACACATTAGTGTGACGTTGTAGAACACCAAGGAGAAAGATAAAATATCTTAGACATTTTAGTGAGGAAAACCCAGTTAAGTTATGAAGAAATGACAATCAGATTGGCCTAAGAATTTTATTTATATCAGAAGACAATAGAACACAAAGGCAATGAAAAACCAAGGATGACTCCAATATTTTTGGCCTGAAGAAATGGAAGGATGGGTGGCCTAAGTTTAACTAAGACTATGGGAATAACAAGAAGCTCAAAAGTTACAAAGGAGAGGTCGGGGTGATTAAAGAATCCTGTTTTAGATATATTGAGTTGGAAATATCAACTGAAGACAGCAAACTTAAAGAAATATAAGAAAGGAAGAGATCTGAGGTAGAAATAAAAATAGAAAATGCAGCATGTAGATGACATACTAATAATAAGAGGGCCCTGTTTAGGACCACCATGGAAGTGAATGTAAGTAGAACCACGAAGAGCACTGAGCCCTGGGCACTGCACTGCAGTGTGAATCAGTCAGGAAGATATGGAGAAACAAACAGTGGAGACTAAGCACACACATACAGAAGGATAAAGAGACAACAGAGAGTGAATGGTGTTTAGGAAGCCAAGTGAAAGATGAGTTTTGAAGAGGTGGAAATATCAATCCTGCTGTGATAAATCAAGTCAGCTATCATGTAAGTTATGTGACTCTGCCTCCTGGACGGTGCTGATTGTTCTTTTGGTGGCATCTCACCCAAATTGGACCAATGAGACATTTTTCCCCTCTTTTTAATTTTGTTGGGTTTTTTTTCGTTTAGCCTGGAGGAAAAAGAGCACATTATCTCTCTACTGACTTAGGCCATAAGAGGTAAAATTCCAATGCTGTCATTGCCCATGTTTCCAACACTTGACTAAAGCTGCTGTGCAGTGAGAGAGAAGCACAGAGCCAAAGAGCAAAGAAAATGGAGATAAGTGATAGAGAGCATCCAGGCATTGTTTGGGAATATCATTCAATTTTCTTTTTTCACTTTTCTATGTTTTAACCTTTGGGTCCCAGGGATGCTCAAGCTGGCTTATAATACATTTCCCTTTTCTTAATCAAGCATGGGTTATATTTGTGCCATTTGCAACCAAAATAGCCATAATTAAAGCCACAGTATTTCAGCTATAACTTATTTCAATTTTACAATTTACTAATATACTAGAAAATCTTTTTTAAAAATCTTTTTTAAAAAGCTAAGTGAAGAAAATAAAAAGCTTGAAAATGGCAAAGGAACTATATATGTCTTTTTCCTAAATCGTGGAACATAAGATTGTAAAGGCAAACTTTCAGAGGGTTACTGTCCCTTTCGAGATGATAGAAACATTACAGGTAAGTTACAGGTAATATGATAATTAATATTAGGTGTCAACTTGACTGGATTAGAGGATATCTACACAGCTGATAAAATATTTCTGAGTGTTTCTATGACAATATTCCTGTAGGAGATTGGCAGGTGAGTTGGCAAGTTGAGTGGGTGAAGATCCGCCCTCAGTGTGAGTGAGCACCATCCAATCTGGAGGGGGCTCAAAGAAAAAGGCAAAGGAAAGGTAGATTCACTCTCTTTCCCAGAGCTGGAGAGCCCTTCTCTTGCCCTTGGATAGCAGAACTTCAGGTTCTGCTAGCCTTTGGACTCTTAGATTTGTACCAGCAGCCTCAGGGTTCTCAAAACTGAGAGTTACATCACCATCTTCCTTGGTTCTGAGGCCTTTGAACTTAGACTCAGCCATGCTACCAGCATTCCTGCTTTTCCAGCTTGCAGACAGCCTATCATGAGAATTCTCAGCCTCCATCATCATGTGAGCCAATTCCTCTCATAAATCCCTACTCATATCTATCTTTCATCTATCTATCATCTATCTATCTATCTATCTATCTATCTATCTATCTATCTAATTGGATAATCTCTCTGGAAAATCCTGACTAAATACGCTTTTGTACTTCGTGAGTCTCTATACAGGTCTTAATTCTAGAATAATAAAAGCCTGATTTTTCCAGTTCCAATATTATGCAGGACATGATGCTTAAAATGACAGAATTTTACTAGGAAAAATTAAGACTTGTTCATTGGGGCTGAAGAAACACATGAATGGTAGCTCTCCATGTTGACCACATTTTTTTTAAATATGATTTTCTTTTATTAAAAAAAAGAAAAAAGAACTGTATTTGTAAGGTACCTGCAAGAGCAGTGGAATGAACATTTTTAGTTGCTGTGGCAACAGGAGAATGAGTAGAGCAACAGGAAAGTTAAATGCTTAAGCTTCATCAGGCATTTCACAAGAGTGGAGGGAGAAGAGCATTTCATTTATATTCTGATACACACACAGTTAAGTGGTATTTCTGCTAACGTTCAGGTTCCTTAAGGATAACTATATGTGGACTTCATCAATTACTATAAAAATAAACCTGAGGCAGGATACAAAGTCGTATTGTTTACTAGCTAGAATAAGATTAAATATACACCTATATCTACTTTTAATCTATCACCTATCTATATTTTTAAATCTCTTTCCACCTTCATATTAAAAAAGACACAACAACCCCTCTGAATCAGCATTTCCTCAGATATAAAGATAGTAACACCCACTTCTTACGGTTACTGTAAAGATTTAAATTAGTTAATAGATGTAGCTTTTAGAATGGAATCTGTGACATAGTAACTGCTATAATAAGTATTAACTGTTTTATCAAATCAGACTATGGCCATTTACAATGTCAACCTAAAGTATAGAATATAAAGTTAGCAGGAGGGCTGGCAGTAAGTAGCCTGACCTTGAGAAGGCATTGCTGACTACTGGAGGCTTCTAGGGGTCACTATGTATTCACTCAACAAATATGTTTGAAACACATAGCATATCTACAATACTATGTTAAGCAGTACAGGGGATATGCAGATGGATAACACATGGTTCAAACATCCTTTAGACCATACAATAAATAGAAGTATAAAAGTTATGTACAAGTACCGTGTCTAAATCAGAATACATATTATAATAGATGTACAATAATAGGTCAAGAACAAGTTTAACGAATTAATGGGAAGGAAAAGAATAAGAAAAAAGTTGAAAACAGTAGAAAATGGGGGATAAATGAAACCCCGTCTCTACTAAAAATACAAAAAAATTAGCCAGGCGTGGTGGCGGGCGCCTGTAGTCCCAGCTGCTCGGAGAGGCTGAGGCGGGAGAATGGCGTGAACCCGGGAGGCGGAGCTTGCAGTGAGCCGAGATTACGCCACTGCACTCCAGCCTGGGCGACAGAGGGAGACTCCGTCTCAAAAAAAAAAAAAAAAGAGAAGGCAGAAATCTATATATAGCATGAAGAACATAGATGAAGTTGGACTTCAGCAGAATAGACATTTAATCATTAGAGCCTAGACAAAGAGAATTAAGGCTGATAATGGGGTTTGCTAAATTTGTAGTTTGGTTTGCCAAGCTAGGAAATGGAAATGAGATTCCATCAAATGAGCTCAATTTTCCCAATTATGGTTGTCAAGTGGGCAAGTCATCTGTAGACAAGCAAGTGGAAGAGGATCTTTTCGTTAACTTGGAGGAGAACAGTGAAAGTTTAAAGTAGACATTGAGGGGAATAGAATGGGATATTGAAGCAGGAAAAGTGAAAATGTTGGTAAGCATCTCCAGCTCCAGAGACCCAACTGATGTTGAGGTCATGATTTTATAGGGGCATCATTCTAGGCTGATGTAGCTTTTTCAGTCATTTTCACTGATTGGCTAAAGTAAAGAAAAGCGAACAGTACCACTAATCCAGGGTTGGGAATTTTTCCGGCAGGTACCGAGAAAGAGAAATTAATAATAATAATAATAGTAGGCTGGGCGCAGTGGCTCACACCTGTAATCCCAGCACTTTGGGAGGCCAAGGCAGGTGGATCACGAGGTCAGGAGATTGAGACCATCCTGGCTAACATGGTGAAACCCTGTCTCTACTAAAAAAAAAAAAATACAAAAAATTAGCCAGGCATGTTAGTGGGTGCCTCTAGTCCCAGCTACTTGGGAGGCTGAGATAGGAGAATGGCGTGAACCCAGGAGGAGGAGCTTGCAGTGAGCCAAGATAATGCCACTGCACTCCAGCCTGGGCAACAGAGCCAGACTCTGTCTCAAAAATAAAATAAAATGAAATAAAATAAAATAAAAAATAATAATAATACTTAGCATTTACCATATGACAGATATTAGACACTATAGGTATATTAATTCCTTAATCTTATCTCCAAACATTTGCCCCCTCCTATGTAAGAGTTTCATTGATCTGTGATTCATAATGCCACCTTAGGACATGTGATAGTTGCTTAGGCCAATAGCATGTGAGCAGAAGTGGTGATGTGCTTGTTCTGAGGAGAATCTGTGAGGGAAACTGTGATTCCACTAGAGCTCTTGGTCATTTTTTACTCCAGACAGGGTTGGTTCTTTCCATCTAGGTCCCAGAATGAAGCAAAGACATAGACCAGATCCATGGCAACAGATGATAATTGCTAACATGTAATATGAGCAAAAAATAAATGTTTGTGTTCTGCTTAATGTAATCACACTAGAAAAGGAACTAAAAGGTAAACAAATTTGGAAGAAGTAAAGCTGCCTTTATTCACAGGTGGCATTACTGTCACAGAAAATCCCAAAATAAGCACAAAAAAAAAAGAAAAAGAAAAAAATCTGAAATGAATAAGTGGTTATAGCAAGGGTGCAGGGTACAAGGTGATTATACAAAAGTCAAGGGTTTTTCTTTTCTTTCTTTTTTTTTTTGAGACGGAGTCTCGCTCTGTCGCCTAGGTGGAGTGCAGTGGCACGATCTTGGCTCACTGCAAGCTCCGCCTCCCGGGTTCATGCCATTCTCCTGCCTCAGCCTCTCTGAGTAGCTGGGACTACAGGCGCCCGCCACCTCGCCCGGCTAATTTTTTTTTTTGTATTTTTAGTAGAGACGGAGTTTCACCATGGTCTCGATCTCCTGACCTTGTGATCCGCCCGCCTCGGCCTCCCAAAGTGCTGGTATTACAAGCGTGAGCCACCGCGCCCGGCCAAAAGTCAAGTGTTTTTCTATATACTAGCAATGAACACGTGAAATTTAAAATTAAAAACAAAATACCATTTGCATTAGCACCAAGAACAATGAAATACTTTGATATAAATTTAACAAAATATGTGTAAGAACTATTTGAAGGAAACTACAAAACTCTGATGAAAGAAATCAAAGAACTAAACAAATGGAGATATATTCCATGTTCATGGATATGAAGACTCAATATTGTCAAGACGTTAATTTTTCCCAACTTGATCTATAGATTCAATGAAATTACAATCAAAATACCAGCAAATTATTTTGAGGATATGAACAAGCTGATACTAAAGTTTATATGAAGAGGCAAAAGACCCAGAATAGTCAACACAATATTGAAGAAGAACAAAGTTAGAGGACTAACACTACCTGACTGCAAGACTTATAATAAAGCTACAGTAATCAAGACAGTATTTCTAACAAGCGAGGCCCCAAGGGGTGGAATAAGGATGTCCTGAGGTGGAAGATGCCCCATATTTTGCTTCTAGTGAGGGAGGGCGGATCATAAGAGGATCTGGCAATCAGCCCTGATGCTTCACAGATGCCAGGACAGACAGCCAGTTTGGTGTCCAGATACAGACAGAGCAGAGCAGAGGCTGTCCATTATGGATGGCATCTCCTGTGGTCATTGGTCTAATTAGATGCCTCACCACACATATCATAAGCAGCTTCAATACAAGACCAGAGTTATACACACCTGATATCCAAGATTTCAGCACAAATTAATAACGAATGAATTAAATATCTAACCTGGCCTGGTACTATTATCAATAATATCAGGCCCATGTTATGAAGAAAAAAATTTCAATAATATTTAGGATTATTAAAATTTCACCTAAGGAATGAAAAGAATAATGTAACCACCAATTCAGCCAATTTCACAGGTTCAAGGTTTATAAAATGTAACTTTTTTTTTTTTGAGATGGAGTCACGCTCTGTCACCAGGCTGGAGTGCAGTGGCACAATCTCAGCTCACTGCAACCTCTGCCTCCCAGGTTCAAGTGATTCTCCTGCCTCAGCCTCCTGAGTAGTTGGGACTACAGGTGCCCACCACCACGCCCAGCTAATTTTTTGTATATTTAGTAGAGACGAGGTTTCATCAAGTTGGACAGGATGGTCTCAATCTCTTGACCTCATGATCCACCCGCCTTGGACTCCCATGTGCTGGGATTACAGGCATGAGCCACTGCGCCCAGCCTGTTTCTTGACTTTTTAATGATCACCATTCTAAATGGCATGAGATGGTATCTCATTGTGGTTTTGATTTGCATTTCTCTAATGACCAGTGATGATGAGCTTTTTTTCATGTTTCTTGGCCTCATAAATATCTTCTTTTGCGATGTGTCTATTCATATCCTTTGCCCACTTTTTAATGTTTTTTTTTTTGTAAGCTTGTTTAAGTTCCTTGAAGATTCCAGATATTAGCCCTTTGTCAGATGGATAGATTGCAAAAATTTTCTCCCATTCTGTATGTTGCCTGTTTACTCTGATGATAGTTTCTTTTGCTGTGCAGAGGCTCTTTGGTTTAATTAGGTCCCATTTGCCAATGTTGGCTTTTGTTGCCATTGTTTTCGGTGTTTTAGTCATGAAACCTTTGCCCATGCCTGTGTCCTGTATAGTATTGCCTAGGTTTTCTTCTAGAGTTTTTATGTTTTTAGGTCTTACATTTAAGTCTTTAATCCATCTGCATTTAATTTTTGTATAAGGTGTAAGGAAGGGATCCAGTTTCAGCTTTCTACATACGGCTAGCCAGTTTTCCCAGCACCATTTATTAAATAGGGAATCCTTTCCTCATCACTTGTTTTTGCCAGTTTTGTCAAAGATCAGATGGTTGTAGATGTGTGGTGTTATTTCTGAGGCCTCTGTTCTGTTCCATTGGTCAATATATCTATTTTGGTACAAGTACCATGTTGTTTTGGTTACTGTAGCCTTGTAGTATAGTTTGAAGTCAGATAGTGTGATGCCTCTAGCTTTGTTTTTGTTGTTGTTGTTGTTGTTGTTGTTTGAGACAGAGTCTCACTCTGTCACCCAGGATGGAGTGCAGTGACGTGATCTCGGCTCACTGCAACCTCTGCCTCCCAGGTTCAAGCTATTCTCCTGCCTCAGCCTATCGAGTAGCTGGGAATACAGGTGCACGCCACCAGGCTCAGTTAATTTTTGTATTTTTAGTAGAGACAGGGTTTCACCATGTCGGCCAGGACGGTCTTGATACCTTGACCTCATGATCCACCCGCCTCAGACTTCCAAAGTGCTGGGATTACAGACGTGAGCCCCCATGCCCAGCTTGTGCTTTTTGCTTAGGATTGTTTTGGCTATACAGGCTCTTTTTTGGTTCCATATTAAATTTAAAGTAGTTTTTTCTAATTCTATGAAGAAAGTCAATGGTAGCTTGATGGAGATAGCATTGAATCTATAAATTACATTGGGCAGTATGGCCATTTTCATGATAATGATTCTTCCTATCCATGAGCATGGAATGTGTTTCCATTTGTTTGTGTTCTCTCTTATTTCCTCGAGCAGTGGTTTGTACTTCTCCTTGAAGAGGTCCTTTGCATCCCTTGTAAGTTGTATTCCTAGGTATTTTATTCTCTTTATAGCAATTGTGAATGGGAGTTCACTCATGATTTGGCTCTCTCTCTATTATTGGTGTATAGAAATGCTTGTGATTTTTTGCACCTTGATTTTGTGTCCTGAGACTTTGCTGAAGCTTATCCTGAGACTTTGCTGAAGCTTATCAGCTTAAGGAGATTTTGGGCTGAGCTGATGGTGTTTTCTAAATATACAATCATGTCATCTGCAAACAGAGACAATTTTACTTCCTCTCTTCCTATTTGAACATGCTTTATTTCTTTATCTTGCCTGATTGCCCTGGCCAGAACTTCCAATACTATGTTAAATTGGAGTGGTGAGAGAGGGCATCCTTGTCTTGTGCCAGTTTTCAAAGGGAATGCTTCCAGTTTTTGCCCATTCAGTATGATATTGGCTGTGGGTTTGTCATAAATAGCTCTTATTATTTGAGATAGGTTCCATCAATACCTAGTTTCTTGAGAGTTTTTAGCATGAAGAGCTGTTGAATTTTGTCAAAGGCCTTTTCTGCATCTATTGAGATAATCAAGTGGTTTTTGTCATTGGTTCTGTTTATGTGATGGATTACGTTTCTTGATTTGTGTATGTTGAACCAGACTTGCATCCCAGGGATGAAGCCCACTTGATCATGGTGGATAAGCTTTTTGATGTGCTGCTGGATTCGGTTTGCCAGTATTTTATTGAGGATTTTTGCATCAATGTTCATCAAGGATATTGGTCTGAAATTCTCTTTTTTGGTTGTGTCTCTGCCAGGCTTTGGTATCAGGATGATGCTGGCCTCATAAAATGAGTTAGGGAGGATTCCCTCTTTTTCTATTGATTGGAATAGTTTCAGAAGGAATGGTACCAGTTCCTCCTTGTACCTCTGGTAGAATTCGGCTGTGAATCCATCTGGTCCTGGACTCTTTTTGGTTGGTAAGCTATTGATTATTGCCACAATTTCATAAGAACAAAGACACAACATACCAGAATCTCTGGGACACATTCAAAGCAGTGTGTAGAGGGAAATTTATAGCACTAAATGCCCACAAGAGAAAGCAGGAAAGATCCAAAATTGACACCCTAACATCACAATTAAAAGAACTAGAAAAGCAAGAGCAAACACATTCAAAAGCTAGCAGAAGGCAAGAAATAACTAAAATCAGAGCAGAACTGAAGGAAATAGAGACACAAAAAACCCTTCAAAAAATTAATGAATCCAGGAGCTGGTTTTTTGAAACGATCAACAAAATTGACAGACCGCTAGCAAGACTAATAAAGAAGAAAACAGAGAAGAATCAAATAGACGCAATAAAAAATGATAAAGGGGATATCACCACCGATCCCACAGAAATACAAACTACCATCAGAGAATACTACAAACACCCCTACGCAAATAAACTAGAAAATCTGTAAGAAATGGATAAATTCCTCGACACATACACCCTCCCAAGACTAAACCAGGAAGAAGTTGAATCTCTGAATATTTTGTTAATAGCATTTACCCTTAAAGGTAAATTGAAGGTGAATTTTTTGTTTTTTATACTTTTCTGTATTTTTTCAAATTTTCTAAAAGACTATATATTAATTTCCATTAACCTTCTAAAAAAGTTATAATTCTATTTTCGTTTCTAAGTACAGTTAAAAACTGTCAAACACAAGTAGATATAAAATGGTTTAAACAAATTGAGTAATTATAAAGTTAATTACATGCTGTTTATCTCTCTCTTAACCTAATTCCCACCCTCTTGATTAACAACTGATATTTTTGTCTTTTTGCCTAGTAACAAAGGGTAGTCACTTTTCTAGGCCATAATCCTGTATCACCCAGCAATATGTTTGTAATCTTTTTTTGCATTTGCATTATAGTCAGCCTTGGTTAGTCTCAAGTTGCCTTTTACATGAGAAAACCTTCTCCTTACCTAATGTGTGGACTGTTATTTTCCAGAAGGCTAGCTTGACTGATGGATCAGCTAACTCTTCTTTTTCCTAAATACACTTTGTTTCTTTCTTTCAGATATAATATGCCTGTCTTAATTGAGGCTCTTTCCTAATAGGAGAGAGTATTAGTAAAGAGCCTCAGTTTTCAATACCAGTGACCCTTCAACCATGTGTTCTCCAGAGGTTCTCAGCTTTCAATTCTATCCTTTCTATACATTTTTTCTTGCTAAGAGTTCTAGGTTTGTGGTCACGGGTGAACCTTTAGCATCTGGTGGCTGTTTCTAAGTTTTAAAGTACTCATAGTGAATCATACTTCTAATGCTAATACTAACAAAAATAAAACTGAATGTTTTGTTACTTTTTTAAGTTAGATATTGTATTTCTTTTTTAAATTTTTTTCTTTTATTTTATTTACTCTTTTTAATTACTAGATAAAAAGCATTGGCATTAACACTCCTGTTAATGTACCTGATGAGACAGAGCAGCTTAGCTCAGCAAGGGCAACCCAAATAGGTCTCCCACACTGGAGTGAGATTGTCTCAGCACCCTAAAGGCAGTCCTATGAAGAAACTTGATGACCTGATCCCAAATCACTGCTACTGAAAATTCAGGAGGGCTTCAGGCTAAAAAATCTAGATTGCATTATAACTTGGCAGAGCTAGTGAAATTATGATTTCATATCTTCCTCTATATAGAAAAATATAGGCAACTAGACAACCCATAATATGGAATGAGAAGGAAATAGAATATATCACAATAGGAACCCTGAATATAATCACCTCCACTGTTTTAATGATAAGAAAAGTAAGAGTTCTGAAACATTTCACAATAATTTTTGAAGAAAGAATTTACCACTTGCTTAAGAAAGATACTAAAATACCCTTTATAATGAACTGCCTTTTAGAAAAAACAAACAAAAGTATTAACTAATGGTCAACATTCTACTGGTTTAGATTTCCAAGGGATTAGCCATGCATATGGTTATTCTTCTTTTTTCCTATCAATAAAAATCAAGGTGAAACCAATAAAGTGAGGATTGTCTTCACTGTCTTTAGAACTGATGTGGTTACAATACACTCAATATGAGTAGCTTCTTTAAAGAGACAGAGTCTCAAATCTTCTAGCCACATCTACCATTTCATTATTGTAATCCCCTGATAGGTTCATCCTGCCTTCTGCAGAGATGAAACCAATTCACTGAGACCATGGTATTGCAGTAAAAAAAGAGTTTAATTAACGCCCGGCTAACCACTTAGAAGACAAAGTTATTACTTAAATCAGCATCCCTGAAGGCTCAGAGGTTAGAGTTTTTCAAAGATAGTTTGATGCAGCTGATTGGTCGGGGATGCACTCATAGGGGTATGGAAAACTGTCCTCATGAGTCCACCTCTGAGTAGGGAATCACAGAACACACTTGGTTATGAGTCAGAATGTGTCTGAAAAATATCTAAAAAGACTAATCTTAGTTTCTACCATGGTGATGTTATCTACAGGAACAATTGGGGAAGTCAAAAATCTTGCCACCTCTGACCACATGACTCCTGAACAGAAAGGGATTATAGAAACTATGCCTACATATTAGCAGAATTCAGACCCCTCCCATAATCATAATCTTGTGGCCTTTTATAATATTAATCTTACAAAGGTGGTTTCAGCCCCCAAACAAGGAGAGGATAAGTTTTAGGGAGGGACTATTATCATCCTTGCTTCCAAGTAAAACTATAAACTAAATTCCTCCCAGGGTTAGCTTAGCCTGTGCCCAGGAAAGACTGAAGACAGCCAGCCTGTGAGGCTAGAAGGAAGATAGAGTCAATGTGGTATATTTCTCTTAGTGTCATATTCTTTGCAAAGGTGGTTTCAGTGTAAGTGAAGAGTAGAGGGCTTGTAGCACAACCAAACTATATAATAACTTCAAACCTCCATTAAAAAAAAAAAAAAAAAACTTCCTCTTGACCATTTCCATAAGAATAAACAGAAGGTTGAGAAGTGAAAGGAGACCTAAATGGAACACAAGATGGGGTGAAGGAGCTCATTGGTCACTTTCAAAGTGCACTTTCTTAAAGTAAGCAGACAAATCAGTTTCTGATAGCGAATAGGCAGATGACAGGAGCTTATTGGATTTATTTCTCCAAGGACTCAAGAAGTGAAAGAGGAGTGAGAGAGAAAAGCTACCCTGTGTGGAATGGAAGGCAGATGAGCTTCTACAAATTCCAACCCTGTCATCAGCGTAAGGATTGCCTGATTCAGACAACTGTGTGGACCTAGAGGAAGAGGCAGCATTGGCACACATCGGCACCAGGAAGGAAGGTGAAGTCCCATGCCTCTCCCTACAGGTGTGCCTGGAAGGTAGGAGCTGCTGGAGTATCCCTCTTTAACCAAAAACTTAAGTGGGAAGTGACTGGGGTGATGGGATAGGAAATGAGAGAGCACTTTTCTGAGAAACCCCAGAAAATAGTGTATTTATTGGTACTCTGTTCTGTAATGTAACCTGAGTGAGGTATAATAAAGAATTTTGCTGGTCTTTGTCTCTGGTTCCTGGGAGGGAGGCTCTAAACCCTTGGAATTTCCCAAGTGATAGGGAATGTCTTTGTTATTAATCATGGCCCCTGGAAATTTGTCTGAGTTTGTGCTAATGAAATGACACATAGTGGGCCCTTGAATAGTTTCAAGAATGGGGCTGGCCTTGCTGGAAAGACCAATCACCCGTTTACAGGGTTGAAACTTTGATCCAGCCCAATCCCAAGGAGGAGAAAGGGGCTGGAGATTTGAGTTCAATCATATGGCCAATGATTCAGTCAATAGTGCTTCTGTGGAAACACTCCAACAAAAACTCTGAACACCTGAAGACTGAGTGAGCTTCTGGGTTAGTAATATATATTGATGAGCCAAGAAGGTGATATATCCTGAGGACAAGGATACTTGGCATCTAGGACCTTCCCAGACCTCACACTGTCCATCTCTTCTTTTGACTGGTCCTGATTTGTATTATTTATAATAAAACTATGATTATATGTACAGTACTTTGTTGAGTTCTAGGAGTCATTCTAGCAAATTATCAAACCTGACAGGGTAGTGGGTGCCCCCAAATTAGTAGCCAGTTGACAGAAGTACAGATGGCCTAAGAACTCTGAAATTCACAGTTGGTGTCCGAAGGGAATGTAGTCGTATAGGTGTTAAATCAAGTTTAGCTTAAAGCTGCTGATTTACATATTTTGAGCTCAGCCTAAAGGTTTCTCTGTACATTGTAAACTATCCTAAATTGAGTTGTAAACAGACTGTAGCCTTCTCTTGTGCCAATCACAGAGTTTTGGACTGTCAAAAGTGGCCAACTCTTCAAACAATGTTCAAATAAGGCAGATGCCACCCTGTAACCAATTCAGCTGTTTTTGTACCTCACCTCCATTTTCTGTACCTCACTTTCCTTTTTCTGTTCATAAATCTTCCACCTTATGACTGCACTGGAGTCTCTGAGCCTATTCTGGCTTGGGAGACCACCCAGTTTATGAATTGTTCTTTGATCAATTAAACTCTTTTAAATTTAATTTGGCCAAAGTTCTTGTCTTAACAGGTGGTGTCAGAAGTAGAATCCAAAGGAGAGCTTCTAACAACCCCCAGGAGTGCTGAGTGACCAAGTGAGGTATCATTGTGTCCATTGCTCCCTCAGAGCAACCGAGGGTCATGGTAAGTTTTCTCTTGGATTCTAACACTCAACAGAAACTTTGAGCTCCCCAAGTTTCTTTGAGCAAATTTGTGATCCAAACTGGGTTAGGAAGTTGCGACAGAATCTGGTCTGCGTCCAGCATCAGATTGGATCTGATAACTAACTGACTTGAATCCAGTTAGAGGCCTCTTATGTCTGACTGGGTCAGAAAGAAACTGGTAGGAAATGGCAGTATTGCAGGAGGTATAAAATTTGGCTTTTGGAAATTCATAGGGATTTTTGTGTTCTACCTCCTTTGTTTCATTTTTCTTACATGCTTAGGTAGGGAAAAAAATCATTGGCTACATTGATCAAGGAGACCTGAGTGCCAAATATATTTGAGGTAAAAATGAAATCCTTCTTTTCTGAAGAACTGAATAACTTCCAGCTTACACATGCATACATATTAGGCCCTGGAAGCAGAAAATTCTTACAGAAATGGCAAAATCTTCTAAAGAGAAGTTACAGTGGAACATTCCAAATTAACAATACCGCACTGAAGAAGTGCATTTGAAAATAAGGACTCCCAAATTAGTCTCATCTAGGGATGCCTACTGACATGCAGAAGCTTCTAAAAAGATTTCAGTATTTTTTATTTAAAGACTTTATAAAAGATAAATAAAAAGCTTCAGTGACTAATTGATAAGAAAAATTTAATCTGCTAAACTTTCGGCTTAGATACTATTCCATTCCAAAGGTGGAAAGGAAGCTATCTTAGACAAAGTGTTTGTAAAAGGTAGGTACTCAGGTATAACAGGCTTGTTTCTTTTTTATGTCTATTGATGCAGAAGCCAGGCATAGAGAATGCTTTCTTTGCCCTATTCCTTAGGGGCTTCACCCTGAACTCAATAATTTTAGCTAAGAAACAGTAGTTAAGTTGAAAAGAACACCCTATTGACTAAAATACACCCTTCTGGAATTCAATTGGCTATCTCGAAACTCTTTTGTAAAAGAAATTTAAATCTAAAAAGGAAATATCCATTTTTAAGAATGTCTGCCTACGTATATTAGAAATACTCACTATCCTCCTAGATTTACAAAGTAAGTCATACCTTTGTTTAAGGTACTTGTCTGGCCATCTTGTCTTAAGTAAACTTTTATTTGAGCAGTTTTTTCCCCCTGGTTTGAGCAAATGATGATACAATATTTAGGCGTAAAATCTTAGCTCTATGCTAATGGAATAGAAATTTGTTTTTGTTCTACCTAAGATTTGTCCCTTTAGAAATGAAAATCTATTGCCTAGTTAACAAGTGCTTAGGGCGATGAAACAGGTAACTGGAAGATAGATCAAATGGGGAAAATAAAAACTGAAAGCTGACAAATGAATATCCTTTATGAAAGCTATAACATCTGCTTCCTTGTGTTTGTATGTCTATCTGCATTATGTGTCTGTGATAATATTTGGTAAAGTTAGTTTTTAAATTGTTAGTAAAATAGAAATGGCTTTGAAATTATCAGTTAAATATAATCAGATACTTGCTTGATTTGACTGTGAGCTTATGCCTTTGGTTTAGAGTCTGGATTCAGGTGGCCATCATGAGGCTTGGTGACATGTTCTTAGTGCCTAGACCAGCAGCTACAAGCCAGAATCGAGCCCAGTTACAGCCCTTTCTTCCTCTGCTTTCCCTGTTTTGCCTCCTGGCTATTTAGGGAGGGGTTGGATCCTCCAGGTATAGTCCTTCAGGTATAGCCCTGTCTTCTGTCCTGATGGGCTCAGACAGGCCCTGAACTTCATAGTCCTCCTTGGTGCCATGTGGCTACTTGGGACCTAGAACGACTGGGGGAAGACATTGGGGAGGCTGTGTCATACTTTCAAAATGCTTTTCAGTAATTTAAAATCTTAGAGTCATGTTATGTCACATTAAGTAATTGATCATCATAAAATGTCTAAGTCATCTGTAGGTGAAAATACTGAAATATCAATTATTCATCATAAGTTTAAGCCTATATGTATTGACATGTTATTTTTATATGGTATAGAAAAGCTAAATATATTCACATCTGCTAATAAACAATAATTTGAAGAAGTGTCTTTCTAAAACATTGTAAAATGATTTTTATCTACAAATACTGATATAAAAGAGTTCAAAATTACTTTCTAGGGTTTGCACTAGAAATTAGGGTTACTAAGAGTTAAAAACTACTAGATATGAAAAACGCAATTCTGTATACAAAGTGTATAAACAAAAGTAAGATACGCATTTATGAGAAAAATTATAAAGACATAAATATGCTTGTTAAAAATGTTGTCTGGTTTAAAGTTACATAAAGGCTTCAAACTAGAAGGGTAAAAGAAAAATAGATAAAACAAGATGAATATTACAAGTTGGGAAAAATGTAAAATGAAAGGTTTATGGAAATCTTGTGTGGTTAAAAGATGAGAGGATGACCAAAATGGGGAAATTATTCAATCAAGTTTAGCCTAAAGCTGCTTCCTTACATATTCTAAGTTCAGCCTAAAGGTTTCTCTATACATTGTAAACTATAACCTAAATGGAGTTGTATGCAGACTACAGCCAATTCTAGTGCCAATTACTGAATTTTGGCCAAAGGTGGCCACCTTCTCAAACCATGCTCAAATGAGGCAGACACCAAGCTGTAACCAATCTGGCCGTTTCTGTACCTCACTTCCATTTTCTCTAAGTCATTTTCCTTTTGCTGTCCCTAAATCTTCTTCCACCCTGTGGCTGCACTGGAGTCTCTGATCCTACTCTGGCTTGAGAGAGTGCTCCATTCATGAACCATTTCTTACTCAAGTAAACTCTTTTAAATTTAATTCAGCGGAAGCTTTCCTTTCTTCTTTTTCAAACATAAGAATTTTGCCCTAAACCTGTGATATTGAACCTAACTCCAGGTACAGCCAGAACTGCACTGCACTGAAAAAGTTACTATTGCTCCTGAATGGCTTTGAAACACTTCTCTAAGCAATAATTTTGAAGGAACTTGATTCTTGAAACATCATCTGATGTTATTTTTGTCAGTCAGGTTTCTCAATGCCAACTGTCACTGAAGCATTCACAAATTACCTTGGCCCTCCTCTAAAGTGATTGACTAAGGCCCTTTGCAGGCTAACAATTTGTCTTGGGCATCCTACTCATCTATATCCATCCCTTCCCCCATTTATGTTCAAATATTTCCAAAAGAAAATGCTACCCTCTGTATTTACCTGAGTTCTTAATGAACCCCTGCTCATGGTATCAATACAGAGAAAGAGACCAACTGACTGTCCTTATTTTCACTCCAATGTGTAACCCCTTTGTTGTGCCCATAATGTCAGGAAAGACAGGTAACAATATCCCATGGTCAGAAAGGAAGTCTTACCATGAGACTTTCTCTCCTACCCTTGGGACCCAAGGTTTGTGGCAAATATTTTCCTGTTTCACCTATTGAGTCAGCTCTCAGCCTGTAGAGGACCCATTTCAGATGGGCATTCAGGAATACTGTCTTCCCCTAGTCTACCCACTCTTTTTCCCTCTCATTATTATTCTATTTCTATCCCCCTTTCAAGTTCCATGGAGGGGAAAAAAATGCAGATCCAGTTAGTCTTCCACTCTACTGGAGGTGGCTTTAAGTCCTTCAGTATCTTCAGGGATAAATACCTGCAAAACAAACATACCTGTTCTTGCCATTACCAAAAGACTTTCAACAGTATAACAAGTCACTGGGTCAACAAAGTCACTGTTTTCCTCTTTCAAGATAAAGTATTCTCCAAGGAGAGGAGAAGGAAGAAAGGAAAGAAAGGAGAAAGCATGTAAGAAAACCTTACAGAATTATAAAACTAGAGGCTAAAAGGCTAAATAGTCATAGTTTTCACTGTTTCTGACCCTGAACTTTCATAAAAACTACACCCCAGTAACTAAAATTGCCCTCCTTGTATACAGCAGTATAATAAACCACATAAAGAAGCCCTTTCTTTCTCAGAATTGAATGTCTTGGCTTGGTAACAGAAAGGAGCAATTAGCAGCTGTACAGACATAGTCAAATTGTACAACTATCTGAATCTTAGTTCTCCAAGTTAATAAGCTTTTGTGATTACTGTAGCAGCAAAATGAGATAATGTATGTAAAGTATATGATCCATAGTAGGCTTACAAAAAGTAGTAGCTATTATTATTGCTATCATTGCTACTTTTGAAAGGCAAGGTGCCAAATGGTTATAAACCACTGTTTTCAAGCCTAGCAGCATAGATTAGAGGTCTTTATTTCCCTTTACTAGCTACATATTCTTGAGTATTTGCTAAACCTCTCTAATCTTTGATTTCTTCCTCTGTAAAAGAAGGATAATAAATATTACCTACTTCACAAGGTTGTTTTAAACATTAAATGAAATAAAGCATATGAAGTGTTCACAACAGTGTTTGAAAAATTGTGAGCATGCAGTCAATGTTTGCTATTATTGGCAGGAGTTGTAGTGTGGAAAGAGTGGATTTCCAAAAATGAGTTTATTTTTATTGAGAACTCAAATGTTTTGAACACGCAGCCATTCAACTGCGTAATTTCAGTGATGGCAGGTACTGGCTGAATATGTCAGCTCACTCAACGGGAGAGATTCTGCTTCTAAGTTTCTTGCCTCACATTAAAAAAGGTGTTTCCATTCCAACTCTGACCCATCTTCCTGGTTAAGACAGACAAACAGGCAGACAGATACCTCTCCCATTAATATGTATCTAGATTCTTTGAGTATAGCCAAGTGGAGATTATATGAATCCTCATAGAGTTTCTCGTTCCTCCACATTGTGGTCTCCAGTTGCACAATGAGTGTTAAGTGGCTGAATGAACAGCTCTACAACCATTGAAAGCAAGTTGCTGAGGGGGATGCTGTAGTGGATTCTATAGTTGTACCCTGGACTCACATAGCATCAGCTTCAAACCTGGCTATCCCGCTTACAACTCATGGCCTTACATGAGTTACTTAAATATCCAAACATCGGTTTTCTTTCAAGTAGAATGTTAGTATAGGTTATAGTCTCTTATCCAAAATCCTTAAGGTGAAATGGGTTCTGAAATTGAGGCTTTTTCAGATTTTAGAATGTTAATGAGACATATTCTGTATATTATGTGACATCCCAGCCAGAGTCTCCAGCAGTTCCCTTTAATAAAACATGCTAATATTTCAGCAGAGAATGTAGGATTATTCACATTATTACATCAAATAAACAACAATTTGCCACCAGTTGAGTTCAGGTGAGGTCATATTCTGCTACCAAATGACTTAGAAAATCAGCTTCCAGTTTGTAGTGGTTTTTGGATTTCAGTATTGCAGGAAAAGTACTGTGATCTTGAAATATTTGCTCCTGCCTCCATGGTGTTTTGGAACCCATTAAACAAAATTGTCACAATAAAGTGACTCTAATTCATATTGGAGTATGAAGCCATACTCTTTAAAGAAAGAGTATTTATAACCCCAGGGACACTCAAAGACATAGAGTCACATTTTCATACAGCAAATTCTCATGCAATTGTCTTTATATGCTCTCTTTTAATCGTATGTTAGTACTTTGTCAACTAATTCTTCTTAACTCAGCTTAAGTTCCCTGGTTCTTCATTATAATCACTCCCTTGCATTCCCCCATTTCCTTTGCCCCCTCCCGCTCAATGTTCTCCCTTGTAAAAAGCCTAATCCTGATTAAATCCTACTCTTGCACCCACTTTGTGATTTCATTCCCACAGCTGAACATCGCTGGAGTAAACAATACAATCACACTGAATGGTCCCATGTTGAATTCATAACTTTGAATTCAGGTACACCCAGAGAGCTTTCTGGCTCTGTCACTCAGATCCCTTCACCTTCTCGTTCTTCTATCTTCTAAAGGACTCTTTTTTCATCTCCCTTGAAACCTATACTTGTACCCCCATCCTCTTTCTCAGATGATGGTCCTACTTTCTATTTCAATGGGAAAACAGAAGCACTCAGAGAGAAGCTTTCGTAAGCTCCCAGCACCACATCTACCCAATTATCTGCATCTATGCCTAAATTCTGTGCTGTCCTCCAGCTATAAAGGAAGTTGGCTGCCCTGGGCGCAATCCTTGGATCATTTCTTCTCTACATCTGGGCTCTCTTCCTAGATGAATGCAAATGGCTCCTCAACATCTCCACTTGGATATCTACTAGGCATTATAAACTCAAGCCATCCAAACTAGACCCCTCATCTCCCCTCAACAAATCTGTTATCCCTCAGTGCTGGAAATAGCAACCCCATTTTTGCAGTTTCTCGAATTTGAAAACTTCTATAATACTTCATTTCTGTTTGTCCCTTACCATACACCTCATTCCATCATCAGATACTGTCAATTCAAATTTCAGCCTGTATTCAGACAACAAGCACTTCTTATCAGCTCCAAGGTCCCATTCTAATCCAAACCACCACCATCTCAAATTAATGCAATAGCCACCTAACTGCTTTACATGATTCCTTGCTTGCCCTGTATTGTCTGGTTCTTCTTGACAATCACCAAAGTGATGCTTTCAAAACCTGCCAAACAATAGTCTCTTCTGATCAAAACCCTCAAGGAGTTTATTCAGGGAAAAAGACAAGTTTCCTACAAGGGCTGCCCCATTCAGACCTCAATCTCTCTCTCAGCTCTACCACTATTATTCTCCTTCTTGCTTGCTGCTCCAGCTACAGCACCTCATAGCTGTTCCCTGAGCACATTCCTGCCTCATGTATTTGCACAGTTTCCATTGGCTGGAACACTATTCCCCAGACATCGATGTGTCTTGGTCCCTCACCTCCTTCAGATCTTGAAATGCTGTCTTCTCAATGAGGTCTGCCTTGTTCATCTTATTTAAATTGCAACACTCTTCCTCATTGAACTGCCTGTCTCCCTTCCATGCCTTCATATTTTCCATTCTCCTTTTCACTATCCAATACCACAATGTATTTTACTTGTTTATTTGTTCATTATGTCTTTCCCCGCTAGGATATAAGCTTGACAAAGGGTGATACTTGGGCAGCTTTATGTACTATCTTTTTTCTCAGTACCTAGAATAGTGCCTGGCAATAAATATTTATTGATTGAATGATTAAAATGCAATAGCCATATTAATTTTTAATATGAACATGAGGTTCACAGAAATGTCCTACCCCTGGGGAGTACAGAACGGCTGTATATAGTTTTACATTCATTGCCTTCTGCCTACAGGGATTCATCACTGGGAAGGTTTGAAGAGGCTTCATGTAATGTGTTCAGTCATAAATCTCATCTCAGGATCACTCTACAGCATCCTTTGCTTGAACCCAACTAAGGACTAACATAAACAGAATAGGTTTTGGCAACTTCCTTTAATATTTTTAAAAAATAAAGCAATATATTTATTATATATTTTTATATTTTATTAATTACACCCAGCATGGAACCAATGAACTCTTATTTTACATACAATTCTTACAGTGGTACCACAATTGTACTTAGCCCCTAACAGAATAAAATAGTGCGGCTATAGAAGTAGGCAAACCAGCAGGAGGAAATGTGTCCAAAAATCTTAGTAAATGAAAAAATGGGAAAACTTTTTAAATCAATTAAGCATAGGGACAAACAACCCAAAAGGATATCTGAAAATACTAAAACAAAGCATAGATAAGTGATGTTTATAGCTTTACTTCTGAATTACTGAGAAAGGCTGAAACTAAGTTTGTATTCTTTTTTTTTATTTTTTCAAGACCAACTTTGAATCTTTACTTTTTCTATAACTGCTTTATGGAGATACAATTAACATAGTGTACAATTCACCCATGTAAAGTATACAGCTCAATGAGTTTTAATATATTCCAGAGTTATGCCACCATAACCACTAAGTTTAGAACATTTCCATCACCCACAAAAAACAATCTCATACTCATGAAAGTCTCTATCCCTTTCCTATGAAGCCTTTTGTGACTGGTTTCTTTCACTTACCATAATGTTTTCAGGGTTCGCCCATGTTATAGCAAGCATCAGTACTTCATTCCTTTTAAGTTTAATGTATTTTTAAAGGAGGAAGTTTAGTATTTCAACTAATATTTAATTCAAATAATTTAATTTTAAACTAATATTTACTAATATTAATATTCAGACCTAGCATACAAACTGTGGTCTCTAACATCATTCCCCACTGAAAACATCCAGGGGTCACTTTAAAATTGTTCGATTCAATAGGCATGAGTGGTTCAAGGTAAGCCTAGAACATCTTATGTCAAAAATCAAGAAGCTATTGGACAAATAATGGGGTCATGTCAAAAGGATGCAGGAACCAGGATGAAGGGACTCCTATTACTTTCATGGTACCTCCTTTTCCTCAGTGAAATAGGAAACAAAGCCAGCCATCATCTGAGAATGAGCACGAAGGTGGAGGCACTAGAGATTTGAACAGAGAAGAGCTCTGGGAAAGTCTTTTAGAATAATGAGGTGGTTAACATACCAGAAAAATACCCAGAAGTAAAGATTGTAGTCGATGTAAATACTAGTAGTCAATGAAAATTCATGAGTTAATAGCAATAATCCAAAAGGAAAAAGTCAGGAAAATTTCATATTGCTATCAGCAGTAACTCTTCAAACTACTTTTACTTTGATGATTGGTAATTAAAAGAAAGAAATTGAGCATTTATCCAGCCTTTCAAGGTAACAAATAATCACAGCTGATGACGGATTTCTCTAATTTACAGAACACTTAAGCTAATAAATGTAGAAGAAATTATAGGATTTTAAAAACATAATTTTCCAAACCCTCTTATTGACCTAGGCAAGTATTACCAAGTCATGTTAAAATCATTTAGGTGAAAGCGAGAACCATACTTGACACAAGTTACTTTCTAGTGTCTCAGGGCAAAACACTCCTGTGCAATAAAAGGATTAGACTGTCATCATCCAGATCCAGTGGCCCACCTATGCATTACTACTGGGAGTCAACTAGATAGAATGTGTCCTCTGATATGATTCAGCAAGAAACCCACAAAATCACCTATGTTGTATTCTAGACAAAGATGTTTAACTTGAATTCGTCAAGCTTTCCAAGGATGATTCCTGTTTTTGGGATACAGAGGGAATAGAGAAATTCAGTTACAGAAGGAGGAGGAAGGGAAAGGAGAACAAGAACAGGAAGAAGAAAGAAAAAGTAAAGAGGAATAAAGGAAGTAAAATAATTAAAGGAAGTGAAGGAAAAAGGAAAAAAGGAATCAGGAGGAAAATGGAGACACCATCAGATAAACCCAGAGAGTTTATAAACACAGAGTTTTTAACATTCTTCAAGGAAATTGGCCAGGTCTCTATAATAAATATGTGTTATGAAAGAGAAGTTGTGCTTGATCAAAAGAGTTTAAAGCAACTTAAAGACCAGATGCAATATAAAGAATATTCGGGACTCAGCTGGAAAAGTTTGAATATGGTCTCAGTATGAGGTGCAATGAAATTTTACTAAAATAGAAGGGTAGAGTTTATTGAAAAAATAAGTTACAAAAAAGGTATGTACTGTATAGACTTTTTTAATTAAAAAAATTTTGTTGTAGGAGTAGGTAGATATGTGGCCAGAAAGACAGTTAGATCTGGAAGGATGCACAGAGGTGATTTCTGGAATTATCTTAATTTCTTTTAACTTTTGTCTGTGTTTTCTAATTTTCTGCACTGTACTTGTACCTCTGTAATAATAAAAGACTGTGCAAAATAAAATAAAAATTGAGTCAATCCCAATAAATCAATCTATAAATAATGTTTTAGAATAAAAAATAAACAGCATGATTCAAGATGGCAAATGAGAAAATCTTAATAAAACTAAAGTAATTTTTAAAGTATATGTTTAAAGACGTACCCTTTAAAGACGAGTAAATTATGAATAAAACCATTTCCAGAGAAAAAACATTATGGAGTTATTCGTAAATGAAACAAGGTAGAGAAAGCTACAGCTTTTAAAACATACTCAGTGCCCACAGTGGAGAAGGGAGGACTTTCCAGCAAAAATCTAGGGTGTCTCCAAACTCAGAATTAGCTAGCATAGAAGATGGAGTAAGAAGTGGGGCTAAAAACTGAAGTTAACTGGAAGTTTCCGAGGCACATAGTGCTATGAAGAACAAAATTGGTCAGCTTAATTTAAAATGCTTCATTCTGTTCTTAACAAGGTATGCCCTCAGGGGAAACTATTTAACCAGAGGCTAACCTGCCAGGGTTTTATGGATGCCTAACTTTCCCAGGGGAAGGAAAAACTCTAGTCCACCGGAGGCATTCTTTCCCAGCTAAGGGAGAAGCAGACAGCTGAGAATCACTTGTAAGGTTCAAAGTCCAGAGGCACAGGTTCACCAAAAGATTGAGACCTAACTATAGAACGATAGAACACATCCCCTCCTTTCACACCTACTCGCCTATTCCTAAAGGCCTGTTTGCAGCAGTTCCTTTTATCCAGCAGTTCCTTTTACTTTATGTCCAGCTATTAAGAAGAAAGTATGAGGCATACTAAAAGGCAAAAACAAACAAACAAAAAACACACAGTTGGAAGAGACAAAGCAAACATCAGAACCAAACTTTGATATGGCAGGGATGTTGGAATTATCAGACAAGATATTTTAAAATAACTATGATTAAGATGCTAAGGACTCTAATGAATAAAGCAGATCGAAAGCAAAAGCAGACGGGCAATGTGAGCAGAGAGGGAAGTTCTAAGAAAGAACAAAGAAAAATGCTAGAGACACACATACACAAAAAGCCACTGAAACAGAAATGAAGTCTACCTTTAGAGCTTATTAGCAGACTGGACGCAGCTAAGGAAAGAATCTCAAAGCTTGAGGATATTTAAATAGAAACCTTCGAAACCGCAAAACAGTTGAAAAAAAGAAAAAAAAAGAACAATATCGAAGAACTATAGGAAAACTGCAAAAGGTATAACATACACATAATAGGAATACCAGAAGGAAGAGAAAGGGAGAAAATAACAGAAGAAATATTTGAAACAATAATGAGTAAAAATTTCCCACAAATGTATGTCAGACACTAATCCAGAAAGCTCAGAGAATACCAAACAGAATAAATGCCAAAAAAAGTACACTTGGTATATCATATCCAAACTACAGAAAATCAAAGATAGTGAAAAAAGTCAGATGAAAAATAACCTTACCTATAGAAGAGTACTACCCTACTATTACAAGGCACTCACACTATGCATGAACTGGTATAGAAATTGAATTACATCCAATTTCTCCCCAGAAACCACTCAAAAAAAGAAGAAAGTGAAGTGAAATATTTAACGTTGAAAAAAAAAAAAACAGCCAAAATTTTGTGCCCTGCAAAAATGTTCTTCACAAGTGAAGAAGAAATAAAACTTTCTTAGGCAAACAAAAATTGTGGGACTTTGTTGCCAGGAGATCTGGGTTGTATGATATGTTAAAAGAAGTTCTTTAGAGAGAAGAAAAATGATGTAGTTCAGAAACTTGCATCTAAATAAAGAAAAGCATTGAAGAAGGAATAAATGAAGGTAAAATAAAAACTTCTATTTTTCTTATTCTTAATAGATCTAAAGTTTGTTCAAAATAGTAATAGCAACAATATATTCAATTATATCTGCTTATGTGCGTGTATGCTTATGTATACATGAAATAAATGGCAGCAGTGATGCAAGGAACAGAAAGGAGGAATTTGCATAAGGGGTTCACACTATGCATGAAGTGGTATATAGTGTTATATGAAAGTCAACTTGGATTAGTTGCAAATGTATATTGCAAACTCTAGGGCAAACACACAAAAAGTTAAAAAGTATAATTGACATGCTAGGAGAGGAGAGGAAACAGAGTCATATAAAATATTTGACTAAAACCATAACAGAAAGAGGAACAAAGAACAAGGGCAAGAAATAGAAAATAGGAGCAAATACAGTAGATATCAATCCAACTATATTAATAATCACTTTGAACATCAATGTTTAAGTACATCAATTAAAATACACATTATCAGAGTAGAACAAGAAACAAGACCTAACTATATGTTGGCTACAGAAACCCATTTTAAATATAAAGATATATAAAATTTAAAAATAAAGGACTTGCTAACACCTGTAATCCCAGAATTGTGGGAGGCCAAGGTGGGCAGATCACTTGAGGTCAGGGGTTCAAGATCAATCTGGCCAACATAGTGAAATGCCATCTCTATTAAAAATACAAAAATTAGCCAAGCGAGGTGGCATGCACCTGTAATCCCAGTTACTCAGGAGGCTGAAGCATGAGAATCACTGGAACCCAGGAACCAGAGGTTGCAGTGAGTAGAGATCACACCACTGCACTCCAGCCTGGGCAACAGAGTGAGACTTGGTCTCTAAATAAATAAATAAATAAATAAATAAATAAATGGATGGAGAAAGATATTCCATGCTAACATGAATCAAAAGAATGCAAAAGTAGCTATATTCATTTCAGACAGAGCAGACTTCAACCAAGGAAAGTTATCAAGGATAAACAGAGGCATTGCATAATGATAAAGGGTCCATTCTCCAAGAAGACATAACTATCCTTAACGTGTATGCACCTAACAACAGTGTTAAAACACGTGAGACAAAAACTGATAGAGCTGCAAGTAGAAATAGATGAATCTATGAGTACAATTACTTAGCACCCCCCCGTCGGAAATAAACAGATCCAGAAGGCAGAAAATCAGTAAGAACATGGCTGAACTAAACAGCACCATCAATCAACTGGATATAATTGCTATCTGTAGACTACTTTATCCAATGACAGCAGAATAACATTCTTCTCAAGCTCACATGGAACATTTACCAAGACAGACCACATTCTGGCCCATAAAACACACCTTAACACATTTAGAAGAATATAATTCATACAATGTTTGCTCTCAGACCACAGTGGAATTAAAATAGGAATCAATAACAAAAAGTTAGCTGGGAAATCCTAAAATACTTGAAAATTAAACAACACACTTTTAAATTACATTCAAGTCAAAGAAGAAATCTCAAGAGAAATTGAAAAAAAATTGAATTAAATAAAAATGAAACAAGTTGATGAGCTTTTAAAATTGAAATTCTTAGGCTAGAAGAAACAAAGAAATAATATTTAAATAGAATTTAAATAAAACACATTAAAATTAGGGAATATGCAATATGGTATTTTAAATAAAGTAGCATACAATATAATATTATGAGTTCTGGTCTGGGAGAAAACATGCCCATGCAGAAAGAAAGACACAATGCTCTCTAATTTGAGAATTAAAGTCTATGCGTGCTATGAAAATAGCTCTTTTTTTTTTTTTTTTTAAAAAAAGTTTTTTTTTTTTTTTTTTTTTGCAAAAGGATTATCTTTGTCATGTCTTCAACCTTAAGTTATTATGGAAATGCTATAGTACAATCAATGAGTCTTCTGCACACAATAGACTAGTGTTCTAAGTTTTCTCAATCATGTGATGTTAGAAAATTAAGCAAAATTCTGACTCAATTTCCCCAGCTGTAAAATGGGCATAAATCTCTGTTCTATCTTACAGCAGTATTGTGAGACTGTATTCACTCACCCTGCACAGATTTATCAAGGACCTATTACACGCGCTGCATTTGAGTATTCTTAAACAAAGCCGGCAGGCTGGTTGGTCTCCTGAGTCTACTGAAAGGAAATAATAATAAAACACCCGTTAGAGACCTCTTAAATGGTTTAAATATATATATATATATATACACATATATATATACACACACACATATATATACACATATATATATACACATATATATGCAAGTAAAATATGCTATTAAATTAAATTAAAAATTTTAACCTGATTATGGCTTCATACATCTCTTGTGCCATGCTATCCAGTAAGTTTATTTTCAGTAAGAACACATATTTCAGTGTGTACTTTTATAGGTAGTAGATAACCTAAATTTAATTACATAACACTAAAGCAAGACTTTCTCATATCAACAGCTTAAGAACTTTTAAATAAATAAGGACATAAATTACTAATAATAAATGTAGAAATGTTGCTATCACCTAATGTTAAAAACAATTCTGTTAACCCAGAATGCATAGCTGCGGCAAATAATCTTTAAAGAATTTGGGAAATTGTATCACTTTTACATTTCATCTCACAAACAAGTCTAATATTTCCAATGCTGTCCTCTGAGTGAGGATTAGCAAAAGAATTGATTTTCATATTAAATTCCACCTAAAATGTACTGTAATTCCTTGGGTCATGAAACATAGATGTTCCATCTGGTTTGCAATGCTTATATCAGTTTGGGGTTAGTTTTTTTGGTTTTTGGTTTTTCTCCACCTAGAGAGCTTGTGCTCCCTCCACCCCTTTTTCTGAACAATAGATCTTTTAAAGACAAGAATCCACTGACCTTCTTCAAGAGTCATTTGGAACCTTGGGTAACATGTAACAGTTCTTACTGATAGACTTACCTACACAGTTACCAGAGACGTTAAGTCTATGGTAAATAGGGTCTAGGGAAATACAAACCTGGATCTGCCTGCCAACTCATTATTAATACATGTAAATGGCCTGGACCCCTGACCTACACAGTGAATCTGTAAGCAAAACTTCCCTCCTTCCTCTCTCCTCGGTATGACACTTTGGTGGTTGCTGGATGTGCTTACTTTTGCTTTCCTCTGTAATTTGTATTCATGTAACCTCCATTACAGTATTAACTCAGATTTATTTTGTTTTCCACATCTGTTCTTCTCAGCCCTGTTGATAGCACTTCATGGTAAGATGAGCTAGGGAAAGAAAATAAGCAGGGCATGTGGAGTTGCTGGGAATAGACAGGGAGCTCTTTTCCTTTGATCTCCAAAGTCATGTTTCTCTGACAGAGAGTTTCCTCTATGCATCATGGAAAGCATTAGGGGCTGAAGTCACACCACTGTGAAGTTTAAGAAGAGAAAAAGAGAAAGAAAAGGCAATTAAAAGCTCTGGAATTCGAAATGAAGGCTCCTTGTGCAGTCCTCAAATATTAAACTAAACATTTTTTAAAATCCTCAGGCGAACCTCTGCAAATTGCATATGCAAGTGCACGTAGAAATAGAATTGTTTGATATATTTAACTCGAGACTTAAAGTACTCTTCAGATGAGTGTCTAATAGGAAAAAGAAAAATGTTATCACCAACAGGAGGATATTAATGTTGTTACAAAACTCAAAATATTCTGAAGTTCCCTGCTGATTCTGCAGTGTCAGAGCTCGAAGAATTTTGATGATCATTCATCTCCCCATACTTACTTGTTAACTAAATAATCATTATTAGCAACATATATGTATTCATTGTCAAATTGGTTCATAGCCCTTTCACTGGCTTAACCATGAAAACATAAAATCTAGTCTATTATTTTTTCTAAAAAAACTAGTGAAAGTTCTTCTGGGCATTAAAATCCTATGCCTAAATGTGATTTTAGTTTCATATCACATTTTTTTACTTTTCATTTTTCTTCAGGTAAAAAATAATCAAATTGTAGTTTCCGTTTTACCCAGTTATTTTGGCCCCAAAGAGATGATAGTGAATAATTTAAATTATATTATATATTAATCATTTTTATTATGTTTTTGTTAGGCAGGAATAGTACCATTACTCCTCTATCCCTTCCCTTAAAAAAAATTCAGAAATGGGCTCATGGCTGTGAATATGGAAGGAGTTGTGCATAGTGTTTAAAAATGTTAAATCTGAGCTGAGAGAAAATTAGTTCTTTTGCAAACAATGGAAAACCAGGGAATTATTTCATTGTCACAACCCAGTAGCCACCAGATGCTTAGAATTCCATGTATTTTAAAAACAAACCATTCAACGACTCCTTTGACACCCAAAGTATGTCAATAATTCAATGTATTAGTTGGATGCAAATTTTATACAATAAGGTATGGAAAGCAAACTGTAATTGGGAGTGCCAGAGTGAATGGAGCTCTATCCTTTGACAGAGTCCATTGTTGAACCCCAGCCTGAACCCCCGACCCTTTACTTTGCAGGGATACAATAGCCTTTGATATGAGATGGTGGGAAACAGACTTAGAGACTCATTTCACATTCAGTTGCAATTCATCAGTTTGGCGGAGACTTTTAACAGCTTTAATGACCACAGCAATTGATGGTTAAATCAATTTGTGCCGGTGACAGCATGGCTGGCCTCTAGACTGTAACAATCCAGGATTGCACTAGGCAGAAAAGACTCTGTTATTCAGATGTGCACGGCTCCTACTTAGCTCAAAGTGAGAACAACAGGGAGATAGAGTCTCTCACAGGGCAGGCCCTGGAGAATGCACTCATTCACTCCATTTGACTACACAATGCCAGAGCTTCTTTGTAAAGTGTTGCGGTAGAAATTTTTTTTTTTTAAGTATTGTTGGAAGTAAAAATATACAGTAGGAGACAAAGATTTCTAATATTTAACTATATCCTAAGAGAAAGTAGCAAGCCAGAAAGAATTTAACCTTTGTTTCTTTGATCGAAATGGGTGGTCCTACTACTACCCTCACTAAACACCCCTCCTCCCATAAAAAACTGAAAGAAAGGAAAAGAAAATCAACAGCAGAGATTATAACAGAGGAGGTTTCCATTTAGAAAAAAAAGATGAAATAGTAATTAGAAAAACACCACCACCACATTCTGTGTCCAAGAAAAGGAAGAAATATTGCTCCCTCTTCTGTTTATCACAGGTAGTTTTTTCCCAAATAGAAGACATCTTTTTACATTTTTAAATATAAATGTTTACAGTGAAGAAAAATGGCATCAGTATAGTGAGACGCCAGGCTGGCTTATATGATTTATTTATAATAAAAAAAGTTAAATAAATAAATACTTTGCTAAGCCTACTTTATAATGTTTAAGAAATTTATAAGAAAATTTGACATTTTAAAGGTGAGGGAAGGGACAGTCATTTCACCAACATAACTTTTTGTGCCAGCATACATGAGCGTTAGAATGACTAATTAAACTCCATAGAATACTTTACAAGTCTGCATAAAATTTGCTATGTAAGGCATCTCACTGTAACTTCAAATAATGGAGGATGCCAACATATTATTTGAACATCAGAATAATAACTGCTGGAATAACATAAAGTCCACATATGCACTTTAATGAACTTCTAAGGTATGAAAACTAATTTAATAAGTGTTTAGGATTAAAAAAAAAACAGGCATCATGCTACAATTTTTGCAAAACAGAAATCCTCTGTAAAAGTACAAAACTCAGATACATAAAGTATTAAATTCAGGACTTGATGGAATTGACCACGGGATGGAATCTTTGTGATCTTGAGTTACGTTTTATGTTCCATTAGAAATCAAACCAAATAATAAAATATTTTTTAAAGTTGTTGAAAAGAAGGGGGAAAAGGAATCTCTCTTAGAACACAGGTGGATCCATGGGAAATGGATTGCACAAAACATGCAGCTATAGCACTGTGAAAAAAATGTAAACAACATTTTCCAACAGATTTGTCTAAACACTGAAAGAATATTGAGGTTATACAGAGGAGGTCTTGGCACTGAGTCCAGAAGCTGAGCTTGGTAACTGGGGAGGGGGAAGAAAAGGAGGCGAGTTTCCATGGCAACGCTGGTGCCGCGTGCAAATGGAACAAGCATGCATCTTCCCAAGGGAGGCAGGGAGCATGGAAAGTGGAAATGGAGGGGGAAGGGCAGTGTAGCTTCTGCAAGGCCAGTTTATGCTGAATAAGTGTTTTGTGTAAAACTGTGACGTGATCTATATCAGAGTGTATATTCTGAGAGACCTGAGATCCTCTTGCGATGTACTGAAGCAATGATTAAAGATCATTTTGCTTCAGAATATATATTTATCTTACAATATCCATTTTGGATATATAAATATATTGAATTCATCTTGTTGCATACATTGTCTTCTGCCTTCACAATAGAATAGTATGAGGTAACTAAAACAGAATTTTGCATGGATTTTCCATATCTTTATACCTGAGAGTCAAGTTTATATGGGAAAAAAAAACCTTTCATGTCTTTCTCTTAGCTTAAAAGGCAGATAGATGTGGTTTCTTATAGTGTTGAATGTGAAATTTTATTCACAATCATGGCAACAGTGTTTCATGTGTCACAAGGCAGTATATTATACATAAGGAATAAGACTGTATAAAAGCTAACAGCTAACATTACTTATCTCATTTAAATTAAATCATTATTAATATTTTATCCCATTATAAATGACAACGTAAAGATTAAAACAAAATGACCCCAAGAAGCGGTGATAGATGGAGGGCTAACTCTCCTCAATGCTCTAGAAATCAACATATTACCACTAAGGAAAAAACCTTTCATTGGAGGTCAGATTATAGTGCAAATTAGTGTTGAGTAGAAATGCCCTGATAAAATGTGGGCTTGATTGCACAGGAATTAAACTTACACTATTGCCTGATGGTTTTAACAATTAAAAATCTGGATCATAATATATACTACTTTATAAACTCTATGAGGGTAGTGGCTATGTTTACCTTTTCCACATAATAGTGTGAAGTTTCTCAGCAACCACCACAAAACCTACATATAGCAGATGCTCAATACATATTTGTTGACTACTGAATGAATAAAATAAGCCATTTTCAAAATTGGGAGCGACAATTTGTAAATGCACAGGAAAGAAATGAATCTTTATTCATCATCTCCGATATAATAAGCAGCATGCTCATATTATCTGACTTAACACTCACAAATACCTACAAATGTTGTTATTATTACCCCCATTTTACAAATGAGAAAAGAGAATCTCTGGACATTTAGGTAATTTCCTCAAATTCACACCACTGAAAAAGCTTGTATTCAAACCTAGTCCTATCTAAATATGCAGTTCATGATCTTTCAACTTCCTCTGCTGCCTACTTTATACCAGATAGCATTGAGTAGCGCCCACTTTGTCCAAATAGGAAGAACTGAAGTGCAAAGGATTCACTTGACATACTCATCACTCTTCTTGGGAACCCTCTAAAAGCCCAGAGTGCCATCCTTTCAGTGTCCCATCAGTACTGCTCCTTAAAAGCCATTAGAGGCCAGAAACTGAAATCCAAAGTTGAATTAATCAAGTGTAACTCTAAGCCCTTCGTATATAACTGGGATTAAAACACTGCAGAAGTAATACATATATATATATTGTTCTCAAATTCTACTGAAGTCCTAAAGGAGCCCACATTTCTACTATCTAAATGCTTCTTCCCACACTTCATAATCAAGCCAAGCCACTTCAGCCAACACTAAGCCCCTTCAGACCAGCAAAGCCTTACCCAAATCCATTTCAACCCCTTCCCTTCCTCATCCTCCCTTTGCCTGCCTCCTTTAAAAAATTAGTTCCAGTGATCCAAAGGAACCTTCATTCAACTGTCAGTAGATTTTACTACAAACAGTGTCTTCATAGAATAATCTCTCTACTGTATCCTAATGATCCTTTTCCTCTGAAATAGAGGTTGTTTGTCTTCCTTCTCCTTGCATTTCAGGGGTCATAATACTCCCAAGTTCCCACCAACATTTTCAACAATTGTTCTTTCACTCTTGTTTAAGACGGTAGGATTCATCTTTATTTATGTGCTCACTCATTATGCGCAGATAATAACATGACAGGCATTGTCTCAAGACATTGTTTTATTTTCCATAATTCTTAAGTCCACTCCAAAAAGCAATGGTTTTATACATACAACACCCCAAGCAAGTTTCAAACAGGTTGAATAACTAAACTAGTTTTTGAGGTGGAGTGGGAATTTGAACCCCTAAATGAGATTCTCTTCATAGCACCATGTTCTATTTGGCTATACTAACCTCTTTCCACCCTCATTTCTGCCATCTTCCAATCTCCATATAACTCCCCACATTCACTGAAGACTCTTGCCCTTGACTTGTAAGACTCTATTGCCAACATCTTGGGGCATGTCAATGCCCCCACCTCGCGCAGACGTATTTGTATAATACTAACCTGTGCCCCAATAATCTTTTCCTGTGGTGAAACTCATCTGTAAGCAAGTAATGAATAAGTAAGTCTATAAGTAAATGTTTGAGGGCTGGGAAAAAGAGAGTAAATATGGTGCTAGGGGCAAAACCCTTCAGAAATGTGAAACTTCAGAGCTGAAGAATGAGAAGTGCCAGAAATTGTATTAAGCTCTTAATCACATGCTTGAAGGTTACCCATAACACAACAACAACTTAAACAGTCAATATACGTTTTATCTAACATTCAGGTTTAGAATTATCTCAGCATAACAATATATTGTTTCAGCATTTATCTGTTTTCATTTGCAGTTATTACTCTATAGCATACTGCAAATTCAGGAAAAAATAGATCAATGGCTCCAGTATTGTTTATTGAAGCATAAAGGTGGCAAAATAATCAATAAATTACTAAAATCAGGAAAGTCATAAATAGTGAACCAAACTCCAGGACAAGTGACTCTGCAAGTGCAATCACTTGCATAAACAGAGGAGGATAAAATGAAAATAGGCTGCATAATAATGAGAATCAGAATATTGAATTTTATTGAACTAGTGATGGATTTATCTCTGCAGTTTCTGTTGAAAGTATATCAAATACTGGTATCAAGTCATAAAACCTTTTACATCATTTACAAAAAAACACAGGGACTTCTCTGGTAAACCAATTGAGTTTTTCCAAAATGAAGATGAAATAATGTTTTCCAGTATAGAATTAATGAGTTTGCTTGCCAAAAGCAGAGAAGAAACTGAAACAAAAGAGGCAGCATTCAGTTATACGCAAAAAGGTATAAGGCGTACCATTGCTGAGAAGTTTATATAGCAACCAGCAAAGTTAATTTAAAATACGTATATGTGTTGGAAAGAAAGCAAAATGAGTTGCACACAAAATACACCAGTGTATTTTGCATAATATCAATGTTGTGTAATTTAGAAGAGCAACTGCTGTAATATTTGTGTGCTAACAGATATTTTGCTTTATAGTTCTACAAGTGTCTAACATGTAGAGCATGAATTAGGTCCCAGTATTTGTGAGATTTGCATGACGAACGAGTACTAGGTGATTATTTGTTCTGTTTACCTCTGAAAATTTGCACCAAGGGAGCTGTGATTTGGTACCTAATGATTACTTTGTAAGCAAGGTATTGACTAGCAAAGTTCATTTAGATCAATACTGACAAATTTTCAACTATGTATAGAGCAACAGAATATGTTACTACACAAATAAAACTAATTGCACTTTCATATCAATCAATACACATCTTCATTCACAGAGAACTGTTGATAATGAACAAAATACTGCCTGATGTATACTCAGTATTGGAAGAAACATAAAACTCTATGAACATAATTAATAGGACCACTGGGCACATGCTTTTTCAATACTTTAAGGAGATAGCCGAAGGGCAGTAACTATTGAAAGTTCACTGGGTATTGATTTCAAAAATATCAACAAAGATATAAACACTTCTTTTTTTTTTTCACTTCTTAGTGACCTCATTCTGTGTATAGCTATCTCAAATAGTTTTCTTAAATACTTTATCTTGACTAACCTGCATTTATCACTTGAATATAAAATACTCCATGCTTTAATCTTGGGAATATTTTGAAAAAATTGTGAGAATTTCTTGCAAAGATGGAATTGTTTTATTAATAGGTCAATTGCTGAAAGTTTCATGCTTCTCCAACCCTTCACAATTTGTTTCACTCGTTGAAGCAACTGATACCATATTTTCAAGGTTTCTTTTTTTCAGTTGTGATAAGAAACATAAAATTCACCATTCACAAAAATTAAATTTACCAACTTACCCAGATTAAAGTGTACAGTGCAGTATTGTTAACTTTACTAACATTATGGTGAAACAGATCACCAGAACGTTTTCTTTTGCAAAATTGAAACTCTATACCCATGAAACACCTCCCTAGTTTGTCCTCCTTTCAGCCCTCGGCAACGACCATTCTACTTTCTGTTTCTGTGAGTTTTAATATTTTACAAATGTCATGTAAGTGAAATCATACAATACTTGTCTTTTTTTACTGTCTTATTTTACTTACAGAATGTCCTTAAGGTTCATCTATGTTGTAGCATGTAACAGGATTTTCTCCTTTTTAAGGCAGAATAATATTCCATTTTACGTATAGACCACATTTTCTTTATCTGTTCACCTGTCAATGAACATTTGTGTTGCTTTCACTTGTTGGCTATTGTTAATCTGCAATAAAAATGGGTGTGCAAATATTTCCTTGAAAACCTGTTTTCATTTCTTTCGGAAAATATGGTAATTCGATTTTTAATTATTTGAGCAGCTTTTATGCTGTTTTTATAGGGACTGCACAATTTTGCATTCCCACCAACAGTGTACGAGTTCCAATTTCTCCACATCCTAGCCAATACTTGTTATTTTCTGGTTTTGTTTTTTTTTTTAATTAGCCATCCTGATGAGTGTGAAGTGACATCTCAATGTGCATTTTCCTGGTGTTTTTTGATGTTGAGTATCTTTTCATATGTTTGTAAGCAGTTTGTACATTTTATTGGATAAAATGTCTATTCAAGTCCTTTGCCCATTTTTTAAACTGGATGTTAGATTTTTTTGTTGTTGAGTTGTAGTTCTTTATATATTCTAGATACTAACCCAAGCCCATATCACATGTGTTTTCTAAATATTTTCTCCCATCCTGTAGGTTGCCATCTTACTCTGTTGACTGTTTCTTTTAATCTACAGAAGTTTTTTAAGTTGCGTGTGGTCCCATCTCTCTATTTTTGCTTTTGTTGTCTGTGCTTTTGGTTTCATGTCCAAGAAATCATTGTCAAATCTCATGTCATGAAGATTTTCCCACTATGTTTTCTTCCAGGAGTTGCATAGTTTCAGGTCTTGTGTTTAGATCTTTAATCCATTTTAATTGTTGCATATGGTATAAAATAAGGGTTCAGCTTTATTCTTTTGCACAGGTATTATCCAGGTTTTCCAGCACTTTTATTGAAGAGACTAACCTCTCCCTATTGGCACCCTTGCCAAAGATCTTTTGACACTCTATGTGAGAGTTTTATTTTAAAACCGCATTCAAATTCTATAAAAATGGCAATAAAATTTCTAGAGATAATTGCAACTAAAAAACGGATTAGAAAGCCATTTGCATTTATCTTTTGACTTCTACTTTGAGTGGGAAATGTTTGTCAACAACACTGGAAGTGGTTTTAAACAGAAATCTCCCTGAGTTTCGGGACAAGCTGATTATTCAGCACTATTTGACAGCCACCAACTAATTATTTCCATATTGCCAACTCATGACTAATTTAATACAAATATATAAAGACTAAGAACAGAAAACTATTGAATGTGTTTCCTAATCTATGTATTAATCTATCTACAAATGAGTTTTGTATCACGAATTCAGTGAAAAACTAGGAAAATTTCTTCCTCTTAAATTAGGCCATGATCACTTTCATTAACACATATTAAAATGTTGTTTACTCTTTAATTTTTATACCATGATAATTTTTCTAGCTATTTTAAAATATTAGTCGTTTATGCCCTAAATATCAATTAAATGATTGAAGACCACATTTTGAAAAGCTCTGTTTTGATCTGTAACTATACAACTGCTAAAACAGTGCCATCCAATATAAATCTAATGCAAGCTGCATGTATAATTTTAACTTTTCCAGTAGCCACATTTTAAAAAGCAGCAGGTGAAATTAATTTTAATAACATATTTTATTTAGCCCAATATATCCCATATATTATCATTTCAATATGGAATAAATATTTAAAATAGTAACACATTTTGCATTCTTTTTTTCATTCTAAGTTTTCAAAATCTGGGCTATATTTTACACTTACAGCTCATCCCAGTTTGGAGTAGCCATATGTGACTAGTGGCTATTGTATTGAACCACATGGTCCTGAAAGCTCAAGCTTAGAAATCACATTTTCTGATCAGAATTTTCTGTCCATTCATTCCTTCCATATTTTTCTCTCATTAACTCTAAATTTAAACTTCCTTTATCCTTTGATACTATCCTTCCCAGGATCCATCGATTCCCTCTTGCCTGTGTTATGAAAGCTCTCGGTTTGCTTGCTCTCTAACCAGTCGGCCTCGCTTGCCAGACCCTTCTACAATGTTGGATCAGTTTAAGGACTCACTTTTCTATTTCTTCTCCAGAACCATAAGCACTACTGAAAAAAAATAGTCTTGCTGATTGGTGCCATCTCACGTTGCTTCCATTCACCCCTGGGTGAGTCTTCAATGCTCCATTATGTATTCACTTCATTGTATTCATTCCTAGGCACATTCACTTTCCATTCTCTCAGCAGACAGTCCAAACTTACAGCATGCTCCTAATGTCTTCCTTCCCTCTCAACCCTGTGGATAGCATAGATCCCTACTCCAGAAAAAAATAGAGTAGAATATGCACAACAGACATCCTCCTCTTCAAGGCAAATCCCATCCACCTGAGCTCTTCATCCCATTTCCCACTGAGATCCTCAATGATTGAGTAGAGAACAAGAAGACAGATGCCATACAGTCCTCAGTTTCTGCATCTTTAAAGTCAGATTGGATGAATTCTGTTGTCTCTTTTAGCTCCAGAGTTTTAAACTCTACAGTCTCAGCATAATATCAAGCAAGCTTTCAAGTGTTGAACAGATACAGAAAAAAGAAAAATGAGTATGTGTAGAACCAGGTGGCCTCTGTTCCTTTCTGGCTCTGAAACTTTAAACAGAGACCAGAACTTCTTCAAGATTCTGTCTCCTCACCTACAAAATTGAGATAATAATAACCACTTCACAGACTTGCTCTGAAAAATTAAAGAAACAGCATCTAGATGGAAAAGCTTCTCCTGAACACTGCCTGTTCCAGAGCAGAGACTCGGTTTCCATCTCTGTTTTAGACATGGACAGAGGCATTATGGTGGTCATTGCCTGTTTGCACACAGATCTGTTCCTGCCCTTTTCCTGCAAACTAAGTTCTCCAGGTTCCCTCACTAACTGGCTTTCTGGCATGTTTGGCCACCAGAGACAATGGTGGAAGACTAAGGGTAGAAGGAGAAAAGAAATAGAGTGTTTCTCCATATTTTTTCTATTCATCAAGCACCATTTTACATGATTCTAGCTCCCTGCCAGATACCACCTACCTTGATGATCCTGGGTCCTTTATTACAAGAGAAAATCTTAGTCCTGGGTTCTGCTAATACCACCTTCTCTCTGTGTCCCTCTGCCCCTAGAGGTAGACTGATGTCTTGAGATTCTTTCCTCTGTTTGTAATATTTAGCAATTCCTGTTTCCTGGTTGGACCCTGATGAAGACAGTCATGATTAGTCTCAACTATCTTTGAAAAATAGATGAGGATGATAGTCTGAAATTAAGAAATAAAGTCAGAAATCTATTCAGTTGCAATGATATAATCTTATACTTTGTCAAAATCGAATCTTCATTATATTAATTTCATAGCCTAATGCTTCATTTCAGAGTTTCTTAGAGAAGTTCTGAGTTCATAGAATGAACAAAATTGGAAAATATAAAATTTGGTGAGTCCAAGATACCACAGCCAGGCTTAATAGCAAATTTACAGGGTAGAAGTTGTGTACATTGAGCTACACTGCATCGGACCAACTAGATTTTATGATACAAAGTCCAATTTTTCCACAATATATCATCCTATAGGTAATAACTTACATTGTTTGAAACTCTTCTCCCATTCCTGCAGGCCTTGCTCTGTTGGATTACTGGGTTTCTAATGCTAATCTTAACTACATTCTCCCCTCTTCATGCTGCACTGCAATGGTTCATAATGGATTCACATGTGAAAACTAACATTTTCAAGAAATAAAATTTAAAATTTTCTTGGGCCTATATGCTGAATAGAAAGTCATTTCTTCTACATCACATTATTTCTCAGATACACTCTATCTTAAGCTAATAGGGAGTTACCTTGCCAGAAGTTCACATCTCCTAAAAATGTCTCATTAACAGGTTTCCCTGACCTCCTAACTGTGTCTACTCACGTGCCCTCCTGGAGCAATGTCAAACATTTCATCATTGCATCTATTTGCTTCTTCCTTGACCAATAATTTGTCTAAGCTTCTGCATAGCTGACAAATAGTTGGCTTTACATTTAGTGTCTCACCTAGAGATAGAATTTACAGTATTGTATTTCATTCTGATATGCTATACATAACAGCTGTAACCATACAAATAATTGTCATAATTCTCACAAACATTTATGGAACCTGGCACTTTTCCAAGCACTTTATGTACATTCATTCATTCAACATTCACAATCACACTAAAAGGTAGAAAGCACTGTTTTCTCCATTTTACAGATGAGAAAACTGAAGTATCTAGAGATTAATTAATTTGAAATTTATACTACTACTATGTAATGGAGCTGGGATTCAAACCCCTGAATTCTGATGCCCCAACCTATATTCTCAATCACTACCCATAGTGAAATATAGTTTTAATAGTAAGCACCTTCACAATTGTAACATTTTTACCTATAATTTTTTATCATTAATTTTAATTTCTAAATGATTTCAACCATAAAAAATGTTATGAAATATTACAAATAATTTTCACATTCCCTTCTCCCAGATTCTCCACAGTATAAAATTCAAAATCAGAAAATTAACATTGGTACTGTACAATCACCAAATCTACAGACCTTATTTACACTTTTGCCAATTGGCATTACGCTAATGTCCTTCCTCTGATCCAGTATTCAATCCCAGATCAAACATTTACTTCTCAGTCTCTTCAGTCCCCTTAATCTGGAATTCTTCAGCCTTTGTCTTTCATGACCTTGACACTTGACCCTGTTACTTTGTTGACTGTTCATTTGAGTGCCCAAAATAATCTTAAGACGGAGGAAGCTGGACAATAATCAGTGAGAAGTCCATTCAAAATCACGTGGAGACACAGGACGATGTACAACTAAACCTATATTTGATGGGAGGCAAAACCTAGCTTCTCGGGGAGGATCCCAGAACCTAGCAGCTTTGTGCAGATTGATATTGGTTACTGCCTCCTCCACCGCCTGCCCTACCCCTACCAGCACTCCTTTTTCAGAGCACTGTTGGTTTACAATGAATTAGAGAAATATTTCATTCTGCTGGGTAATCTATATGAATCTGATTTCTAAAGCATTCTGCCCTGAAACAACTATGTTGTAAGACAGATGAAGAAATTTAGTTTCCATTTCTATGCATGTTCCTCCTGAATATTCCCAGCTAACTGGCTGCAGATGAATTTCCTGCATGGATAAGAGCCATACATATTATGTTAAATACTGTATAAATTAAATTAAATGCCATATAAATTATATATCATATATTATATTAAATACCATATAAATTAAATACCATATATTATATTAAATACCATATAAATTAAATACCACAGCCATACATATTTATATTAAATGCCATATTTCTATTTTGATATGGGTATTATACACAATTCCTATTTAAATATATTATTTGTCAGTATCATATTATTACCTACTTTGTGGAAGGTGAAAAATTTTTTTACAGTTTATTAGTTTTATTGATATATAATAATTGTACATATTTATGAGATATATGTGATATTTTGATGCATGCATACTACTTTTATTCACCAGAGGATTAAGGCAAAATGTATAGCAAGTTACGTTGCCTGGACTAATTCCGGTGTCAGCTATAATTATCAAACTGAATTTTTTTCAGTGGACATCCTGAAAACTGAATGTAACAACATGGAGAAGGGGAAAAGGAAGACCCTCTACCAAATGGCTTGTAACTAATGCAATGTAAAATAGGCCTGCTTAAAATTGGTGGATGCTGGAGTGTGAGAGCTTCCTCATGCAGTTCAATTAAAAAATGATTCCATTTTATCACTAGGATCTCTCACAGTTTGTACTGTCCTTTCTTGGACTTGATTGATCATGAGAGATATGCATTGATCAAAGTGCTTATCTCTACTTTTCCATATTAATAAGTAAGACTAGACTAATACTTTGTAAAACATCAGAAGTTCTTGTACTAATGGTGTCAGTATCCCTTTATACTCTTAAAAATTATTGAGAACTCCAAAGAGCTTTTAAGTGGAGTGATAGATAGATAGATAGTAGATAGATAGATATCTGTCATTATTTGCCATATTTGAAATTAAGACTGATAATATTTAAAAATTGTTATCGGTTCACTTAAAAATAATAATAATAAACTCAGAAAACGTTTGTGTTATTATAAAAATTGTTTTAAAATCACAGAACCCTTGAAATGGTCTCATTTTTCCAGAAAAAAATGGGAGATTTGGTGCTTTCTAAATAAAATAAAAAATATCAACCATAGATGAGTTTTCCTATTATAAAATACTGATTTGGAAATTAATCATCATATTTAATTAGTCATTTAGTTCCCTCAACCTTTTTTATTAAAATAATGTACTTTCTTTTTTCTTTTTTTCTTTTGAGACACAGTCTCATTCTGTAGCCCAGGCTAGAGTTGCAGTGGCATGATCCCAGCTCACTGCAGCCTCTGCCACCCAGGTTCAGGTGATTCTCCTGCCTCAGCCTCCTGAGTAGCTGAGATTACAGGCACCTGCCACCGCGCCCGGCTAATTTTTGTGTTTTTAGTAGAGACGGGGGGTTTCACCATATTGGTCAGGCTGGTCTTGAACTCCTGACCTCATGATCCACCCGCCTCGGCCTCCCAAAGTGCTGGGATTACAGGTGTGAGACACTGCGCCTGGCCAAAATAATGTATTTTCTTAACTCATTTTATGACCACTATCCTAATACAATCCCTTGTTATTTGACCCATTTCCTCTCCCTGAGAGAGCCAAAACATCAAACTGTCTTCCTTCCTCTTCCTAAAGTGTCACTCTCACTATACCCTGCCCTAGTCAAACCAGGATCCATGAATACTTCTTTCCCAGGGCAAAAATTCCTGCATTTCTCATGTCTATCTTAGAATGCCTTTCCTTCACATACCACTGCTGTTAAGCCCTGAACCCTTCCTTTAGTTAACGTCTACCAAGTTCTACTCACCTGTGAAGCATTTCCTATTTAGTCAGTTACTAGTAGTTTACCTCTCCCCTGCTGGCACATATAATTGGTGGCACATTATCTAAATCTTGTTATTGTAATGATTGAGCATTAGACCAGTTGCCTGAGGAAAGGTGCCACCATTCATACATTTCTGTATCCCTTGAACTGTCTGCCTAGTCTATCATTCCTCATGCACTTGTTGATTCTGAGTTTACTCTCATTCTACTTTTCTTATATTTTCTGTCTATGTCAGTTATATTGTTCAAATGTCCTATTATGCTACTTAATGAAATATTCGCCAATCAATGCAATGCCTTAGTATAATTTGGGTGGCTGAACAAAATTCTAATGCAGGGCTTAAAGTGCTCTACTTTTCCATAGGATTTGCATTATCTGGCTATGTGTTACCAAAATACATTACTAAGACTTCAACCCTAATTTACGAAGTAAGCAAAATAATGTTTAATAAGGGAAATAATTTGAAGAAGAAAGAAAAAGGAAAACGTGATGGTAGAATCTTACTGTATAGACCTGGATTTATTTCAGACTTAAGAATAAGGAGAGAAATTAGATAATCACTAAGTGCAAAGTATCTCTGTGGTGAAGGGAGATAAGAATGAACATGAGGAAGAGAGAGAAAAAAAGATAAGAAAAATTATAAACAATCACCCCTTCTTCAGTCACTGTGTTGTATTTGCTTGGAGCTGTAAAACATAACGGTTTTTCCTTAGAGCATTCTCCCACCTCAAAGTAGTTTCTGAACACTATGTTTAAAATAAAAGTTAAACTGTCCAAGTAAGCTAAACCAGATGGGCTGAGTGGTTTCAGCCCTGAGCATGTACAATGCTAGATGATTGTTGCTATTTAGTACCTAGCCTGGCACTGACACAGCCTCAAAATGTCCAAGTGGTTTAAGAATTTCCTCTGGGCATCAGTGTCTGTAATGCCCACAGCCTCACTTTTTTGATATGTGTTAGCATATAAATGTTGGATGCTTAAAAACAGGTGTTTTTTCTCTTCCTCTTCAGCCATCAATTCAAACCAACCCTGCTATTATTTAAGGCAGGAAAAAACATGAACACTGTTTTGTTATTTATAAGCATTCACTTTGCTCTTTAGGAAACCAGGACAATTTGTTGCCATGATGAATTTGTGGTGTTCCTCTCTTTACTGAAGACAGAAACAGATACCACTCCAACCCATGTGGAATTTTAATGTAGCATTATTCAGAGCCATAACAACATTTGGGCCACTTACATCTAGTACCTGTCCAAGACTTGCCTTCAATAATAATCAGTTACATCCATTATCTCAAATAGCTCTCAATGCTGTGAATTTGAAAAAGAGAAAAGGAAACACCTTCATAAAATGATCTTAAAGAATCCCATATTCTACTAGCTTAAATTCTGCTTGCGGTCTATAATGTGATTATGGGTTTATGAAGTATGTAATGACAGAGGTGACAGTATGAAGAGACCCTTGGTACAGCAGTATTAGGTGCCTTTTACAAAATTTTTAATTGAGTGCTGTTCTTGCCGCTACATTTAACTACCCTGCTTCCAGCGAAAGAAAAAGGAGAAAAAAAATGCCTGATACCGGTTGCTATGGCAGCTAGTGCAAAGAGTGAGTCTAAATTCTGTGTCAAGGTAATGAATTTAGCATCTACAGGAAAAGAAATAGATTTCCTGTCACACACTGTAGATCTACCACAGGAAATGAACACATTGCAGACATTTTAGGATGTTTAAACCCCATTTAAGATGCACAAAAGTGGTAGAGAGGGTGCATCAGATAACCTCGCAGGGCTCAACCCTTCCCCACCCGCGTGTTTTCATCTATGTCTGTGATAGGAAAGGGAGGAAGGAGCCTTCAGTATGGAGCTAGCAGTTTGTACTCGGCAGGTCCCACTGTGATGATGGCATGGTCACAATTTTTCCTCTCAGCCCCATGGTTGCTCTGGATGTTGAAAGCCTGTTTCTCAGGGATGCTCTTTGAGAGGTCGTTTCACTCCTTCCTCAACCCTTGATGATTCCCTAGTTCTTAGCCCTCACTGTTTACCTGGTCATCCTCCAGTGAGGCTTGCTGAGCCTACTCCTAGGCTCTCTCTCCTCCCTCACAAAAACAGATCACATTGTACTACTTTTGTTATTGGTCTGCTTAGTTAGTAGTTGAATAAGCTATACATATGAATATAAGTATGTATGACTACAAATGCTGTATCTTGCTGAGCTAAGGAATGGACATAATATATTGTTTAGATAGTGCCAAAGAGTCATAGATAACCCTCCTGAAGTAATGTTCACTCTCATAGGTACAATGGCAACTACCTCACTGGGATTACACGTGGTTTGCATAAGTCAGTTAGTAATAGTATAGCAATGATTTAATTTGGGTGCTGCAACAGGCCTAAATCTCAGAAATTTAAGATTAAAAATGTTTATTTTTTACTGGTGGCTCTGCCTAATTTGGACAAAACAGCCCCATTATCTTGTAGCTCCGCCATCTGAAACACTTGACCTCTAAGGTTGACCTGGGAGAGAAAAAGAGAAGGGTGAAGAGCCAGCCTTGGAAATGGTGTTCCTTACTTCTGACCCATTCTCTGACCAGCAACCAATCATAAGGCAAAAGACTGCAAGGAAGTATGGAAAATGTGGGTGAACATGAATGGTTTCTACAACCATAAAATTCTGACTCCGACTTGGATGGACAATATTTTCTTTTTGAAAATTGGAGTAACAATTGTTGTTGATTGAGAAACACAAACCAAACTTGAGTAAATTAATATGGTAGCTCCAAAATCTTTATAGAAATTAATGACCTTTACTGGTGACTGCCCTAAGCCTTTATACATATTCAGCATTATTCTTTCTCTGTGATTTCTTTATGCCTTACCTGTTTTATCGGAAACATAAGAAAATGATCTCTAGACCTTACTAGAGAAATATTCTGAGCACATATTCTGAAATATATTTCTGTAAAAAAAAAGAAATGATGGTAACGATAATAACAGTCTTTCACTGTACTTTCAGGCAAAATCAAAAGTTCTTGTATTCCTAGGAGCTTCTTTTCCACCTTTTAAGTATCTTTAGTCTTAGTCTTCAAAGAAGTTCACATAAAAGTGCTATTATCAAAAAATATCTTATCACTTAATTCCAATAACCGCATCCTAATGTCAGCAAAATCATAATGAAGTGCCTTCTCACCATTGTTATTTCTATAATATCTGAGGACAGCTGGGATAGTCAGAATAAAATAGATCATCAAGCCAAGTACTGTGCTAATTGTTTATATTTGTTTATTAAACACTAAGTAGAGACTAAAACAAATCAGAAAGCATGAGTGGTCTCAGTCCACTTAGATGGAAAGCACAGGAACAGAATTCCCAAGTATAAACTTGGCCCTTTTGGAAGCCTAACTTCCCTATTGCTTCAGAAATTAATGGACTGCAGATGTTACTATATTTTGACAACATGTTATGCCCAGACCAGAGACTATATATGGTCCCAGCAGGACAGATGTTTTGTGCAGTCAGTGGAAAATTCAATCAAATAAGCTATAATTGCAAAAGTAATTAAAGTTCATTACTTACAGTAAGTACACTCAGAAAACTTCAATAGCTAAGGAAAAACAACTTTCTTCTCTTACCATCACGTCAGACAAAATTGAAAATACAAGAATTTGATCATTAGGGCAAGATGAAGGATTCTCTTCTAGTTCCGAGATAAGTAAATATTTGCAAATAAGTCATAAAAGTTAAATAAAATATTCAGGAATGCTTTTTATAATAAATATTTGAGTTGACAAAACAATGGGCACAGAAAATCACCAAACACATTTGATGGCAGATTTAGACATAAAATAAACTTCAAAATCATTATATAATTTCAAAATTGTACCATAGGGAATATTGCCTAAGAGGTTAAAAATATGGGAGATGTTGCCAGTTTCCTCCAAGCTTAATATCTGTTCTTTTAAAATAGCTCTGAGATGTGTCTGGAGATTTCTCTGTGCCCAAAAGTTCAATGACGTGTCACCAAATATGCATTTTATCAGAGTATTACAATAGCTACCAATTTTTATCTACTTCCTCTGTACCTAGAGCTGTGCTGAAACTTTGCAACAGTCCAGTGAAATAGGTCCTGTCATTTGCCAAATGTTATGGATGGAAGTGAGATTTAGATACATTAAGTAACTTTAAAACATCACACGTAAATGGAGAAGTTGTGATGACGAATGAGACAGTTAAATTCCAGAGACCACACTCTTAAATACTTTGTTATATTGACTTAGAAAGTCAAGATTCGTATTTGTTTATAAGCAATCCATTTCCCTTAGCTATTTGAAGTAGCAACAACATTTTTTTTAAATCACAGTTTATTTATGAATATCTTAAAACCTTCCTTGAACCATTTTACACTCTCTCCCTGTTGGGACGTGTTATGTAAAGTGTCCCTTTTGGTAGTACTCATATTTCAACTTTCAAGATCCAGATAGAGCCCCTTTATTGCACGTGTTCTGTATTTGATGACTGAGAATGCTGTTCACATCTTTCATGAATTTAAAATGTTGGTAGGTCTCCATTTGTTCTTACATTTCCTTTCAATTTTTAAAATTAAGCCCTATTTTCTTTCCATTTATGCTAGCATGGAACCCTCTGAGTGCTTTATCACACTGTTATTACTCTTCAAATTATTCTCTGTGATTTTACATTCCTTATCACTTAACACATGGCAAATCAGAATTACAAAAATCTTTAACTTTGAATAAGGCCAAGCTAATGTTTTCAGTTTCATTTCTTTGCCAGTATTCCTTTGAATCACAGTAACATACTATGTTTGAAAATTCAAGAAATAGGCATTTACTTCTTCCTAAAAACCTTCCCTGGGCCGTAATTTGTAATACATTTATTTCCATTATTGTTTGCATTTTTAAAGTGTCATATATTTGCCAACATAAAAGTTTTAAAATTTGAGTGCTATTGTCCTAAACTTTTTAAATGCATTAATAGCAATAGTTTTTTTAAATGGAAATGCTTGCTTTTGATGGTATTGATTCTTCATTTAGATGAAGAATGAATTTAGATGAAGCTGCAAGTGGTAGCTTAGTAAATACTGAAATTGAAGTATCTGCTTTCAATTACATTTTGCTAAAAATAATTTCCCCACATTGGAGACAATTTGCAAATATAACAAGAGAAAAAAGAGTGCAAGTTAAGAGAGCAAGCCTGAAAAATTGACTTCTAAAACCATTTATATTTGAAAGTCTGGTGAATCCACTGCTTCCTGAATGATGGCTCTTGGAACACTGATCCCAAAACATTAACCCAAATGAGTCTATTATTTGGGAAAGCAGTAATTAAACAAATGAAACAAGTTTCTATACTCCAGATATCAATTCTTAATGTATACCAAAGATCATTATAAATTTTCATGAGAAAAACATGATAGGAACTATTTCCCACATTCCTTTGGCTCTAGGACCCTGATATTCATGGAACTGTTCTCAGTTCTAATGTTCTGTAAAATACACACTGGGACTTTGGGAGGCCAAGGTGGGCAGATCACCTGAGGTCAAGAGTTCGAGACCAGCCAGGCCAACATGGTGAAAGCCCGTCTCTACTAAAAATACAAAAAAAATTAGCCAAAATTAGCCAGGGGTGGTGACCCGCACCTGTAATCCCAGCTACTCAGGAGGCTGAGGCAGGAGAATTGCTTGAACCCAAAAGGCAGATGTTGCAGTGAGCCAGGATCACGTGCCACTGCACTCCAGCCTTGACAACAGAATGAGATTCTGTCTCAGAAAATAAATAAATAAATAAACCCTCCCACACACACACTGGGAAATTCAGAGGCAAGTAATATGTTTCATAAACTATAATTATAAACTACAATGGTTTCTAATGGTAAAAGGTCTACTAGTAAATATTTGGGGTATCATTATTGCATAAGGATTTATTCTAATTGGAAGGACACTGAAGACAGCACAGAAAGAGATGTTGCTGGAGAGAGATGAAGGTAGGGTGACAAGGCACACACACTATTTATTATCAATATAACGTCAATATAAGGTAGTTGATGTTATTAATTTTTCTCCTGTTTTTAGATGTCTATTTCAGTATAAATATATGAAATCATCGAGACCTTTGTTTAAACACAATTTAACTCCTTCTATTTTACTATTATATGCTAATACTGACATACATAATATAGAAAATGTTTTTCTTTCTATTAAAAGTATTTGAATTGTTATAGTGTTTAGTAGTATCTGTAACACAAAGCAAAAAAATGGTGGCCTACTTTTTTAAAATTAAAAACATGAACAACTCTTCATCTGCTGGTCAGAACATGAAAGAAGTCAAGAAACAAATTATTAAAGATTGCTACTTTCTTTAGATTGTTAATTTCTTAAATGCTAGCACTACTAGCATGCTTTCTTTTATAATAATAGCACAAGTACTTCAAGGTAAAATGCCTTTTCTTCTATGATGAGGTCTCAGCTTCAACAAATATTCTAAATTTCTTAGATTTGATAAACCTTTAAAAATAGGTTTGGCCAAAAGGAGAGCGTTCTATCCAGACTTAAGGTGAGATCTGAGTGATTTTTGAGCAATGCCAGTGAGTGACACTAAATTTGACCCCATTGTCTATCCCTTTGCTATTGTAAATAGCATCATTCCTTTGGGTCCTGAAGAAGATCCTTTCTTCTCACTAAGCGGTAATCATTGGTTCACTTATTTATCTGTTTCATTATGTTTGATCCTTCCCTATGTAGAGACACGTTCACATTCACTTTTTCGTTGAAAGCAAAAAACAGTGCCTGACAACACATGTGATACTCAATAAATGTCTGTTTTTTAAAAATGGAAGTTCTTATTAAATAACATGAGACTATTAGATCTACTTTTACTGCAATTTGATTTCCCCACCCAAAATTAAGTTTTATAAACAAAGATCTTTGGTATATTGATTAAATACATCTAGAAGGAAATAGAGAATGTTCTGAAAAATTTTATTTCTCTGGTATTATTTTGATGGGATATGCTATAAAATCAAAGAGAAAATATTTTATCTCATACCTCAAATGATTGTGAATTTATCCTTTCTTTATACTGTAAGGATCAATTAACAAAATACATAATATGGGGATTGTGAAGAACACATTCAAGTTTCAGAGTGAGGTCTAAAGGCCATTCAATTACAACAAAGAAGAAAGGTTAAGAATACCATGTTGGAAATCCTTTGAATCCTGCAAAAAAAGAACTATGCAAATCCACTGTTGATTGCCAAAGGTATGGCTACATAACTATTACAACATTTCAACACATTGTCTTTCCAAAAAAATAATTATTATAGAATGCAGATGTTGTGCAGATGCTGTGCAGTTAGACAATAGATAAAGTGTACTGCTTAACCTGTTTGGTATCTGAGTTTCATCATCTCTAAAATAAAGGATCCCTAGGCTCTTCTCCAGCTAGCTCAGATACACCTGAATAACAGTAGCTTAATCACATGGATCTTCTATTGTTGAGCATTTTGCGTATAACAATGAGTCTACTAGTGGACAAGCCCAATCTAAGCCAGCTTCTAGATTATGGCATCCGAGCCTTGGGGTCCTGCTGTTCTTCAGCTCTGCTCTCCTTCGCATGTGGTCTTTATCTTCCTGTTTGCAAGATGGCTACCATACCTATGGTCATAAGATTTGCATTTCAGAAAGGAAGAGAGAAGAGAAAGGGGGAAGAGCAAAGGAATTTTGCCCATTAAGGTCGTACCTTTCAAAACATTTTCTAGAATACTTATTCAATGACTCCTAGTTATTTTTATTGTCTCAAACCAAGTCACATGTTCAACAATAGCTGCAAAAGAGGCTGAGGAAGTAAGCTTTTTGACTGGACACACTGCTGACCTTCAAGAAATCAATGTTTTATTAGTTCATTAACAATGGGGTATGGATATTGGATAGACCACTAGCAATGTCTTCTACACAGTTGTAGCACTCTCCAGATTCATTTACATTACCCTCTCCTCCTTTTAAATGCATGCTGCTATGGTCAGGTGAGTCACAGTGCAGTTAGTTACAATTATAACTATTACACAAGTTCCAGAGTAATTTTCAGGAGAAGAAAACAATGGAAACATTGTACTCACTGACAACATCTCCCCATCTTTTTCTCCTTCCTCCCTTCCCCAGTCTCTGGTACCCCATAAATATGTACAATTACATCAGGTCACTAAAAAAAACTAATGGGAAAGTTAGCTTCAAATATGCAAAGGATGTAATAACGTAGAAATGGGAAAGGTTTGTGGAAAAAAGTACATCACAGTATGCTAAATATTTCAATTGAGAGATGGCCAAGAAACAAGTAAAACAACTATCTCCCTAATGAAAGAAAAAATTAAAAAGGAAGTAGAGAAACAAGGAAGTAAAGAAGGAAGGAAGGAAGGAAGGAAGGAAGGAAGGAAGGAAGGAAGGAAGAAGGAAGGAAGGAAGGAAGGAAGGAAGGAAGGAAGGAAGGAAGGAAGGCAGGCAGGCAGGCAGGCAGGCAGGCCGGCTGGAGGGAGGGAGGGGGGAGGGAGGAAAGAAGGAGGAAAGGAAGAAAGGGAGGGAAGGAGGGAAGGAGGGAGGGAGGAAGGAAGGAGGAAAGGAAGAAAGGGAGGGAAGGAGGGAAGGAGGGAGAGAGGGAGGAAGTAAGGAAATTTATTTCAAATTTCACAACTGCACAGATAGTGAGTATATTAGTCTGTTTTCACACAGCCATAAAGGAATATCCAAGACTGGGTAATAAGGAAAGGGGTTTAATTGACTCAAAGTTCCACATGGCTTAGGAGGCCTCAGGAAGCTTACAGTTGTGGCAGAAGGGGAAGCAGGCACATCTTACATGGTGTAGGCGAGAGACAGAGAGCAAAAGCGGGAAAAACTGCCTTATAAACCATCAGATCTTCTGAGAACTCACTAACTTTCATGAGGACAGCATGCAGGAAACCCGCCCCATGATTCAATCACCTCCCACTTGGTCTCTTCCTCGACACATGGGGATTATGGGGATTACAATTCAAGATGAGATTTGGGTAGGAACACAGAGCCAAACCATATCAGTGAGTGAAATGAAATAAGAAAATGAAAGCACATTATCAATTTTTTTGAAAATGAAAAATTCAAAACACCTCTGAGTTAATGCACCAATGTTGAGCACTAAAGGGAATACCAAAAATCTTTGCTAACACAATATTAAAATATTAGTGGACCTCAAATAGTAATGTGGTGAACATTTTTAAAGAAAACATTGTACTTCCATAAATGATGCACGTGTAATCAGAACACTTAAAAATGAGCTCACTTTTTTTTTTATGATGTACATCTTAAACCTCCAAATTTGTATTACTCTAGATTTTCTCAATATACAAATGGTTTTAAAGGCTAAAATTTACTTGTTCTTGTTAATTTGAAAATTATGTATGTACTGCAATAGGGAATAATAGAACAAACACCACCCTTTGAACTATTAATAATCTGCCATATTTGGTTCTTATATTTTCTTCATTAAAGGAAATAAAATATTAAAGCTAAATTCATCTTTCCCCAGTTACGTTCTCTATCCTACGTCTCCACAGAAATTTATTAACAAAAATTCAATATATGTGTGTTTTAAAAAATAATCATACCATACATATATGAATTCATGTATTATATTTTGTATTATTTTTTATTTTACATAAAAGTTGTCATTGTTAAATATTTTTGTACAACTTAGATTTTTTTTGAAATATGGTCTCACTCTGTTGCCCAGGCTGGAGTACAGTGGTGCAATCATGGCTGACAGCAGCCTCAGCCTCCCAGGCTCAAGCCTCAGCTTCCTGAGTAGCTGGGACTCCAGGCACCTGACTAAGTTTTTTTATTATTTTGTGGAGATAAAGTCTCGCTATGTTGCCCAGACTGATTTTTTTTTATTCAATGTTATGTTTTACCTTATCTCTCCATCTTAGTATACAGACTGTTTATTCATTTTAATTACAGTGGAATATTCAAATTTTATTTTCAATGTATTTCTTAAATAATGTCATTATCACAAATGAACTTTTATATAATGACTTTTTTTCTGCTTTCTCATCTCCACCCCTTTCTAGACTTTCATCTTAACACACACACACACACACACACACACACACACACACACACACACACAGCTTTAATTTTAGACCTCTTAAACATCAAATCCTGTTGGTGGATGTTCTGGGATCCAGCTAACCCTCTTATGGTATATAAAGGCTAGGATAAGTGTGGACAAGAAACCTCTGAACTTTTTTCAATCTCTCTTTGGGTACATTAATTACATATAACTCAGAAATGTTTTGCACTGAGTGTGAATATATACAAATTTGAGGACTATATTTAGAATGTCATGTTTGTCTTCTCAAAGAGTTAATAGTTAAAATAGAATCTTAAGACAAAACCAACAGATAGGGTGTATAAATCACTGACTTAACAGGGTGTTTCCACTGACAATGCTTTTCAGCTGTGCAGTTTGGAAAGAAAAATGAAAAGGAAAAGTGAGCTCATCAGTTCACTCAGAAAACTAAACTCTTTCATAAAGGTTTGTTGTTGGAATTGAGATTGTTTTGGATGAAAAAACGCTGCAGCCTCCCGGTCTCTAGTTCCCATTTCTTCCATTTCTGGATGTAATTAGTTTTATATTCTTTTGCTTTACACACACACACACACACACACACACACACACACACACACACACATACACAATGTCAAACTACAAGCCTGAGTATTCAAAATAATTTAGCTATATTTTATGAGTAAGATTTTATTTCCCCTACATATTGTGACACATCTATTACTTCTACCTAGTTTGTACTTCACAACTTAATGTCAATCACTTTAAAATAACTAAGTGCATGGAAAAGGAGAAGTTCAAGCTAATTTTCATCACCTCCCCTCAAAAATATCATTATTTACTTTATAGTCACCCACAGACTAATTATATTTGTAGAACTTTATATATCACAGGGATTTTATGTTACACAATTTATCTGAACAAAGCTGCGCCATGTAGGCTATAAGATGACAGAACATAACAACTACAAAGAGCAAAAATGATTCTTGTCCTCAGAGAGTTAACATTCTAATAGGTGAAATGACACAGACAGAAATAAAAGTAGCTTTGACTACGAATGTGTTTCAATGGTGAAGAAGAGGACATTTTACCTGGGAGAAAAGAGATGCAGCTGGTAGTGAATGCTGGGTTCTAACAACTGTCCTCATCAGGAAGGAAGACACCATGGGACAGGCCAGACAGGAGACTGAGAATTCTGAAACCTTAGTCCCCATCTTGGCTCGATCCTTACGGACTAGCATCATGCCTGACACGTACTGGGTGCCAATGAAAATGTGTTGATTTACCATATAGCCTTGAGAACATCACAGTTTCTCAGCCCTTGTTCCTCTCCCACAAAGGGGAATAAGAGATCACTCATAAGGTTCTTGTGAAGATCAAATAAGGCAATATATGTGAAAGTGTATATAGTAAACTCTAAGGCACCAGAAATATATTGCATATCATTCTCACAGGAGTTTAAAAATACGTCACAAAATCTTTGAAGTTGGTACATCATGCTATGAAGTGACTTCTCTATGAAAAAATGTTGGCCTGTGGTTGGGGATGGGAAAGGAAAAAACTTAGCCAGTGGTTATCCCCTTCCTTTGGCCTCAGCAACCTCCAACCCATCCATTTACCCCTCCCTGAGTGGACAGTAGGTAGTGGACCTTAGAGACTTGTGACGTTCTTCCCCATTGGTGACTGGGACTTTTCCCAGAAGAATGTGAACCACAGAATACCTCCATGTTCAAAAAATAACACCAAACTAAAGCCAATCTGTGTTTCCTCTACAGGGTTCCAGCACAATAACTTTAGGGAAGAAGAGAAGATGATTTAACAACTGAGGTTTTTCTTTTTTTTTATTGGTTGGTTGGTTTTTTTACATCAGATGGGTAATGTGCAAATGTGGTAACAAGGTTGGAGGGCAGCATACCTCGCACATGAGTGTAAATACCCAATCATCACACATAAGTTGCAAAAGGATCAACAACTGCATTTTGTAAAGCTGTGAGGTTTTCTGTTATTTTAAATCTCCGTGATAGGTCAGAACCCTTTGCTAGGCATAATGGAAGAGATGGGTGTACATTATGTACAATTTCTGTGTTCTGTGGTAGCCTAAGGAAAGATGCCCAGATCTGGAAATAAAGCACAGCACCATAATGACAGTGATCAAGAGGTAATGAGGAACCTGCTCACACAGTTTAGACTCTGATTACACCCTAAGAGATAACATTCATGGTCCAAGAATAGGAACATTCTGAGCATATGGCATTGACCAAACCTTCTGTACAAAACCTCAAAATAGGCATTCTGTGAATACAATACATCAGTGTACCATATTTCATGTGCTAATCTTTTCATGACGGTCTCATGCTATAGTATTTCAGTGATGGTGTAAAGAGAAGAAATGTGATTAAACCAAAGGGGGAGGTGATGGGGATTATCCTCAGGAAAAAGAAAAACAAGGTGGAAATACGATGGTCCTTAGTTAAGCAGATAAAACAGACTAAGCAGAATAAAGAACAATGTATGGTGCTCATTCCATCTGGGCGTATTTGAGACAGCTATTTAATAGGGTATTTTGCGTTTGGCAGACTTTCTGTTTAAACAGGAAATGTGTGCATATTAATAGTAACCCTCCACATATGAATCAGCTTGGTTCTAGCTACATGGCATTATTGTCAAACATGCCAATACCTGTAAAATGTTGCAGTTACCACAAAAATTTCAAAATCACTAATGCCCTATAAATCTTCATGAGTTTTATAATTCATTCCTTATCAATCGAACTAGTTAGGATTTTTTCAATCTTTGGTTTAAATTCTTTTTCCTCATCTGTGATATAATAACACGCAGCTAATACACTTATTATTATGACATTTTGCAGAGTCCGACACACAGTTTTTGCTCCTTTTCCTTTTCCCTCATTTCTTCCTTTTGTCTATGGTATATGCCTACACTGATATGTATAGGGTGCCATAAAACAAAGTGGAGTGAGTAAGAAGAGATGATTATGAAGAATAAATAGAGATTATTTTAAAAGCGGAAAAGTTCTTGGGTAGGTAGTTTTCAAAAAGTAGCCTAAACTGAGTTTCTGATGAAAGATAAGTTGTTTCCCTGAAAGTATTTTCCTTCTTTTACCCATTACCTCGCCTGTCTTCCCCTGAGTTCTTTCTCTAACTATACTCTCCTTTGCTCTCAAATGCTTCTTTTCTTTCTCTACTATTTTTTTCTTCTGTTTTTCTCTCACTATTGGAGACTTCTGCTAAATTGTTTTCTCTATTATTTCTCATACAATCTTTCATGAGAATTCTGCTTGTGGGTGAGCTACAGTGTTTTTAGATGTAAGCAGATGAATACAATGCAGTTTGGAATCCACATCATAAAGCAAATCACTCTAAACCAGATGGCATTTTCCCATGGGAAAATGTTTGCAGTTTGGGGTTTTCATTCCTAACCAAAGACAGCCTCAAATGAATCATAGACATGACCAACAATTTGTCTTTAAAGTGAAGATATGACTATAAACTACTAGAAAAGAAAGTTAAGTTTTAAATCTTAAGAAGTAGATTTTAAATGTATAAATTGATTATTCTATTATGAACCTCTATTATGAAATAAGCCTCCAGCCAAAAGCAAAGGGTTATCTTTAATTTAGTCTAACTGTAATGTGCAAGGTATAGAAACATATAATTATTTGACAATTATTGATCTAGTATTTTTTTAACTGAAAGCAAAGAGCTCATCTAATTCAATAATGTACTCACTGGTTTTTATTTACTGATGAAGAAGTGGATTCTATTTTCCATCTTAGTATAGAAAATGGATTAGAGGGATTGTTTAAATGTCTCTAGTTTCTTTAAAAACCAAGTCATGGGTTTCTTTTCAGCCTATTTATGAATATAGTGGTTTCTTATTACTGTGTTCATGATAAAACTCTAATACCTGTTATGTAAGTCTCCTACAGCACCAGGATGGGTATTAGTCCCTGAAACAAAGCCATAAGTAAATCAAGAAAAGCGTTGAAATTTCCAGAGAGTATAGCTACGTGTAATTAGTAATTACCGTCAGCCCTCCGAATCCATGGGTTCCACATTCCTGGATTTAACCAACCAAGGATTAAAAATATTTAGAAAAAGATAAGTAAAAAAAAACAAGATAACACTAAAAAAATACAAATAAATAAAACAACTGTTTATATGGCATATACATTGTATTTGGTTATGATAAGTACTCTAGAGATCATTTAAAGTACACAGAAAGATGTGCATAGGTTATATGCAAATATTATGCCATTCTATATCGGGGAATTGAGCATCTATGAATTTTGTTACTGGAGGGATGTGGTGTCCTGGAATCAATTTTCTATGGATAACAAGGGACAGCTGTATCTGTTCTCAGTACCATTACTGAAATTTATTACTTTTCATATCATAACTATCTATAATGCTCATACCCAAAGAAATGATCTGAGTTCTAAGACTCAAAAGAGTTTGTTCTCTTTAATGTAACCCTAGAGATGAGGAATCCATGACACAGATTGAGTTAAGGGCTTTTCAACCTAAGTCAGTTGGTGAATAGTAGTACAGTTTTGATGCTGCTTCGTGAATTAAGTATGCCTATAGGTGTTAAAACAATCAACTAAAAAGGCTTTGGGAGGCAAAACAAGACATAAATGCATATAAATTTCCTAAGTCCAAAAAGCAACTCTTTTGTTCACAAAATGAGCATTGATTGCCTTCAACCTGACTTATGTAAGCACGTCTTCTGATGATCTATGGCACAACAAAGAAAATCCCATATATATAATGTGTATGTGTTACTAGATGTGTTTGGCTCTTTGAGTCTTAGAAACTATGCAAGTAGCATTTGGAAACTAATAAAAATCATTGAGAGACAGATAATGGGGCAAGCTATATTCTCCAAAGAGATCCAATAGTCTGTGCTGGTATAGATTAGAGATAATGCTCTATAAAGCAGCATTTGGTAAAATATGCTGCAGGCAGAAGATGGTCAATGAATGTGGTTGGCTATTAAGCTGTGAAAGGGTCCTCCTATGGAATATACATAATCTCTATTCTGCAAAGTCTTCAAAGATATTTTCTGATAGCACAAAACTTCCTCTTATTTTTACAAAAGGGCAATAAGTAGATGGATTTTGCCTGTTTTCAGGAGACTCAGGGTCCAGAGATCACTGAATTTCTCAGAGAATGTTACCTGGTGGAACTACTGGTGGGCGAAATAATAAAACTAGGTCATAGGACAAGTATAACAATAAATTTTACACTGAATTGAGGGTCTCCCTGTAAATTAAAAAATGTGTGGCAAGTTCTTTCTTATTTAAAAAATGACAATAGAATGGCAATGAATATAAAAATAGTGATGGCATTAGAAAATTTTCTATAGATACTAAAACTAAAGAGTGAAAATCTAAGTATTTTGCCAGATCACCAATATTATGTCAGACCAATATCATGTGTCTTCTGAGAAAGACACATCATCATCATCCTGCCTAAATACTGTATAAACCGAATATAATCATGAGGAAACCAGACAAACCCAAACTGAGGGACATTCTACACAGTAGCAGGCCTATACTTTTCAAAAATATTATGGACAAGAAACACAGAAAAAGTATAGAAATTTTTCTAGATTAAAGAAGACAAAAAGACATAGCAATGATGTGACGTATGTGATCTTCTAGACCAGGAGAAAAAAAAAAAGCTATCAAGGATATTCGTGAGATACTCAATGAAATTTGAATATGCATTGTAGACTAGAGTATTTTATAAACACCAAATTCCCTGATTTTAATAAATATACTGAATATATTGTGGTCATGAGAGAGACTGTACTTAGGAAATAATCACTGAGTTTTTAGAGGTAAAGTGGCAAAATGTCTCCAGCTTATTCTCCAACGGTTCAGTAAGCATACATAAATAAAGAGAGAAAATTTAAACAAATGAGAAAAAAATTAAACAATTACTAATCTGGTCATCTCAAATTAGCAACCATCCATTTTGCTCAGGACTAAGGGGCTCCAATCATCTATTTAGGCTTCCTTGGGCTAAAGCTGTCATCACTATTACCAGAAAAGTCCCAGACAAACCAGGGCAAGTTGATCACTCTGCCTCCCCCTTCATCCCTAAAGTACGGAGTGAAATTTCATATTGGGCATTGAAGACAGGGGTTTTTTTGCTGTTTTGTTTGAATAGTAAACTTTTTATGCATTTATGGAAGCATAAAGTCAATGTAAGAGAATAATACTATTAGGATAAGAGAGATATGAATCGTGCTATTACAGTGTTTGGCATGCTGGAGTGGTAACTCGTTAGAGGAAATTATGAAAATAGATATTTACTCGGCATCTTCTCTTTAGAGAATGCCATTTAGCCTATAAATGTGTAAGTTCATCATCAGAAGATGCAATCAATATGCAAAATCCTTTACTTGCATATAAAGAGATTGCCTCCTTATGTGGAAGATCAGAGGAAACCAATTTCCCTCATGTTGCTGTTCAATATCTAATGAGGAACTTCAATTTATTTCAACTAAGATTACATTTTAACATCCCATCTAAGGCACAGTACAATAACTGGCATGCATTACACACTGGTTCTAAAGGGAAACAGATGAAGAGTGGAATTGTATTTTCAAAACACTTTAAACAGCTTTGATGCTTGGAAAGTCACTTCACTTTTTGCCAACAAATAATGCCAATATTCCTTTGATCTTAAAAAAATGCAGATTTAAAGCAAGTTTCTCAGAAATTCATATATATTTCATTTAGGAAAAATTTTAGAAAATAAAGGCCAAACTTTCATCCTATTACTACCATAAGTTCAGCATAAACTCCCTTACAAATATGTGTTAAGCTAAATGTAAAGGGGGAATGCTGAGGATTTTTCTGTAAACATCTCTCAAGTATCTGCCGTAAAAATCTCCTTCAAAAGAAGTTAGAAAATAAACTATTGAGTTTCACAAGTGTCTTCACACAGATAGTTTCTCCCTACTGTCCCGAGAGTCCTTTCTAACAATTTCTTTTCCTTGTTACTGTTTTTATTTCATTTCTCCTAGCTGCAAGGTAACTATATCTAGTAACAAAGAATAGATTGTGTGGGCAACTCATGTATGTAGCTATAAGGAGTAAATTGTGACTCTTTCTCCTAGTGAGGAGGACAGCACGTATTCCACAACACAGCATGAACTGGAGACATTCAAAGATATTTTTCTGCCTTTGTTAAGGCAATTTCTGCTAGCAAGATCTTCCATCAGGGCAGCTCTGGGCTCTGCTGGCAGCAGCTCCAGGGTGATTGCTCTTGCAGGGTCTACTCTTTGCAAAGGCCATCTACATAATTCCTACTGTTTGCTCCACAGATGTCCCCACAACTGCCCTGAAGGGTGACTCTGGTCTGCATCTACCTGGTAGTTCTCCTAAAGAACTCCAATATTTCTTGGTAACTCCTAGTTCAGTGTCACTATCTCAATACCATCTGTTCAACAAATGTTTGCTAAGTCCTTGCAATTTGCCTAGCACTGTGTTTGATGTATAGACCATAAATAGAAGAGTGGTGAAGTGTTCTGCAACAGTCTGGGCAGGCCTCAGCGAAGCAAGGAAGACAGATACCTGAAGCAGCTAACCTCTAATGAGTGATTCATAACTTGGTCCCCTCTCAGCATTTCAAACCCACTTCTCTCAAGGAAATAGGTGAATATTTCTACACCTTGAATCCACAGACATATTCTCTGGCATCTGTATATGTGTGTGTGCTTTTATTTCAGTAATTAATCTTGGTTATGTAAACCAAGACTCATAAACATTTTTTGTTAAGGGCTAGATGAAAATATTTTTACCTTTGTGGGTTACACAATGTCTATCATAACTTCTTAGCTTTTCCATTGTAGCAGGAAAAAGCCACAGGTGATAACAAAACCAATTAGGTGTGAGTATGGTACAATAAAATTTTATTTACAAAAATATGTGGGGAATCAGATTGGGTTTGCAGGCTGTAGTTCAATGACCACTCATCTAAATGAACACCTTACAAGAGAATTCTGCCAAGTGACTTCAGCAGTCACATCTGAAGTATGTTTAGGAAAGGAATAGAGCCAAAAGAAGGCCAGAGAGTATGAGGACACAGTGTGCGAGTAAAACCTTACTGTAGTGTGAGGAGAGTAAGATGGTGGGGTAGGGATTTCATTATATGGAACGTGGCCTTGTACACACGCCAAACCAGAAAGTTTCTGTACACTGGGAGGGCAGCAACACATTCATATTGCTTCGTGGAGATACTGTCACTCTGTATGGCAACTTGCAATAGATTGTCAGTAGTAAGTATACAAATTCAATGAAGAGGACTTTTTTGTTTACCACTGTTCTGTTTTCTCTTTTAGCATTATATGGAAGAGTACATGTTTATATTGATTTGCCCAACAAAATAATTAAATGGTGTTTAAAAATAAGTTTACTATTAAAAAAACTAGAAAAAAATGACTCTATAATTTATCATGGGCAAAACCAAAAGATTCAAGTCAATATGAAGTTAAACACAGGATATACGAAGGACTTCAAAAAGCTTGTGGAAAATGGAATTAAAAATATAAATACAAATATAAACCTCTGTTCTCAACATAAGTTCTATGAAGTTCAAGACACTTTTGTAGGTGATTATAACAGCCATTTAGTCCATCTCGAAAGAACTGAGGGTCCTAAGAGTTTGACTACATCAATGTCATCTTTTTTACATTATTAACTGAAGAAAACTAAGTACCCTTTGAAGTTTTTTTAATTTTTATAATATGCATTTTCTATGAATGTTTTGAAGACCCTCAGTGTTCAATTGTCTATCCTTAAAATCAATAGAGGCTGTTCAGTTTCAGAACACACATTATCCTCACATTAAATTCATGTTGTAAATTTGAATTTGGTTTTATAGATTTAATTTTATTTAACATATAATTTTAGTTGTGTAATTACTTAAGAATTCTATGACAAAGAGTTAATACTTATTTGTACATTTTACATAACAATAAAAGTGACTAAAAGCAATTTTTTATGTCACAAAATATTTTTGCTTCAATAAGAAATGCAATGTAAAATGACTGAGGTGGAGTCATCTTCTTAGGAGACACTGTGAAGGTAGACATGAGTTATTAGATGGGCCTCTGAGGGGACACCCCACTATGTGAGGAATCCAGATGTCTGATTAGCTTGTGCCTTCTTTGGAAGATTAAAAAAAAAAAAAGCCTTGAGGGAAAAAGTGTGGAATTGAGGGAATGAAAATCAAACAAATATGTATCTGCAGAATAGGGACGAACAGAGTGTGGAAATTTTAATCCTTGGGAGGTCACAAAGGAAAATGAAAACTAAATTTTTTGAAAGTACATTATGAGATGCTTTATCTAGTTATTTCCCTCAGTTCTCCTAATAATCCTATGAGATAAAAATTGTTACCTATAATTTACAGAGGAGAAAATTTAGGTTCAGAAAAGTTGACCAAAGTTATCTAAGTTTTCACAGGCTAGTGAAGGAACACAGCTAGAATTTGAACCAAGCTTTGTACAGCAACAAAACCCATGCTATTTTCAGTACATAATTCTAAATCTAGAGGTGGTTTCTGAATAATAAGAAAGATTTATTCATTTAACAACTGAAGATTTGCTTAAAAGCCTACCAAAAAACCCTGAGTGCCTAAACCTCAGGCCCTTTGCCAACTCCTGGATAATAGTAAACAGAAAATATAATAGTAAACAGAAATGTGATTTCTAATCTCATAGAACTCAACAGCCTGGGGAAGGAGATTGATATACAAATGCACATATACTTATAAGGTACAATAAAAATCTATGAAGTAAAAGAATATTATGAGAAGAAAGGGCATTGTGATAATGTAATACCTAATCTAGCATTTTGAAGGATCCAAATTTTCACTGAGAAATTGTTGAAAGGAAAAATGGTGTAAAACAGTGATTGCTAAACTCTGCTGCACATTTGAATCATAGCGTATATTTTTTTAAATAATGATGCCTGACTGCTACCCTCAGACATTCTGATGTAAGTGACGTAGTGTACAACCTGGTCATAAGGATTTTTAAAAGCACACTGAGGAAAAGTGGCTCAGAGAAGTCTGAGGAATGTAAGGTATGCAAAATTTACCAGTCCCAAAGAGACAGGAGCATGAGACTTCAGTCACGTCCCCTGCAGCCATGCCCAGGGGAAATTTTTAAAGGCATAGCTTTAAAACGTTTTTTTCTTTTTCCTTTCCTTTTTCAGACTAACTCATAAATGACCTAACACGTTACCATAAAGTGCACAATGTGACCCTCACTCATTATCTTCATGTTTCTGGAATTTGTGATATAAAGAACAATATATATTAAATCAATAGCTTACGTTATTTTAATGAACCAATGTAAACGCTTAGTAAAAAACTTAAGAACTTTCCCTTCCTTTTTCCTTTAAAAACCCACTTGCAACTATTTCTAATGGGAGCACATATTCAGGGCAACTTGAATCTATGTATCCTGGGCTGCAGTCCTCACCCTTGGCCCAAATAAACTCTCTATGTATATTAATTTTGCCTGTTTTTTCCTTTAGGGTGACAGTATCATGTGGTTCTAATGTGCAAAAGTTTGAAAACCTCCAATAGAAAACAAGGTTGGAGAGAGAGACAACAACTATAACAGATAAACCTTTCAGGACAAAATAAATACATATTTTTATTTTTTCTAAGTAAGTACAATGGAAATCCGTTGAAAGATCTTAAGAAGGGAATAATATGTCTCAATTTATTTTGCATAATACAGATATGACTACTCTGTGACACAAAAGGAATAAGTACGGAAGAATACAATCCAATTAAGAGGGCTCTAAGTGGACCAATAAGAAAGCTCAATTTACATTTCTTGATGCTTCGAAGACGTAAAGATAGGAAAAGTGGATAATGGCAGCAGAGAAAATGGCTTCAATTTATGGTGTATTCAACCAACAAGTCAAATGTGGGTGTTTCCTCTGAACTAGAGGGAAAGTGAGCTTGCATCAGATTTCAGTTGTCTAAAATTTCTTCATCCAGTAAGTTTCTTAGAAAACTAGGCATAAGTGGACCACCAGGAGTTTTAAATTGTTGGTGGGAGAACTTCAAAGAATAGCCAATGAGCAATCTACAGTAGTGGGAGAATATCCAAAGAACCTATGGAGCACATCACAAGAGAAAAAATCCATTTAAAAACACTACCCTGTTAACAGAAAAACCTTAAACAAATTAAATTTAACAGAGGTTAACTGAGCAAAGAATGATGTGATGATTTGCAAGTCAGACAGCCCCCAAACCAGAATAGGTTCAGAGAGGCTCCAGCACAGCCATTTGGTGGAAGATTTATGGACAGAAAAAGGGAAGTAATGTATAGAAAATAGAAATGAGGTACAGAAACAGCTGTACTGGTTACAGCTCAGCATTTGCATTATTTTGAATGGAGTTTGACAGTTGACTGCTTTTGATTGGCCAAACTCAGTGATTGGTACGAGAGTAGGTTACAGTCTATTTATATATCCCATTAGGTATAGTTCACTGTGTATGAAGAAACCTATGGGTCAAGCTTAAAATATGTAAGGAAGCAGCTTTGGGCTAAATTTAATTTAACAAGCCACACCAGAAAGTGTTATGTGAGCTCATAGAACCTAGTAAAGTAAGAATTTGTCATCCCTGACTTTTCCTTTCTGGTCCCCGTTCTATCTGGGAGAAGCAACGACAGCTTGCCCTGGTTTTAAGACCACTATGGGGGGCACTGGGGAAAGGACAGGGACAGAAACATGAGGCAATAAAATAAAAGCTTGACCACATCTCCTAGCCCTAGCAGGCACAACTGGGAGGGAGGTGTGGTACATGGTACTAATACTCACCAATCACTGTCTTTCCATTCTTGAATTATGAAAGATTCGCACTCTCCAGCTCCTTTCAGCTATCTGGGGCATATGGCTACTTACAGCTAATGAACTGTGAATGGAAATTATATGCATCACTTCCAGACTACAGCCATAAGAAGTCCCTGGATAACTCTTCATTCTTCACTCTTTCACAGCAACAAGGAACCCCCATGTCAAGAAGGTAATGTCCCAAGAGCAAAGTAACTTTAATTGCTCAGTTACTACTGGGAGGAGTTACTGCCTTAGAGCATCCTGTGGTCTTGAGAGGACTTAGGATAAACAAAAAGAACAAACAAAAAGCAAACTTGTTTGGGGTTTGTAAACATACAAAAGCATACGAAAGCATAACCTGGTCTAACCTGATTAATACAAGGAGAGAAGATTTAACCCAGAAAAAAGTTTGGACTTTTGTTACTGCTTGAGACTGAACATACTAGTTACTGAACTAAAACTGTTTTAGGGGTTGGGGGAAAAATTTTATTGCTTCATTATTTCAGCCTCAAAATATGCTTTTTGAAAATTATGCTAATTATAAAAGGTTTCTAAAAATTCTCAACAGCCTAAGACAGCTAATTTAAGATTAAATTTCTTCTTGTAACAAGAAAATACATGGTAGTATAGCCAGAAGGAAGGAAGGAAGGACAGATGGATGGAAGGAGGGAAGGAAGGAGAGAGAGAGAGAGGAAAGAAAGAAAGAGAGAGAGGAAAGAAAGAAAGAAAGAAAGAAAGAAAGAAAGAAAGAAAGAAAGAAAGAAAGAAAGAAGAGCGAACAGAACAGAAAAGAAAAGAAAAGAAAAAAAAGAAAAGAAAGTTCATTGCCTCTGAATTTCAGGTGTGCATAAGGGCAATTCACAAAAGAAGAGAAAGAACTGTCATCCTTTAGCAGCTAAGATTTTGTTTCTGGAAGGCTTTAAAAATTTGAATTGACAATTGTTACATTAAATTTAGTCTAAAACTGGCTCTTACATATTTTGAGTTCAGCCTAAGAGTTTCTCCATACATAGTAAACTGAAACTTAACTGTATACTGCAACCTACTCTTGTGCCAATCACTGAGTTTTACCCAATCATAGGCAGCCAGCTTATTTGCCTTATCTGAAGCACGTTCAAATAAGGCAAATCCTGAGCTGTAATCAATCTGACTGACTTCACATACCTTTTCCTGTCCATAAATCTTCTTCTGCCATGTGACTGTACTAGAGTCTCTCTGAATCTATCCTGGCTTTGGAGGCTTCCCAATTCATGAATTGTTCTTTGCTCAATTAAAATCTGTTAAACTTAATTTGTCTAAGGTTCTTCTTTTAATAAATGGTGTCAAAAGTGGGATCTGATGTAGAGCTTCTAGTGACCCCCAGAAGCATCAAGTGACTAAGTGGGGTACTTACTGAGCCCATTGTGTCTATTGTTCTGAAGCAACTGGGGATTGTGACAAGTTCTCTCTGATTCCAAAGCTCCGCAGATTTGCATTTTGAGCTCTCCAAGTTTGTTTGAGTAAATTTCCAAGCCAAACTGGGTTTGGAAGTTGCAACAGAAACTGGACTGGGTTCAGGACTGAATGGATTTAAAATTAACTGGCTTGGATCCAGTTAGAGGCATCTTATGTCTCATTGGGCCAGATAGAAACTGGTAGTAAACAGCAATATTGAAGGGGATGTAAACTTTGGTTTTCGGAAATTCACAGAGATTTTTATTTTCTACCCACTTTGTTTATTTTTTTCTTGCCTGCCTAGATAGAGAAGAATCACTGGCTAAGTTGTTCAAGGGAACCCAAGAGCCAAAGACAAGATTCAAGGTGTATTAATGCATTCTTGCATTGCTATAAATAACTACCTGATACTGGGTAATTTATAAAGAAAAGAGGTTTAATTGGTTCACAGTTCTGCAGGTTGTACAGGAAACATGGCTGGGGAGGCCTCAGGAAGCTTACAGGTAATCAAGAGGTTGATGGGGGTGGAGAGGGAAACTTTGAAAACTGGCAAATGAAGAATCTTATAAATCTATAAGATCTGCTTCTGTCTTGTGTCTGTTATGTCTATGTATATGTTATATATAGGTGATAATATCTGGTAAATACAGCTAGTTTTTGGATTGTTGGTAAAATAGGAGTGGCTTCAAAATTATTGGTTAAATATATTGGACACTTGATTGGATTGACTGTGAGCCTATGTTTTTGGTTTTGAGGTCCTGGATTAGGGGTTCTGGATAGGTGGACATGTGGCCTGGAGACATTTTCTCAGTGCCTAGACCAGCCGCTGTAAGTCAGAGTCAAGTCCAATGTGGCCCATTCTTCCCTGCCCTAGCTTTGCCTCCTGACTATTCTGGGAGGGACTGGATCCTCGAGGCATAGTCTTCCCAAATCTATCTTCTGTCCTGAGCTCTATACCTGGTATGTAAACTCAGGTCTCAGACAGGCTCTGCCCTTCATAGCCATCTTGGGAACCACATGGCTACCTGAGACCCAAGATGACCAGAAAAGACATTAGGGAATGTACCTGTGTGTATTAGATTGTTCTCACATTGCTGATAAAGACATACCCAAGACTGGGTAATTTATAAAGGAAGAAGGTTTAATGGACTCACAGTTCCACATGGTTGGGGAGGCCTCACAATCATGGCTGAAGGCAAACAAGGTGCAAAGTCATGTTTTACATGACAACAGGCAAGAGAGTGTGTTCAGGGGAACTTCCCTTTATAAAACCATCAGATCTCATGAGACTTATTCACTATCATAATAATGGCACTGGAAAAACCCACTCCCATGATTCAATTACTTCCCACTGAGTCCCTCTCAGACACATGGGAATTATGGGAGCTACAATTCAAGATGAGATTTGGGTGGCGACACAGTCAAACCATATCACTGTGTCATAATTTCAAAATTATTTTCAGTAATTTAAAATCTTAAAGTCACAGTATGTTAAATAATAGATAATCATAAAAGTTCAGAGTCATTTGTAAGTTAAAATACTGAAACATTAATTATTAAACATAAGTTTATGTTTATATATTTTGACATCTTATTTTTATATGATATAGAAAAGCTAAATATATTTAGATCTGTTAATAAATAATAATGTAAGGAAACATCTTTCTAAATAATTATAAAATAGTTTTCATCTACAAATACTGATATAAAACAGTTCAAAATTTCTTTCTAGTGTTTTCACTATAAGGTTACTAAGAGTTAAAATTATTATTTTTATATATAATTAAAACTACTAAATATGAATAAACAATTCTATATACAGAGTTATAAACAAAAGGAAAATACGTTTTTGATGAGCAAAGTTATAAAGGCATACAAATGTGTGTTTGTTAAAAAATGTATGCGATAACTTTAGGATCATATCATCTGGACTGCATAAAAATTCCCAGAATTCCAATGAAGACAGTGAATGGTTTATAAAACTGTTAACCCAGGCAGGACAAAAAATAATTGAATACCAAGGAAATACTCTGCCAGATTTTCATGCTAAATCAGCCAGTACTGAAACTGTTAACATATGCAGTTTGAATGAACTCCATGGTCCAAGTCAAATTACCCATGATAACCCATCAGTTATCAATGTTATACACATGAATTGCAGAAACAAACCTGGTATTTAAGAGAAAATAAGTCCAATATTAAGTACAGGCTCATGGAGAACCCAAACGGCCACCTGATCCTTCCTGAGTCCTTAAAGCTTTCATCACTAAAAGCTCTGCAGTCCATGACTTAACACGAAAGAGATAAAATAATCCAAATTAAATAAATACATATATATATGTACACAAACACACACTTGTATGTATGTGTCTGTGTGTGGTGATTGTTCAAAATTGCTAAAATAGTTCCTGACCAACGTTTGGTTTCTCAAACTCACAGTCCTGGAATAATATTAATAATAAAAACTTCAGCTACATTTCTGCTACCAGATGGGCCGATGGGCCATTTAAACATCTATAGAGGAATTTCATTCAATTGTCATTTTTAATGCATGTTTTCTGGTAGTATAAAAGCTTTCCCATTAGATGACTTACTGGCTGAACAGAGAAGTGTCTGTGTAGTTGCTGATACTTCTACTTGCATATGGAAAAATATATTGGGTATTACAGAGATTCAGTTGTTAGGAATTCATGAACAGGCAGCTTGTTTAAAAGGGGTAAATTCTATCTGGCTCATCATTTGATCTATTTGATTATAGTTGGTTTGGTTCATGGGTACCCTAACTAAATAGTATACTCCAAACTTTTGGTATTATCCTAATGATAAACATAATAGTAGTCTCCCTCTTGCATTATCTTCTCTCAAAATTTTTAAATGTTTGCATACAGCCATCTCTAGAATGTCAAATGATCTCTCTTCAACTGGAGCAACAAAAACTCAAAGAAATGTGTGACCATAAGGACACTATAAATTAAAAATAACAAACTGAAACCAGAAACCCAAAATGATGGTAACTGAAAGTCATACTAAGGCCTTAAGATTTTGGTCATAACTTTACCTAAGTGATAATCTGCCAAAAAGTGGGGGTGGTAGGGAGGATGGATTTTTTTTTAATTGTTAACTTTTATTTGAAATAAAATTTAACTTAGCAAAACTAACAAGAAAAAATAAAATAATTGAATATCTATATTCTATTAAGGAATGTAAATTTAAACAAAAACATTCCACAAAGAAAACTCCAGACACAGAAAGATTGGCAGGTTAATTCTATCAAGCACTTGGGGAAAAAAAAAGCAACATTACACACTCAGAAATTAAGGAAGGAAACACTTTCCAATGTGTTTCATGAGGCAGCATATCTCTGATACATAAACCTGATAAAAACATAACAAAGAAGAAATTGCAGGTTTTTTACCACTACAAACATAGTAAAAATCCAGGCCAGGCGCGGTGGCTCACGCTTGTAATCCCAGCACTTTGGGAGGCCGAGGCGGGCGGATCACAAGGTCAGGAGATCGAGACCACGGTGAAACCCCGTCTCTACTAAAAATACAAAAAATTAGCCGGGCGTGGTGGCGGGCGCCTGTAGTCCCAGCTACTCGGAGAGGCTGAGGCAGGAGAATGGCGTGAACCTGGGAGGCGGAGCTTGCAGTGAGCCGAGATTGCGCCACTGCACTCCAGCCTGGGCAACAGAGCGAGACTCCGTCTCAAAAAAAAAAAAAACAAAAAACAAAAAAAAAACATAGTAAAAATCCTTAAAAATATTCCAAAGTTGTATTCAGAAATACATAAAAATAATAACAAATCATAATGGAGCAGAGTTTGCTATAGGATTGAAAAGTTGGTTTAACATTTGAAAATCAACTCACTAATTCACCATATTAATAGAATAAAGGAGAGAAAACTTATCTCAACAGACATTAAAAAAGTCTGACATGACACTCATTTATGTTTTAAAAAGGTAAGGCTACAAGAGAACTTCCACACTTTTCTGAAGGGTGTTTATGAAAACCTTATAGCTAGCTAATTTTATTGTTACAGATGAATCATTAAATACTTTTTCCCAGCAGTTGGGAACAGGCAAGATCTCTTCCTACTCCTGTACTCAACATTGCATTAGAATTCTTATGGTAGTGCAATTTAGCAGAAAAAAATAAATATGATACGTAAATATTGGGATACATGAAGTAGAATGATAATCATTTGCAGATTATGTAAGTGTTTTTAAAATCACTAAGAAATTACAAAACAACTACCCAAGGCTACAGGATAGAAGATACACACACACACACACACACACACACACACACTACACTACAGCATTCAGAATAGATCTAGAGTAACCAAAATAACCTTGATAAAAAAACAAAGTTTGAATACTTAATATGATTTGATTATTTTTATAATGCTACTGCTGCTAGTAATAAAGCATGTGTTATTGCCATAAGAATATTTCAGCAAAACATAATGAGTAGAGATATTTATCCACACACGTGCAGTCAATTGTTTTTTGACAAAAACACTCAAGCAACTCAATGGAAAAAAGAAGGTCTTTTTAACATAAAATTCTCAAATTACTAGATATTTGCATAAAATATGTAAACCATATGCTTTCATTTTATTTCATACATAAAATTAAATTCGGGATAAATCACCAACCTAACCTAAAAACCGAAACTGTAAATCTTTTCAATTTGGAAGTAGGCAATGATTTCATGGGCAAAAAATAAAAAGGATCAAGCATGAAAAAATTGATGACATTTCTTCTCAATAAAATTGCAGTTAAGAATATGAATAGATAAGAAAAAGAGTAGGGAAAAGTAATCAGTATTTAATAACTGTCAAAGAATTTTTATCCAAAATATTTAAACAACTTTTATGAGTAAATATGAAAAAAACAACACATTAAAAAATGGTCAAAAGACTTGGGTCGTCACCTTAATATGAGTATGAAAAATATGCTCAATGCTAGTATCATTAGACAAATGCAAATTAAAACCACAAGATAAGGTTTTGCACAACTACAATGGCTTTTAGACGCACACACATGCACACATGCACACACATTAACAATACCAAAATTTGGCAAGGATGTGAAACAATTGTAAACTATAGCTCCCATACACCACATTTTATGGTAGGAAAAAGTATGTAAAATAGTACAACAGTTTTAGAGAAGTGTATTTAATATCTGTCAATCCTAAAATCAAGCAACCCCACTATCAGATATTTGCCCAAGAGAAATGAAATCATATGTCTCCAAAATACTTGCACAAAACTATTCATATAGCACATTTAATTCATATTAGCCAATACCTGCAACAGCTCAAGTGGCCCAAAATAGAATGGATAAATAAATTATCTTATATTCATACAATGAAATACTACACTGAAAGAAAAAGCAACAAAAATGAATGTAGGCAAAATGTGAATGAATCTAAAAAAAATCTATATTGAGCTAAAAAAGTCAGATATAAAAAATATATATCTATATATGGTATATTCTCTATGTATGTGATCTGATTTATAGGGAATTTGTAAAGTAGGCAAACTATTCTGGTAATTGAAATTAGACTGTTGTTGCTTTTGGGCAGAAGGGGCAATGATTGAAAAGGATTGTATGGGAAATTTGGGAAATAATGGGAAAAGTCGGTATCTTGATTTGAGTAGTGGTTACATAGTCTTATAATACAATTAGCAAAACCTATCAAATACTGTACTTAAAAATGTCTCCATTTTATTTTGTATGCATTATAATTCAAATACAACTGATAAGAATTGTAGAAAATGTGGACAATATGTACAATTTTATACATTATATACATATACACATATATATATGTAATGTTTCCCTTACATTTTACCTCTTAGTCAGATTACTGTGGAAATATATTCTTTTTTTATTATTATTATTATACGTTAAGTTTTAGGGTACAAGTGCACAATGTGCAGGTTTGTTACATATGTATCCATGTGCCTTGTTGGTGTGCTGCACCCATTAACTCGTCATTTAGCATTAGGTATATCTCCTAACGCTGTCCCTCCCCCTCCCCCCTCCCCCCTCCCCACAACAGTCCCCGGAATGTGATGTTCCCCTTCCTGTGTCCATGTGTTCTCATTCTTCAATTCCCACCTATGAGTGAGAACATGCAGTGTTTGGTTTTTTGCCCTTGTGATAATTTACTGAGAATGATGGTTTCCAGTTTCATCCATGTCCCTACAAAGGACATGAACTCATCATTTTTTATGGCTGCATAGTATTCCATGGTGTATATGTGCCACATTTTCTTAATCCAGTCTATTGTTGTTGGACATTTGGGTTGGTTCCAAGTCTTTGCTATTGTGAATAGTGCCGCAATAAACATACGTGTGCATGTGTCTTTATAGCAGCATGATTTATAGTCCTTTGGGTATATACCCAGTAATGGGATGGCTGGATCAAATGGTATTTCTAGTTCTAGATCCCTGAGGAATTGCCACACTGACTTCCACAATGGTTGAACTAGTTTACAGTCCCACCAACAGTGTAAAAGTGTTCCTATCTCTCCACATCCTCTCCAGCACCTGTTGTTTCCCGACTTTTTAATGATGGCCATTCTAACTGGTGTGAGATGGTATCTCATTGTGGTTTTGATTTGCATTTCTCTGATGGCCAGTGATGATGAGCATTTTTTCATGTGTTTTTTGGCTGCATAAATGTCTTCTTTTGAGAAGTGTCTGCCCACTTTTTGATGGGGTTGTTTGTTTTTTTCTTGTAAATTTGAGTTCATTGGAGATTCTGGATATTAGCCCTCTGTCAGATGAGTAGGTTGCAAAAACTTTCTCCCATTTTGTAGGTTGCCTGTTCACTCTGATGGTAGTTTCTTTTGCTGTGCAGAAGCTCTTTAGTTTAATTAGATCCCATTTGTCAATTTTGGCTTTTGTTGCCATTGCTTTTGATGTTTTAGACATGAAGTCCTTGCCCATGCCTATGTCCTGAATGGTATTGCCTAGGTTTTCTTCTAGGGTTTTTATGGTTTTAGGTCTAACATTTAAGTCTTTAATCCATCTTGAATTAATTTTTGTATAAGGTGTAAGGAAGGGATCCAGTTTCAGCTTTCTACATATGGCTAGCCAGTTTTCCCAGCACCATTTATTAAATAGGGAATCCTTTCCCCATTGCTTGTTTTTGTCAGGCTTGTCAAAGATCAGATAGTTGTAGATATGTGGCATTATTTCTGAGGGCTCTGTTCTGTTCCATTGATCTATGTCTCTGTTGTGGTACCAGTACCATGCTGTTTTGGTTACTGTAGCCTTGTAGTATAGTTTGAAGTCAGGTAGCTTGATGCCTCCAGCTTTGTTCTTTTGGCTTAGGATTGACTTGGCGATGCGGGCTCTTTTTTGGTTCCATATGAACTTTAAAGTAGTTTTTTCCAATTCTGTGAAGAAAGTCATTGGTAGCTTGATGGGGATGGCATTGAATCTATAAATTACCTTGGGCAGTATGGCCATTTTCACGATATTGATTCTTCCAACCCATGAGCATGGAATGTTCTTCCATTTGTTTGTATCCTCTTTTATTGCATTGAACAGTGGTTTGTAGTTCTCCTTGAAAAGGTCATTCACATCCCTTGTAAGTTGAATTCCTAGGTATTTTATTCTCTTTGAAGCAATTGTGAATGGGAGTTCACTCATGATTTGGCTCTCTGTTTGTCTGTTATTGGTGTACAAGAATGCTTGTGATTTTTGTACATTGATTTTGTATCCTGAGACTTTGCTGAAGTGGCTTATCAGCTTGAGGAGATTTTGGGCTGAGACAATGGGGTTTTCTAGATATACAATCATGTCATCTGCAAACAGGGACAGTTTGACTTCCTCTTTTCCTAATTGAATACCCTTTATTTCCTTCGCCTGCCTGATTGCCCTGGCCAGAACTTCCAGCACTATGTTGAATAGGAGTGGTGAAAGAGGGCATCCCTGTCTTGTGCCAGTTTTCAAAGGGAATGCTTCCAGTTTTTGTCCATTCAGTATGATATTCGCTGTGGGTTTGTCATACATAGCTCTTATTATTTTGAGATACGTCCCATCAATACCTAATTTATTGAGAGCTTTTGGCATGAAGGTTGTTGAATTTTGTCAAAGGCCTTTTCTGCATCTATTGAGATAATCATGTGGTTTTTGTCTTTGGTTCTGTTTATATGCTGGATTACATTTATTGATTTGCGTATGTTGAACCAGCCTTGCATCCCAGGGATGAAGCCCACTTGATCATGGTGGATAAGCTTTTTGATGTACTGCTGGATTCGGTTTACCAGTATTTTATTGAGGATTTTTGCATCAATGTTCATCAAGGATATTGGTCTGAAATTCTCTTTTTTGATATTGTCTCTGCCAGGCTTTAGTATCAGGATGATGCTGGCCTCATAAAATGTGTTAGGGAGGATTCCTTCTTTTTCTACGGATTGGAATAGTTTCAGAAGGAATGGTACCAATTCCTCCTTGTGCCTCTGGTAGAATTCGGCTGTGAATCCATCAGGTCCTGGACTCTTTTTGGTTGGTAAGCTATTGATTATTGCCACAATTTCAGAGCTTGTTATTGGTCTGTTCAGAGATTCAACTTCTTCCTGGTTTAGTCTTGGGAGGGTGTATTTGTCTTCTAGATTTTCTAGTTTATTTGCGTAGAGGTGTTTGTAGTATTCTCTGATGGTAGATTGTATTTCTGTGGGATCGGTGGTGATATCCCCTTTTTCATTTTTTATTGCATCTATTTGATTCTTCTCTCTTTTCTTCTTTATTAGTCTTGCTAGCAGTCTATCAATTTTGTTGATCCTTTCAAAAAACCAGCTCCTGGATTCATTAATTTTTTGAAGGGTTTTTTGTGTCTCTATTTCCTTCAGTTCTGCTCTGATCTTAGTTATTTCTTGCCTTCTGCTAGCTTTTGAATGTGTTTGCTCTTGCTTTTCTAGTTCTTTTAATTGTGATGTTAGGGTGTCAATTTTGGATCTTTCCTGCTTTCTCTGGTGGGCATTTAGTGCTATAAATTTCCCTCTACACACTGCTTTGAATGTGTCCCAGAGATTCTGGTATGTTGTGTCTTTGTTCTCGTTGGTTTCAAAGAACATCTTTATTTCTGCCTTCATTTCATTATGTACCCAGTAGTCATTCAGGATCAGGTTGTTCAGTGTCCATGTAGTTGAGCGGTTTTGAGTGAGTTTCTTAATCCTGAGTTCTAGTTTGATTGCACTGTGGTCTGAGAGACAGTTTGTTATAATTTCTGTTCTTTTACATTTGCTGAGGAGAGCTTTACTTCCAATTATGTGGTCAATTTTGGAATAGGTGTGGTGTGGTGCTGAAAAAAATGTATATTCTGTTGATTTGGGGTGGAGAGTTCTGTAGATGTCTATTAGGTCCGCTTGGTGCAGAGCTGAGTTCAATTCCTGGGTATCCTTGTTAACTTTCTGTCTCATTGATCTGTCTAATGTTGACAGTGGGGTGTTAAAATCTCCCATTATTATTGTGTGGGAGTTTAAGTCCCTTTGTAGGTCACTGAGGACTTGCTTTATGAATCTGGGTGCTCCTGTGTTGGGTGCATATATATTTAGGATAGTTAGCTCTTCTTGTTGAATTGATCCCTTTACCATTATGTAATGGCCTTCTTTGTCTCTTTTGATCTTTGTTGGTTTAAAGTCTATTTTATCAGAGACTAGGATTGCAACCCCTGCCTTTTTTTGTTTTCCATTTGCTTGATAGATCTTCCTCCATCCCTTTATTTTGAGTCTATGTGTGTCTCTGCACGTGAGATGGGTTTCCTGAATACAGCACACTGATGGGTCTTGACTCTTTATCCAATTTGCCAGTCTGTGTCTTTTAATTGGAGCATTTAGCCCGTTTACATTTAAAGTTAATATTGTTATGTGTGAATTTGATCCTGTCACAATGATGTTAGCTGGTTATTTTGCTCATTGGTTGATCCAGTTGCTTCCTAGCCTCGAAGGTCTTTACAATTTGGCATGTTTTTGCAGTGGCTGGTACTGGTTGTTCCTTTCCATGTTTAGTGCTTCCTTCAGGAGCTCTTTTAGGGCAGGCCGGGTGGTGATAAAATCACTAAGCATTTGCTTGTCTGTAAAGTATTTTATTTCTCCTTCACTTATGAAGCTTAGTTTGGCTAGATATGAAATTCTGGGTTGAAAATTCTTTTCTTTAAGAATGTTGAATATTGGCTCCCACTCACTCTCTTCTGGCTTGTAGAGTTTCTGCCGAGAGATCAGCTGTTAGTCTGATGGCCTTCCCTTTGTGGGTAACCCGACCTTTCTCTCTGGCTGCCCTTAACACTTTTTCCTTCATTTCAACTTTGGTGAATCTGACAATTATGTGTCTTGGAGTTGCCCTTCTCGAGGAGTATCTTTGTGGCATTCTCTGTATTTCCTGAATCTGAATGTTGGCCTGCCTTGCTAGATTGGGGAAGTTCTCCTGGATAATATCTTGCAGAGTGTTTTCCAACTTGGTTCCATTCTCCCTGTCACTTTCAGGTACACCAATCAGACATAGGTTTGGTCTTTTCACATAGTCCCATATTTCTTGGAGGCTTTGTTCATTTCTTTTTATTCTTTTTTCTCTAAACTTCCCTTCTCGCTTCATTTCATTCATTTCATCTTCCATCACTGATACCCTTTCTTCCAGTTGATTGCATCAGCCACTGATGCTTCTGCAGTCTTCACGTAGTTCTTGAAACTTGGCTTTCAGCTCCATCAGCTCCTTTAAGCACTTCTCTGCATTGGTTATTTTAGTTAAACATTCATCTAATTTTTTTTCAAAGTTTTTAACTTCTTTGCCATTGGTTTGAATTTCCTCCTGTAGCTCGGAGTAGTTTGATCGTCTGAAGCCTTCTTCTCTCAATTCATCAAAGTCATTCTCCGTCCAGCTTTGTTCCATTGCTGGTGAGGAACTGCGTTCCTTTGGAGGAGGAGAGGCGCTCTGCTTTTTAGAGTTTCCAGTTTTTCTGCTCTGTTTTCTCCCCATCTTTGTAGTTTTTTCTCCTTTTGGTCTTTGATGATGGTGATGTACAGATGGGTTTTTGGTGTGGGTGTCCTTTTTGTTTGTTAGTTTTCCTCCTACCAGACAGGACCCTCAGCTGCAGGTCTGTTAGCATTTGCTAGAGGTCCACTCCAGACCCTGTTTGGCTGGGTGTCAGCAGCGGTGGCTGCAGAACAGCGGATTTTCATGAACCGCAAATTCAGCTGTCTGATTGTTGCTCTGGAAGTTTTGTCTCAGAGAGTACCCGGCCAAGGGAGGTGTCAGTCTGTCCCTGCCTCCCAGTTAGGCTGCTCAGGGGTCAGGGTCCCACTTTAGGAGGCAGTCTGCCCGTTCTCAGATCTCCAGCTGCATGCTGGGAGAACCACTACTCTCTTCAAAGCTGTCAGACAGGGACATTTAAGTCTGCAGAGGTTCCTGCTTTTTGTTTGTCTGTGCCCTGCCCCCAGAGGTGGAGCCTACAGAGGCAGGCAGGCCTCCTTGAACTGTGGTGGGCTCCACCCAGTTCGAGCTTCCTGGCTGCTTTGTTTACCTAAGCAAGCCTGGGCAATGGCGGGCGCCCCTCCGCCAGCCTCGCTGCCACCTTGCAATTTGATCTCAGACTGCTGTGCTAGCAATCAGCGAGACTCCGTGGGCATAGGACCCTCCGAGCCAGGTGCGGGACACAATCTCCTGGTGTGCCGTTTTCCAAGCCCATTGGAAAAGTGCAGTATTGGGGGGGAGTGACCTGATTTTCCAGGTGCCATCTGTCACCCCTTTCTTTGACTAGGAAAGGGAACTCCCTGACCCCTTGCGCTTCCTGAGTGAGGCAATGCCTCGCCCTGCTTCGGCTCATGCACGGTGCGCTGCACTGACTGTCCTGCACCCACTGTTTGGCACTCCCTAGAGATGAACCCAGTATCTCAGATGGAAATGCAGAAATCACCCATCTTCTGCGTCGCTCATGCTGGGAGCTGTAGACCAGAGCTGTTCCTATTCAGCCATCTTGGCTCCACCCCGGGGAATGGATTTTTTAAACAAAATTATGGAAGATTATTGTTTCTGATGGAAGTCAAACACTAGGCTCCAACAGACCAAACCAGATGAAATCAAAATGTAGTCACTCACGCCAAATGTAACATAATCAAACTAAAACTTTAAGGAAACAGATAGGTCAGAAATAGAAACTAAAATAGACCAAGTTCTGGATTTCTCCTATAAACAGTATATTCCAATACAAGGAGGTCTGCTCTAACTCTCACACAAAAAAAAAAATCTGAAATTCTTGTTCCTACCTTATAAAACCCACTATTCTGCCGTTTACCAGTGGAATTTGAAGCCAAATAAGCACATTTATGATGATAATAGAGTGACATCAATATCTATAGTTTTGTTCTATTTCTCAAAATGAAGAGGATGACCAAATGGGGTCAGAGAGCTGCTTTCTCATTGTGTCTTAATGTGGTAGAATGAGAGAGCTCTTGTGTCTTTTCCTCTTCTTATAAAAACACCAGCCCTGTTGGATTAAGGCCCTTCCAAGGTTATTAAACATTTATCACTCTTCACAGGCCCTATCTCCAAATAAAATCACATTGAGGATTAGGGCTTTAACATATGAATGCGGTGGGCACATTGAATCCATAACAGCCCTTAAAACACTATTACTGTTGAACTTTCTATGGTAAAATTCATTTGATATTGCAAGATTAAAATTATCTAGTCCTTACCCTCCCTTTCCCCAATTAACAATTGTTTGGATAAAACACAATTTCTTAGGTATGCAACTTTTACATTATTAAACTGAACATATAAAAATAATTACTTAAAAATTTTTGATACAAAATGCAATACTTTACAAAGAAAAAGCATTACACTTTAAGAAATGGCTTGAAGTTTACTACTTTTTTAGAAGTAAAGGAAGTCTTTAAACCAAGTGAGTCATATTTTATGTTTTATTCCTTAGAAAAACAATTCTTGATGTTACACAAAAACATCCATTTACCATTTTTTTTCCTGTTCTTCCCACATATTTTTATTTTTACATTTTAGAAATAAAATGTCAACCTCTGATGTTACTTGAATAATAAAATAGAAACCATTATATTAAATAAAAGACAAAGAACACTTAAATGCCGATTGTTAAGTGAAATAATCCGAAATGAAAAGGCTGTATGTCTCCAACTATATGACATTCTGAAAGAGGTGAACTCTGGAGACAGTAAAAAGGTCAACTATTTCAAGTGTTTTGGAAAAGGGATAGAGGACGGCATTTTTAGGGCAGTGAAACTACTCTGTATGATACTGTAATGTTAGATGCATGTCACCTTATAGTTTTCAAAGTCCATAGAATGTGCAACATAATGAGTTAACCATAATGTAAACTATAAACTTTAGTTAACAATAATGTATCAATATTAGTTCATCAATTGTAACAAATGTACCACACTAATGCAAGATGTTAATAACAGAAGAAACTATCTGCAGAGGAGAGGGGGGCATATGGTAATTCCATGTACTTTTCACTCAATATCTGCAGAGGAGAGGGGGGCATATGGTAATTCCATGTACTTTTCACTCAATTTTCTGTTAACCTAAAATTGCACTAAAAACAGTCTATTAAGTTAAATAAATAAATAAATATCCATTGTGTTAATTTACCCCTTCTCATATGATGGTTTTGGTTTCTATTATTATTGAATTACCTTTAAACACTTTTTCCACTACTACATTACATATTTATAATGATGGAATACAAAACTGTCTAAGTTCTGAACCTAGTTTCTTATTTTATAATTTCTGTACGTGTTATTAAAACAAGTTTTCTTCCTAATTGACTTATTTTTATTGCTAATATTACTTTGATAGGCAGTTTTGAGAAATGCTTTCATTAATGTAGGTTTTCCTTCCTGAAAATCATTTTTTAAAATCAGAGATTCATTATTGTTGGTGAATTGCAGCATTGTCAAGGTCAGTAACATGTACCCATCTGATTGCCTAAGAGAAGTTGGTTATGTTTTATTTGAAATGTTAATAGATTTTCCTAAACTTCAGAATTCAATTCACCTTTTTTCTTTGGTCAGTTATTTCTCCCTTGAATTAAAGATGATCTACAACACTGAAAGAAGTCATAAGTTTGATTATTTTCATGACTTATGCAGTAACTTAAAAATATCTGACTTATTTTATGAGATTCCCTGTGATTAAGTAGAACATACATTTGTTACCATTAGCTATTTTTTTTTAATATTTGGTTGATGTCTATGTTTATTCAGGGCGCTATAACAAAAAGGTAGCTTACAGACAATATAAATTTATTTCTTATAGTTTTGGAAGCTGAGAAGTCCAAGATCAGGACATCAGGAGATTTGGTGTCTGGTGAGAGCCAGTTTCATAGTACATAGCACTTTCTCACTGCGTCCTCATATGGTAGAAGGGACAAGGCAGCTCTCTGGGGCCTGTTTTATAAGATCATTAATACCATCCATGAGGGTTCAAACGTCATGGCCTAATCACCTCCCAAGGCCTATATTGGTGACAATATCATCATGTTGGTGATTAGATTTCAACACATAAATTTTAGGTGAACACAAGCATTCAGATCGTAACAATTGGTATTGCTTCTTTTGTTTCAATTTAATTTTTGGCAATTATATCAACGAGAAACAGAGGGAAACTATCTTAATGCATCAAGTTTGGGATTTTGTTTGGAATTCCAAGCTCATTTATTTAGCATAAACTTGAAAGTAATTTAATATTCCTGCTTCAAAATCCTAAATGTCAGGAACCATAATACTAACATAGAAACAAAGAAAAATATCATGTCTTGGATTTCATGTATTTTTTTCACCTACAGATTTTGGACACAGAATTTCTACTATATAGCTACTTACTAATAAAAATAGTTATCAAAGTCTGGAGCAAGTATTTTTTTAAGTTTTTTAAATTAATAAAAGGAGATTAGTCATAGTTTAATATTGCTTCTTTATAAAGTTCTCTGGTATCCAGAACTCACTAAAAATCAAATCTCTATGCTGGGTCAGCTGCTTGGAAAATAGCTATGGAATCACCATGATTGCATAAGTTAAGATCTAATCAGGAGGAGATGCTAAATCAAGAAGTTTAATAGAGGACATTAACATAGGGAACAAGTCACAAAGGAACAGAAAGAGCTGAAAGACAATTAGGGAATGGTAAGGACACCCAGAGTTAAGCATAAACACGCAGAGATCAGTGTCAGCCAAAATTTGCTCAAGAACTGAAGAGACAAAGGAAGTGATGAGTCCAGAAGCCAGAACACTCAGACACAGACAGTAGTGGAACCATAGAGGAGCAGCCACATGCGGAGGGAGGATCCCAACTGGGAACTGGGATCATGGCAGGCATTTGCCCAACAGAAGTTGTGAGTACAGAGAGAAGGTCAGCCAGAGAGAGATGGAATTATGGAGGAGAATCAGCCTATGTTAGAAATGCAGCCCAAAGATGTGAGAGAAGGCACAGAAATAACCTGGCTTCCTCTTCTAGTCCTCCAACTTCCCAGTTTTGCCTCCCATTATCCATATCTAAGCAGAAAGCAATTGGTAGAGGGATGATAGAAAATCAAGTTTGCAAATGTCAGTGCCCCAAGACACTAAGCAGAAGAATAGGAAATAAATCTTTTCTCAAATTGAGGGAGTCATGATTTGAGGCACTTGGCAGGACATCCAGAAGCCTGGACTAGGAAAGAGGTAAGACATGTCAGCTTGGAAAGTTCTGTGGTGTTTCTAACAGCAACATAATAACAGACAGAAGTATTCACATTATTAGTGTTTAAGGTAGGTTTTATGGCAAAAAACAAAAATCTCAGGAATATTTTTAAAATATCTGAGTTCTTGGATCAGTGGGAAATTTTATGAAATCGTTGCCAAATTTCTTGTAATAAAAACCAATTATTGAACACTTACAATGTGCCATTCTCAGTGCTATTGATGTTTCTAAATTTAATCCTCACAAGAACTATATGAAGTAAATAGTATTATCTCCATTTTGCAGATAAAAGGACAATGACTAAAAGAGGTTAAATTGTGTGAAGTCACAGTGGCAGTAAGTGGGAGAGTCGCCATTCAAACCCCGTATTTCTGATCTCCAAGCTCTGTCATTGATCCCCATGCAATTCTACCCCAATCAATAATGACTGAATGCTACTTCATTGTGTGTTATTTATAGTCACCTTTTTGTAGCAGATGGCTCTCTCCCATTTCCACAAGGCTGGCTCACAATAATGATGGTTAAAATTAAATAGGTGTTTTACATCCAATCCGCTCACAGAAGGTCAAGTCATTTCTGCTTATATGATCGATGATTTTTTAAAAGCTATATTTGCATTTTTAATCATCTCTTTAATCACCTGTAATTTCTCTGTTCTTCTATAAGATGGCTGAGAAGATAGCCATTTATACATTTCTAATGTGATGGCGGAGGGGGGAACATGAATTCTGCTATTTTTACTTTAGACTAAATTAGGTATTTGGTTAAATATTTAACCCTAAAGGGCTTAATTAATTAATGATTAGCATCTGATACATTATACAGAATGTGGGGGGGTATGTGTGTATGTTTAGGAGGAGGGATATAGCAGGCTATTCTAGAACTCTCTGATATTCCAGAGCCTATTTTTTTAAAACAGGCATCAGTATGCAGAATAACAAAATATGTGCTAGATACTTAAACTTAATCCTTATGTTTTCCTATATAATGCTACCCAGATTACACTGGACATTTTTCTCAAGGAAATGTACCTAAAAAAATAGTAAAAACTGGGGTATCATTCTTCACTTGCATTCACTGGACATGAAGAAAATGTATTTTCTTCAAGCTGGGGCCAGCACAACGCTGGATAGAGGGCACTAGTCAGGGATTGTGGCTTCCCGTCTGTCCTCTCCTTTCCTCCATAAGCTCTGACATGTTACTTAGCCTCTTTTGTTCATGGTTGTTTCTCTGTAGTGTGAGGCACTTACTTCCTGCATTTCTGACCTTAAATACATGTGAGTGTAAATGACATGGTTGTTAAAAATCTTTGCAAAATATAAAGTGCTACACACATTTAAGTTACCATAAATATTCTTCTCAGTCATTATATGCTGGTCTAGATATATACACACATATACTGTAAATGCTTTCAGACACACAAGCCTGCGTGCGTGCACGCGTGCACGAACACACACACACACACACACGCAGAGGCCTGGAAACCATGCCATGTATGTGATGCACACTATGCATGTGCGTGGATCATCAGAGGTACAGGAGGGGTGGGGAAGGAAGATCCATTGGTCTGATAGACTGCAGCAATTTCCTGGCCTGTATCTTACCAGTAATCTCTCTTAATATGTTGAACAAATCGAACAAAAAGGGTAGAACGTTGTGCCATGCACTGCTAGAAAAGGCATTTGTGGCAGAAAATAAAATTATTTCATCAAATTATACTGTTTCCGTAACAGTTTTTCTTGGTGAGATTGGGAAAAAAAAACACTACCATCTCATCCTGACTTAGAAGAATCTAGGTTAATACTTTCTCAGATAAATTACAAAAATAACTTTCCCGTGATTTACATTTAGAAAAATGAGAAAAGTCAAAAACTAGCATAAAGAGCAGAACTGCATTTACTATTATTTTAAATATTTCTCTATACAAGAGAATTATACTGCTGAAAACTAGAGAAATGTAAAAGTTTTGACTTAGGGGATTTAATGTCAGCCAATTTACCTTCTTTTTTTAACAAACAAAAAAGCTTAAAATGTCATATCCTTATGGTTGAATTATTGGACCATCTTTTCAGTAGCTGTTACCAAACAACTTTATCATTACTAATTTTGCTCATTTAATAGGTTTTCTTCTCTTTACATATGCCGGAAATCAGCCATTCTGATTACCTTTATTTCAGAAGCTACATTAAAGAAAAATCGCAATCCACAAATTTCTATATGTGTTGGTCTTAATTTTCTTCCTGACTTCCTTAAGTCTGCTATTTATCCTTTTACCTAATTACTGAAATAAAATATGTCACACACCAAGTAATTGGCACAGTACCAGAGGAAAAACTGTGTGTGAATATACTTAGGATCTTGGACTTCAAAAACATCTTTTATGCATAATAAAGAAACACAGTTAAATAGATTTGGCCACAGGAAAATAATAGCTACTGATTTGGAAGTACTAATTATCATATTTTATTCTGGTATGTATTCTAAAGCAGCAGAAGGTTACAATTTTTTTCATAATCAACATAAATATATTTTACAAGTAAAAAATTACAAACTTTTGTGCAAAATAGTGTTAGTTACTTGGTACTGATCCCAGGTTTCTAGAGTGGGGTGGGAGGTTACGGGCTGACAGTAGGCTGGGAGAAGGATTGAACATCTTGCCATTTCAGAAGACCAGGACTTCTGGGTTCAAGCAAAGATAAGCCATTATTTGTTCAAACTATAGCTCTGTCCCGTATGTATTTAATGGAAAAAATGTTCACAGACTATGAGAATAATTCATCAATTTTTATTTTAAGTATTATTGTGAGTTTTCATCTTTTCTTATATCTTCATAGATATTTGTGTTGCTAGAATAATGATTAAAGTTTGGATTCAAAGACAAATTACAGAAGAGCAAGCACTCTTGTAGAATGCAAAACTTCAATTATTGAGATATTTAGGTAATTATTTGATTTTAAAATAAAATGGAAAACTAATGTGTATGTATCAGTTATCTACTGTGGCAATTGAAAGCTATAAAACCGAAGCTTAAAACACTTATTTCTTCACAGTTCTGCAATTTTAGCTGCACTCAGCTGGATAGTCTTTCTGCTAAGCTCACCCGGGGGCCTCTCTTACAGCTTGCTGGCATTGAGATTTCTACTAAGAATGAATGGCCCAAAATGGTTCAGGTTTCTGGTGGTTTTCCAGAACAGCCACCCAGGGCACCTCAGTTATATTCTATACAGCAAGAGAGCCCAATTTTCCTATGGGGTGAAAGTAGATGCCTTAATGCCTGTTGAGGTCCAGGCTTACAAATCACACAAGGTCACTTCTACCATTCCACTGATCAAGACACAGCACACACCTACTTGATCCAAGAGGTAGGAAAATAGATTCTACCCCTTGACTTGGGATAACAATCCAACGTTCTAGAAATAAAACTATTCTTGCAGAAAAAAAAATTACAATAGCTGATATGTATTGAAACATTTACATGCAGCAAAGCAACTGTTCTAAATACTTAACATATATTAATTTTCAAACAGCTCTCTGAGATAGGTACAACTATTTTCATACTTTTATAAATGAGAAAACAGGATCACACAGACATAAATGTATTAAAACAGTTTCAATAATTAAATAGTTGTGGTATAATCCTGATGTAGAAATAGACAGACTTAATTAGGACAAAATAGAGAGGCCAGAGTTACTTCTAATTGTATATTGTAATTCAATCTAATATAAAGCAAAAATGTACTATGCAACAAATTATTAACTTATCTGGCAATTATTCAATAAAAGGGATTATAAACAAAAAACTTGATATACATCTCATTCACCAAAATGAAATCCAAATAGGCTGAATATGTAAGTATATAAATATTAATACTATAGAAGTATGGGAATAAAGTATGAATAAATATATTTAAAATCTTAAACCAATCAAGCACATTTAGAATATTACAAAATCTTATACTGAGGGTGGCTGTGAATACCAGAAAGCCAGAAAGTAATTACAATTTTATTATATAACAACAATAATAGGTAAGATGCATTAAGAACTTATAGGCAATATTCTAAATGTTTTACATATATTGTAACATTTAACACACACGATTTCTATAAGGTAGGTGCTATCATTATTCACAATTTACATGGGAGGAAACTGAGGCATAGAGTAATTTATAATCTATAGTCACATAGCTTATAAATAGACAGGCTAGAATTGGAACCTCAACATTCTGATTCCATAGCCTGTGCTCTACCATAAAAATAAAATGAGCTTTTTTTTTAAGTTGAATAAAATAAAAAAACATTATGAAGTTGAAGACATGAAAAAATGGGGAAGATATCTATAATGAAAATAGCAGGCAAAATATTAACATGACAAATGGAAGAATCTTAACAAATATGAAAAATCCTAATATTAAAGAAATTGGCAAAGAATAGAAATGGCAATTTCACACAGAAAAAGAGATAGAAATACTCAATAAATACCAAAACATGTTCAATTGTACAAGTAATCAAATAAATGAAAACAAAAATAGGAATTATCTTTCTCAATTATTTGTCTAGGAAATGTGAAAGTAATGAGTGATGCCAAGTACTTATGAAAATATGGGCAATGGCAATATATATGAACTGATGGAGGAGGTATAAATCAATAGACAATTTGACAAAATGCACCCAAAGTTTAAATGATCACATCCTGAAGACAGGTAATATTTTCTATAGACATTTTTCCTAAAGAGATACCTACACACATAAGTACAGATGTACTTTTATCATGTTGTTTATGAAATGAGAAAAAGTAAAAGAGAGAAAAACATCTTAAAACTCCTCAATAAGGAATGGGTAATGAATTTTTGAATAACTATGTCATAAAATAACATCCTCTGCAGGCATCAATATGAATGATGTAAGTCTATTAATGCTGACATTGAAATGTTTATTTACTGTATTATTGAATGGAAAAAGCAGGTTGTAAAACATTCTGTAATGTGTGATCCTCTTAATATAAAATTCTATGGTAATACATCGAGAAAGTCTGAAAGGATATTCACATTGAGGTTAACAGGGGTTGTAACTGGATGTTGAGATACAGGGGAATTGATTTTTATTCTTTATGCCTCTATTGTTTAACTATTTTACAAGAAGAAGTGTTCTCTTTGTAAAACAGAAAGTTTGACTTTATGAATGTGGTGGCATGAAGACGTTAGAGAATCTTCTCCCCCTCCCAAAAAAAAAGCCTAAAACTGGAAAAATTGTTAAAAACAAACATTTCAGAGTTATAGTTAGCCAGTGGTAAACAAGAAAGTAAGAAGTGTTTACTCACGAAAGATTACCAATGTTTTGTGTAAAAACAGTGGGAGTCTATCTGCAGCCCTCTTTACCTAGCTTGCTTTCTCCCATACACACACTCACACACACGTGCACACAAACACACACATACCTAGTCAGTTGGCATGGTCATTTTACAAGGATAGGTCAGGTCTGGAAAACCAGCAGCTTTGCTGCTAGCAGGAGGGAACTTGATTTGGAGCAGAGGGCAACAATTGTGGGTGGCAGTGTTGTTAGTAAAATTATCGAAATAAATTGAGAAAGCATTAGGCTAAACTAGCCTGAGCTTGCAATCCCAGTTGAGGGAAAACACCAGAATTAGAGAAATATAAAACTATAAAAGCAAAACTGTAGCACTGTATTGTGTTTATAACATAAACAAAGTTGTTATATTTTGTTGGAATTAAATCAGTATTACCTGGCCCAGATTGTGATAGTTAAGATGTATAGTGTATCTCTAAAATAGTCTACAATAACCACTAAGAAAATAACTCAAATATAGACTTCGAAAAATGAAAATGAAAGAGGAGACATTACTACAAATCCTAAAGAAATAAAGAGGTTTATAAAGGAATACTATGAGCAACTATATGCCAACAAATTATATAAATTAGACAAAAGAATAAAATCCAGGAAGAACACAAACTATTAAAATTGATTCAAAAAGAAAATAGAAAATCTGAATAGGCCTAGAACAGTAAAGAAACTGAATAGATAATTAAAAACTACCTCCAAAGAAAAGCACAGGACAAATTGGCTTATCTGGTAAATTCTACCAAACACTAAAAGAATTAATGCCAATTATTCACAAAGACATCCAAATATCAGAAAGAGAGGAAATATTTCTCACCTCATTCTATGAGGCCAGTATTATCCTAATCTTCAAATCAGAAAGGCATATCACAAAGAAAGAAAACTACACACCAATATCTGTTATGAATATAGACGTAAAAATCCTCAATAAAATTCTGCCAAACAGAGTCTGGCAACATATGTAAAAGGACTATATACCATTAACAAGTGGAATTTATTTCAGAAATATAAAGTTTATGAAAATATTCACAGAGTTGAGTAGCCGTCACCACAATCAATTTTAGAATATTTTCATCACCCCTCAAAAAATCCCTGTACTCATGGACAGCCTCTCCCATTCCCCTCTAAACCTCCCACTGCCCTAGACCCAAAATCAATTAGTATAACACATCACAGTGATAGGCTTAAAAACAAAAATTACATTATCATCTCAATAGATACAGAACAGGCATTTGATAAAACTTCACACATTTTCTGATAACAACATTCAACAAATTAGGAACAGAAGGGAACCTCCTCAATCTAATTAAGGGCACCTATGAAGATCCACATCTAACATCATATTTAACAGTGAAAGAGTACTTTCCTCCTAAGATTAGAAACAATATAAGAATGTTTGCTCTTACCAGAACAGGAAAATCTATAGACACAGAAAGTAGATAATAATTTTTGAGGTCTGGGCAGGGGGAGGTTTAGGGAGGAATGGGGGAGTCTGTCCCATTAGTACAGGGATTCTTTTGGGGGTGATGAAAATGTTCTAAAATTGATTGTGGTGATGGCTACTCAACTCTGTGAATATACTAAACTGAATTTCACATTTTAAATATGTGAATTTTATAGTATATGAATTATCTGAATAAAGCTGTTATTTTAACAGACAGAGAAAGTAAAATGGCATGTTACAATATTTGCTCAACATAAAAATGTAATAAAGGAAGAATAGAGAAACAAAAAAGATATGATATACATCAGAAATAGAGAGCAAAATGACAGATGTAAATCCAACTATATCAATGTGTCTTTTAAAGTGTATGAACTAAATAAACACTCCAATGAGAGGACAGAGACTTTCAGACTGAGAAAAAAGCAAGATCCAACTGTGTGTTGTCTACAAGAGACACTATTTGAATTTAAAGAGACAACTAGGCTGAAAGTAAAAGGATGAGGAAAGATATACCTTGCATATAGTAGCCATAAAAGAGCTGGAGTGGCTATTAATATGAGACAAAATAGAGACTAAACTAAGAAATATTATTAATGTTGAACTCATTGAAGTAGAGAGTAGAACTGTGGTTATTAGAACCTGGGAAGAGGAGTGGGGAGGGGAAGATAAAGAGAGGTTGATTACCAGATACAAGAGTATAGCTAGATAGCAGGAATAAGTTCTAGTGCTCTGTAGCACTGTGGGATAACTATAGTTCACAATAATTCATTGTATATTTTCAAATAGCTGAAAGAGAGGATTTTGAATACTCCCAACATGAAGAAATGATAAATATTTGAGGTGATAGATATGCAAATTACCCTGATTTTATCATTACACATTGCATACAGATATCAAAATATCACTCTGTACCTCCTACCTATGTGCAATTATTATGTCAATTAAAAATAAAATTCAAAAAACAGAAATATAAAAAAATTACTAGTGACAAGGAATGACATTTTATGATACAAGGGTCAATATATACAGAAGTTTTAAATGTACCACACATAACATCAGAGCCACAAAGTACATGAACCAAACACAAACAGAATTGAAAGAATAAATCAGTTCAACAATTATAGGTGCAGATTTTAAAACCTCATTTTAAGTCACTGATAGAACAACTAGGAAGAAAATCATTACAGATATTGAAAATTGAAACAAACAACATTTCCAATTAACTTGACCTACCTGACATTTACAGAACACTCCCCCACTAAACAGCAGAAAGTACAGTCTTCAATGACAAAAAGAATATTCCCCAGAATGGACTATATTCTAGGCCATAAAATAAGTCTCAATAAATTTAAAAGAATTGAAATCACTTAAAATATGTTTTCTGAGACCAATAAAATTAAATTAGAAGTTGTTAATTATAATTGTTAGCTCTAATTTAATTTTAGTTAAATTAGAAATTGTTAATTTTCTGTTGTTAATGAAGAAATTTGGGAGATCCCAAATATTTGGAAATTGAACAGCACATTTATAAATAACCCAAGGGTCAATTAACAAGCTACTTTGAAACTAAGAAAATATCTTGAACTGCATGAAGAGGAACATATAATATATAAAAATTTGGAAATGCAGCTAAAGTAATACTTAGAGAAAAATTAATTGCTTTAAACACATATTAGAAATGAGAAAAACTTTAAGTTTTCTCCACCTAAAGGGAAAAAAAGCAAACCAGACCCAAATTAAGTAGAAGGACATCATAAAGATCAGTGCTGTAATCAATGAGTAAGAAAATAGAAAACTAACAGAGAAAATCAACGGAACAAAAAGTTTCTTCTTTGAAAAGTCAGCAAAACTGATAAAGAATTAGACTAATTCAGGAATGAAAACGGGGGCATCAGTAACTTCCACATAAATTTAAATGATTATGAGAAAATATTACAATCCGCTTTATGCCAATGAATTAACAACTTGAATAAAATGGAAAAATTGAGACAAAGATACTTACTATTAATAGCAAAAGAGAGTCAAGAAAAAATAGAAAATTTATAGAGAACTGTAACAAGTAAAGAAATTAAGTTAAGCCAGGCACAGTGGCTCACACCTGTAATCCCAGCATTTTGGGAGGCCAAAGCAAACAAATCACTTGATTCCAAGAGTTTGAGACCAGCCTGGGTGACATGACGAACCCCCTCTCTACAAAAAACACAAAAATTAGCCCAGCATAGAGGCACACACCTACAGTCCCTGCTACTTGGGAGGCTGAGGTGGGATAACTGCTTGAGCCCAGAAGGTGGTGGTTGCAGTGATTGCGATTGTGCTGTTTTACTCCAGCCTGAGTGACAGAGCAAGACTCTGCCAAAAAAAAAAGAAAGAAAAGAAAGAAGAAGGAAGGAAGGAAGGAAGGAAGGAAGGAAGGAAGGAAGGAAGGAAGGAAGGAAGGAAGGAAGGAAGGAAAGAAGGAAGGAATAGAGGGAGGGAGGGAGGAAGGGACGGAGGGAGGGAGGGAGGGAAGGAAATTAAATTAGTAATAAAAATCATTCCCATGAAGAAAAGCCTGAATTCACTAGTGCATTCCCCCACCTAATAGTTAAAGAAAAAAGAAGAAAGGATACCAATCCTGCACAAACTCAGAAAGTAAAGGAGGAAGAAACACTTTCTGATTTATTCTATGAAGTTAGCATTACTCTGATACCAAAGCCAGACAAAGACATCAAATGAGAAACAACTGTAGACCAATTCATTTAGGATTAATGAATACAAATACAAAAATCCTTAACAAAATATTAGCAATATCAAATCTTGTTAACAGGTCAAAAGGATTATACATCATGGCAAGTAGGATTTACCCACTTGGATGTGAAGATACAAAGCTTGTTTAACATCCAAAAATCAAATAGTATAATACACAATATCAATAGAATAAAAGGCAAAAACCACATGGCCACCTCAATAGACTCAGAAAAGCATTTGAGGAAATTCCAGCATCCACTTATGATTTTAAAAAATACATTAAACAAACAGTGAATAGAAGACAGCTTCAACTTTATAAAGGAACTCTTTAAAAACCCTAAGACTAACAACCTATTTAACAGTGAAAGACTGAATGCTTTCACACTTAGACCAGAAACAAACCCAAGATGTTTGCGCTCATTGCTTCTATTCAATTCTGTGCTAGAGGTTTCAGACAATGCTATCAGGCCATAAACATAAACTAAAGGGATATAGATTGAATAAAAAGAAATAAAACTGTCTTTATTTGCAGACAACATGATCTTGTGTGTAGAAAATCTTAAGGAAACATAAAAAGGAAAGCAACCTAGAATTAGTAAACATCTTTGAAAGGTTGCAGGATACAAAACCAAATTGAGAAATCAATGGTATTTTTTAATACTAGCAATAATCAAAACTTGAAATTAAGAAAACAATTTTATTCAAAATAACATTGAAAAGAAATACTATACTTAGGAAAAAATTTAACAAAAGAAATGAAAGACTGGTACACAAAAACCTACAAAGGATTGCTGAGAGAAATTAAATACCTCTAACAAAATGAAAAGCTATTATCTATTCATAGACTCTAAGACAATATCTTAAGAGGTCAGTTCTCCCTAGGTTAATGTATGTATTTATTTAATCTAATGTCTATTAAAATTTCTGCAGTCTTTCTTAATAGAAATTGACAAGGTATTTCAACAATAAATGACAATGCAAAGGACCCAGAATACCAAAAAAGCTTTGAAAAATAAGAGTCGAGGGATTTGCACTACCTGATTTCAAGATATACTACAAAACTACAGAAATAAGTTAGTGTGGTATTGTGTAAGGAGACATCTAAATCATGGATCAGAATTGAAACTATCACAAGGACAGAAAACCAAACACCACATGTTCTCACTCATAGGTGGGAACTGAAAAATGAGAGCTCTTGGACACAGGGCGGGGAACATCACACACTGGGGTCTGTCGGGGGGTGGGATAGCATTAGGAGAAATACCTAATGTAAATGACGAGTTGATGGGTGCAGCAAACCAACATGGCATATGTATACCTATGTAACAAACCTGCACGTTGTGCATATGTACCCTAGAACTTACAGTATAATTAATAAATAAATAAATAAATAAATAAATAAATAAATAAATAAATAAAAAAAATAATCCCTAGCTATTATAACAAAAAAAAGAAACTAACAACATATTTCAACAATAAATGACAATGCAAACGACCCAGAATACCAAAAAAGCTCTGAAAAATAAGAGTTGAAGGATTTGCACTACCTGATTTCAAGATGTACTACAAAACTACAGAAAGTTAGTGAGGTATTGTGTAAGGAGACATCTAAATCACGGATCAGAATTGAAAATCCCAAAAAAAACTTTTACATGTATGGTCACTTATTTTATTTTGGGGGTACAAGTATTTATGTAAATGTTTATGTTCCTTGTTCTATTTCATTTTCTCAATTGCCTTTTTATAAAAACAAACACTTTGTTTCAGAATAATTTTAGATTTATAGACAGCATGGAGAGTTTCATATTCCCTGTACCTTGTTTCTTCTGTCGTTAACATCTTACATTACTATAGTCAGAATGAATAAACTAATATTAATAAATGATTATTACTAAATTCCATACTTTATTTGGATTTCCCCAGTTTGTACCTCATATATTTTCCTATTCTCAGATCTCATCCAAGTTACCACATTACATTTATTCAACATGTCTTCTTAGGCTCCTCTAGACTGTGACAGTTTGTCAATTTTTCCTTGTTCTTTGGTTGTTGTTGTTGTTGTTGTTATTGTTGTTTGTTTTTACCTTGACAGTTTTGAGGCTTACGGGTCAGATATTTTGTAGAATGTTCCTCACATGGGGTTTTTCTACGTGTTTTTCTCATGGTTACACTGTGGTCGTACATTTTGTGAAGGAAGATCACAAAGGTAAACTGTCCTTATCATAACATCATATCAAAGATACATTCTATCAACATGACATCACAGAGGATATTCACCTTGATAGCCCAATTGCGGTGGTGTTTGTCAGATCTCTCTAGGGTAAAGTTGCTCTTCTGACTTCCCCACCCCAATCTGTATTGTACTCTTTGGAAGGAAGTCACGATGCACAGCCCTCACTTAAGGCATCCAGGAGCTGCATTCCGCTCCCTGAAGGAGTTATATTTATATACAAATATTTGAAATTCTTCGATATGGGACATTTGTCTCTTCTTCCTCATTTATTTATTTATTTGTTTATGTATTTCTATTCCTATGAATTCATGGGTATTTATTTTATATACTGGGTTATAATCCAATACTACATTATTTATTTTGTTGCTCAAATTGTCCCAGCTTTGCCCATTGCGAGCTTTTCAAGTTGGCTCCTGTGTCACTTTGACCCTCATCATTTTGTCTTCAAAGCACTCTCTTTCTGACCCTTCAAGTTCTCTAGGCCATTCTTGTATTTTCCCTGATTCAGTTCTAAAATCAGCAATTTTTCAAAAAAGCCCTGCTTCCTTTTATCGGAGAATGGTAATAGAAATCAAGAGCCACATGCTTGGTGCGTTTGTTTTTTCTGGTATGTCACTGCTATTAGACTCTCTCAGGGGTCACAGCTAGAAAATGCGTGTGTGTATACTAGCCTGTGAATACCCACATTTCTAAAATTACACACATATATTTATATATAATGGTATCATGTAACATTAATATGTGTATATATATATATATTTAGATGTGTGAGAGTTTATTTAGGTTTTCAAAATTATTTTAGGGCAATGCAAGCAAAATGTATTAAGACCACTGAGGAAGAAGGCGATAATATCTTTTGACTAAACAATTGCATTCTGGGACTTATGCACAAGGAGCCATATACTAAGTCACAATATTCATTGGAGCACTGTTTGGGATAGCAAAAAACTAAACACTTACTAAAAGAGTAGTTAATAAATAAATGGTACAATTACAGACTATAAACTAATGTACAGTGATGAAAGTAGATGATATAGACCTATTATACTCAAAGCATGTTCTATGGATTAGTGTCAGTTGGTAAATCATTTGTTAGCAATCTATGTCAAGATGAGAACTAAAATTGAGAGGAAGTATTTAGAAACTTTTACAGCAACTTGGAATAATTTTTATCTGTTAAATGAAATAATAAAAAAGTTTGATGTGTTTTATTACGTTTCTGATAATTTATTTTATTACATTTTAATAAGACATTGGTTCATAATAAATTGAAAATTATTAAAAACAAAAAAACTTTCTTTTCCAAAGTTGGAGAAGCTAGATGAATAGACAGTGAATCTCAAAAATATAATATTATGTAAAAAGAGAAAATTTGAAAATTGTAAATACAGTGTGTTGCCAACTATCTTGCAAGTAAATATATACATAGTAAAATATGTATTGCTTATACAGTAAATGAAATAATAAAATATATGCAACTTATACAGTAAAATGTATAAGTATGTACTGATGAGCCATGCACGAGCGTGACATGCATCAAACCCTAAGTAGCAGCACCCTCTGAGAAAGGGAGGAAAGAAAAGAGAACAGATTCCTGGAGTGTTAAGAGCTTCAATTATATCTGCGATGTTCTGCTTCTTTTTAAAAAGATATGTGAAACAAACAACACGGGACAAAGTTTATTTCTTTTTAATGATTGTTCATGGGTATGTGGGTGTTTATTATATTATTGTCTATCTTCTTTTATGTTTGAAATATTTCATCATAAAATACATGAAAGCAAACCAGGCCAGGCATGGTGGCTCATGCCTGTAATCCCAGCACTTTGGGAAGCCCAGGTGGGTGGATCACTTGAAGTCAGGAGTTCGAGACCAGCCTGGCCAATATGTTTAAAACCCCGTCTCAAAATACACAAATTAGCTAGGTGTGGTGGCATGTGCCTGTAGTCCCAGCTACTTGGGAAGCTGAGGCAGAAGAATCACTTAAACCCGGGAGGCAGAGGTTGTAGTGAGCCCCGATTGCACCACTGTACTCCAGCCTGAGTGACAGACAGAGACTCTATCTCTAAATAAATAAATAAAAGCAAACCAAAGTTTTTTCCAAATGCAATAGAAACTGCAGATTGTTGGCAATTTTTCATAAGAATAAAACAGAAGAAATCTAACAGATCAAATCTCTTTTTTGGGGGAATGGGGGGATAGGGTCTCACTCTCACTCTGTCACCCAGGCTGGATTCCAGTGGTGTAATCATGGCTCACTGCAACCTCGACCTCCCTGATCCTCCCACCTCAGCCTCCTAAGTAGCTGGGACTACAGGCATGTGCCACCACGGTCAGCTAATGTTTTTTTTCATAAAGGCAATCCCAGGTTGCTCTCAAACTCCTGGGCTCAAGCAATCCTTCCACCTCAGGCTCCTAAAATGCTGGGATTACAGGAGTGAGCCACTGCACCCACCCTAAAGCTTTTTTAAATTATCTGACAAACTTTAACAGACTGAGTGTCTTTCAAAAGTGATTGACTGAATATCCCCTATATATGAAAAACTATGCAAGGGGTACTGGAAAGGGAAAAAACTAGTTATTGAGGATATAAAAAGACTATTTGGAAGAAATCTGAAACTAAACAGAGGGCATATTAGTCTAGATGTCTTGATATGTACCCTAAAACACAACTGGATCTCTGTATCTTAGATAGGATTTCACCTTAACAGAGACAGGATTCCTATTTTTATTACTTCATTTCCCCACATTATCAGTATCCTACATTATACTGGTCTTAGCAATATCACCTGGTAAACTGACATTTCTAGAAACAGACATCCTAAGGTTGGTTCATAACAGGGAGAAAGTTTCTAACAACAGATGCTGGACAGATGCTTTTCTTTCCTTTCCTTTTTTTTTTTTTTTTTTTTTTTTTTAGAATTTCAAAGTTGGGCAAGCATGATCTTTATGCTGTTGCTTAACTGCTGGCCAGCCGTCTCCACAGCAGCCTCAGAATAAGTGGATTTCCTTTGTGTCTGAAATGATCCAACACCAGATGTCAGCCTGGAGGTTTCCATCACTCAGCAGCACTGGGCTGCCATATTACCTAGAACTGAGAATGATACTTCAGAAACAGTGAGTTCCAATCCTGTTTCATCAAACTGAATGAGAAGGAAAAGGGAGTTTCACCTCTTTGAGGTGAGGCTTTCTTTGACCTATGAGAAGTTTGTTAAAAAAATAGAAATGCAATCACTGGAGAGATGTAAAAGACGAAGCTAAACTGGACAGCTTGTAAATCATTTAATAGTGTACATGTGATTTAACAGAAACGGGGTCAAGGTTTCCAGAGAAAGTGATTCTATGCTGATTACATGATACTAAAAATGTAGAGATGCTTCTGTGTGTCACTAAACAATGAGGACATAAGAATAGTAATAAATATTCATCATTATGACTCTGACCCTCTGGGCTCTGGTCACTTTCAATATTCTTCAATGAAAGCTAGAGCAATTAAGATGGCTGATTTCCCAGAGAGAGAGCTTTGTGTTAGCTAAGCATGACCGAGCACAAAAGCTTAGAAGACTCCTAAAATAGCAAACCCTGTTGAGAGGGCTCATATTTTTCTTTTCTGAATTCACAGCCTGAGTTAAAAGTGACTGTTTATTAGAAACCGGTATCCAATTGTTAATTAGTCTGAAAAAAAAAAAGATATTTTCTTGGGATGTTTGCTTATATCTAGAAATTTGCAGAAATTTACAGTGGTCATTTAGGGGGGTTTTCAGATCTAAAGAAAAAAATCAGAATTGTTTTACCAAGGAAAGGAAAATAAAATGCATCACAGGTAAAAGTTTCTAGTTATTTGTAAAATTCTCTCTTTTCCCTTTGGTAATGTTTAAAGAATAAAAAACTGAGGCAAAAATCCAGTCTGATAGGTAAATTGAGATCTATGGTTCCTAAGCTATTTTTGTGGTACCACAGCATGTCTCCAACTAACCTAAAGATTTCCCAATTAATTTTCTACCACCTAAATATTTACGTTAAAACAGAAATGCAGGAGCAGAGGTGAGGTTTAGGAAATTGCAAGTCCATATCCACATCCTGTCTACTCATCCTCCCAATAGGCCCTCCATGACTGTTGAGAGCAACAGCTTTGCAGCAGGGCTAGAATTCTGCTTCCTTGTGGTAGTTGCAAAGTCACTCTAACTCTGTACCTTCATTTATTTTCTAATTCTAAAAATATTTTTTCTATTGTCTAAGTTTTACTTTTGTAATAAGAAAATATAATTTCATAAGGAAATAAAATATACTGTGTTAAAATTCTAGCATTTGGCCTCCCAGGACACTTTCATTCCGCTGAGGGACAACTTTCAATTTTTATACCTAAATTTGATCCCTCTAGGAAGAAATTTCCAGCCATTTCTAAGATTGAAGTCAACAGCTTCAGGAGTGGATTTCCCATTACTGTAATTGTTTTGGTTCTTTTTTCAACTATGTTGGTATTTGCATATATAATTGCAAATACCAGAGATTAGTCTTAAATCAGTGCACTCTAGTATTTGGTATACAAATGGAAGATTCACTTTATTCACTCCATCTCCAAAGGAGCTGAGGTACCTGGCTAACAGGTGGTTAAAGTGAGAAGATCTGAAATGTGGTCTATCTTCAGAACCACCCAGAGATCTTTTTAAAAACTTCCTGGGACACTGTCCAATGCTGCTGAATTAGAAACTCTTAAGAAGGAAGTAAGGAGGACTTACTCAAAGACCTGACCTGTTTATTTTTTAATACCACCTAAGTGATGTTAGAAATTGGGCAGTTTTGTGAACAGCTACTTGTTAATTGGCCAGTTTGAAACCAGGTAATATTAGGAGAAAGTGTCACTCTACAATTTAATAATAGTATGTGGCTTTATTTTATACCATGTATAAACATATGTAGTATGTCCTTTACAATTTCCTTTAGAAGATTTGTTTTAAGCCTATTGGCTTCCAGTAACAGAAACGCAAAGAGATTTTCTGGCAGTACATTCTGTATTTCTGGTTCCTTGCATTTGGGCCAATTCTGAAATCAAAAGGTGCTGGAAAATGGTTTGAGGAAGTGAAAGGCGGCTCTCTAGCAAGTAATCAGGCTTCAGGTTGGTGTGAACAGCAAATGAATATTCAATTATTTGTATGTCAATTGCTTGTCCACCCTTCCAGTAGAACTATGACATCAAGGTGTAATAAAGGTACAATTTCATCCAGCTTTGCTGACTTTAGATGTTTCAATCATAATCGAAAACACTCCTTTCAATCAAATCACAGATACTAGCATTATTCAAAGAGTGAATAATGCAGTAGAAATTTCCAATTATTTTGCTAATCCCTTTCAAAACAAATAAGCCTTCTGATATTTCCACTTATGTGTTTGTAACTTAATACAATATAATAATTTAAATATGGCTTGGGTAATAAATATAAAATTTAACCAACAATTTTTCTTTCTACTGAGGGAAAGAGATGGGGTGAGAATAAATAATGGTAATTCCCTACACTCAGTTTTTACCATAAGAAGGATTTGAGCAGGCAGGTGACTCCCTGGACCGCATGTCCCTAACTTTGCGACCTGAGCGTCATCAACTCTACTCATTCAAGCGAGGGGCATTTTTTCAAATTTTCAATTAAAAAATGTATCTTCATTAAACTCAAGAGATTTCTTAAAGGATTTTTAACATCTACCAAAAAGCCCATGGTGATATCATTTTATAAGTTGAGATTGCTCTTTAACTAAGCCCAAATATTTCCAAGTTTATGTTCTAACATTCAAATTTCAAGTAACTTCTCAATGCACACTCCAATGTCACATTCTCAAAGTTAAAATGCCAAAATTTTAAATGGTGGTTTATAGTGTACTGTATGCCAGTTTTGACAGTAGTTTCTTTAAAATGTTTCTAAGATAAAAGCTTAGTTTTTTTTTTTTCTTATGAAACAGGATCTTGCTCTCTTGCCTAGGCTGGAGTGCAGTAGTGCAATCACAGCTCACTGCAGCCTTGAACTTCTGGGCTCAAGCGATCCTCCCACTTCACCCTCTAGAGTAGCTAGTACCACAGGAACCCACCACTACACCTGATTAATTTTTAATTTTTTTTTTTTTTTTTAGAGATGGTGTCTCACTGTGTTGCCCAGGCTGGTATTGCACTCCTGGGCTCAAGCCATCCTCCCACCTTGGGGTCCTAAAGTGTTGAGATTAGAGGCATAAGCCATCACACCTGGCCTACGACTTAGTTTTTAATTATAAGATAATTTGCCATGTCACAATGAAGGAGCCTTATCTATAGGATGATTCAGATTTGGAAAGATCCCAAGTCAATAACTGAAAGAACCCAAGTCTGAATCCATAGGTATTCTGAGTTAAAAGGACACTGCTTTGCCTATTCTTATTTGAGAACCCTTTAGAATCTGAGCATCATGGGAGAAAGCAGCAGAGTGGATTCTAGTTCTTTTCCAAATCACTTTAGCTGGGGAACGAGTGACCATATAGGCTGGGAGAGACCATAAAGTGGACCCGAATAGCTTCAAGGCAAAGGAGGGAAGGACCAGACCAAGGGAAGTAATATATTTCTTCTGTTGATAAAAAAGCTGTTACTTTTCAAGGTTGCCCCAAACCAATGGTTTCTTGTGTTCCAAGTTATTTAGCATTCTTTTTAATATCATGGATTCAAAAAGTCCTTTCCTTCTCCAGGAAATTTTTAAATCATATTTAGTTAACCAGCCAGATTTATGAAAATTTCATTTGAAGTACAGTATTTTTGAAATATTTGCTTGGCCACATAATGCAATGCCCAAAGTGCCTTCAGATTTTTATTCCTAAGTGGGTTTTCATATTCAATTAAATTCTCTGGCATCAAAGCTATGTAAGAAACATTCTGGGCCAAAGATATTTCAGTTACCTTTAAGTCCTCTAGGGAACACCTCTCCAAAAAAATCAGGTCATTTATTCTTGAAACTCATAAATGTCAATGCAAACATACCCTGAAGGTTCATTTATCACATAGAGGTTGAGAGAACATATGATTGGAAGTAGAATGAATAGTAATAACTTCTGAATATGTTCCATATTTTTGTACGCTCTGCAGTCTCCAGTATCAGTTTTCTTTTGCTACTCCAGAGCTGGAATTTATTAAGGTATATTAAGGATAGGACTGAGATTCATATTTCAAATATTTTGCCAGTCTCCCATGCAAAAGCAAAAAAAAAATAAAAATAAGTTTCACTGATATTGATAATTCTCACCATTGCTGACAAGTTTCACTGTTTTTTTCTTTTTTTCCAGCTGAGAAAATATTTGCTGTTGAACATCTGGCTAAGGAATGTTCAAAGTCCAAAAAGGTCTTGTGTATTATCTGAGTGAACTTTTATGGGGGAAAAAAAAGTAACATGCATTTTTCCAGAAATGCATTTTCACAGGAAATACTCTTTCATGAGAGTCAGAACATTCTAAACATAAAAAGATAGAATGAAAGACTTTGATTAGTATTACAAATTATTGTCATGTGAACATTGAAACATGACATTCTAGGAGGCTCACCTTAGAACCATAGAACCCACTGACAGCCACGGCCGGCAGACTTAGACAACGCATGTGCTGGACAGCACTGTCTACTCACACTTGTGTCTGGCAGGAGACAAACAGGCAAAGCTCCCAGAATTCAGATTAGAATGCTCTTCCCTGCTTGTGTCAGTGCTTCCCTTGAGGACCAGGAGGAAAGTAGATAAAATTTCTCTTATGGAATCATCTGGTCAGGCCCTTGACTATTTAGAGTTGAGTTCAAAGAATTTTTGTGCTGAAAGTATGTGTGTGGGTGGAAGCAGTGGTTGTGAGTATAATTCAGCATTGGGAGACCTAGCACCAGATTAAAGAGTAAATTTGTACATGTTTGTGCAAACACATACAAACCTCCATGAACTATAGTATCTGTGAGGTTACTCTAAAAATCTACCCCCAGTTGTACATCAACACAGGCTGAAGAGACCCTTATAAATTCAAAAGCATGAAAAATCCACCAATGGGCCGTATAGATTAGTATTTACTTGTGTTTCACTGGAAAGCCTTTGAATGAATCACATTAATATGCTTCAGAAACAAATAGCAAAAATACTACTCAATTTGCACATCTGCACAAAATGAGACCTTCATGCCATATTATGTGTTATGTGAACCTGCAAATATAGGGCCCATATCCTGTTCATTATAGAACCTCCAAAACCTGGCAATCCTGTCTGGATTTAAATGTGTCCACTTCATATAATGATTTTTAGATCTGAAAAGGGCCAGAGAGATCATCTAGTCCAAACTTCTCATTTGGCAGTGTTAGGCAACAGGGGTACCTTAATGGCGCCGGTTCCGGGTTCTTCTCCCCTCCTTGACCAGGCACTGTCTGAACCCGCCAAAGGAGGGCCAATCAGAAAGAAGCATCTCCCGCCTTCCCTTGGGCCCGCCCCACGTAGGCCCAAGGGATATAAAACCCAGCACAACAGCAGCTCTCTCTCTTCTCTTCTCTCTCTCCCCCGCGCGACCTGACCTCTACCTCTCCAATAAAGATCTCTTGGCTGCCACCGGTGTCATCTCTGACTAGCCTTGTCGCCCCTCAGGCAGAATAAAAAACTGTGATAGAAAGTAGAATATTTTTCTAAAATTACACAACTCACAGATTCGGAGCTCTTACCTCTTTCTAACATGCTGTGAAGATTTCTTTATAATCCTTGTGTTGGTATTTCTTGCCCTGATAGGGAATAATTTTATTTTGGGTTTTCTATTAACTTCTGAAATCATTAAATTATTTTGTGAGACATTGTTTAACTCCTAAAATGCTGCTGTGGAGATCATGAAATATACATGTTAGAAAACTGAGGCTAAAAAAAACTAGGGCTGAATACTGGTTGGATATAGTACGGACAACCTCACACCTGAAAATAATGCTCATGGAGAGTCTCACCAGAATAAGCTCACTTATGTTCTCTTTTTCTCTCTCTCTTTCTGATTTTCTTTCTCTTTTTTCTTTATAATAGTTTGACAAATATAGTCGTTACCATGACCAAGGAAAATAATTCCTTCAGAAATGTGCAGCCAGATATATATCAGAAATAGATATGTTAACAATTTCTCTTGAAACATGATTATTTCTGTCAGAATGGTGATAATTTTCCCATTTAGTTACTGATAAATTGGTTTTGTTTTGTTTTGGCAGGGTGATTTATTTTTTTATGTACAAAAGCAAAAAATAAAAGTTCCTTTGTAGTGCTTAGTGGTTAGGGTTTGGGTTGCAAGCTCTTCTGAGGGAGCTCACTAGCAGAAGATACTGCCTTACAAGCCCAATTTTAGTTGTCCTTTCCCTGAGAATCCTATAGATTCATACCCAAGCAACAAAGCAGCAGCAGGCTGTACCATTTCCTGTTTTCTCCATAGCTTTAAGTTGCAGACCCAATTTTCCCTGGTGAATCCTATTTGAAATCCAGCATTCCCACACAGTGTTCACGTTTTCTCATTTTCAAAATGAACAAACAAAGGACTATTATTAACAAAACCAAATTGCTGAGAACAATGTTAGCCTCATGCAGGCAACAAAACCAAAAACAAATAAATAAACAGAGGCCTCAGTCTCAAGGGAAGAAAGTTACTAACAATCCACTAGATGACTACCTTCTATTCCCTAGTGTCTCCTATTATTCAGAGACCTCCTTGGACTATAATAAATTAGTTGGACAAATTATTCCTCTCACCAGACTTATTCATCGTCTAAGAGGGGTTTTAGCAAAGGAAGCTTTGTCTGCAAGTGACACATTGAAGGCATCTGTTTAACAGATTCATTTCTTTAAGGGTCTCTGAGGGTTGCTTTCATCAGGATAGAGTGTGAGGTGCACTGGGCTTTTCATTCTCCTAGAGTTCACACCCCATTTATCACTGTCAATCTTTCTGTTGCATCTCTGACCTGTCCTTTCCCTACCCTCTGGAGTCTCTATCTCTGCTGTCAGGGGGTTGGCTCAACCTGTTTTGTAGAACACATGCCTGTCACTCAGATGTTTCATGGACGCATTTTACTTCTAGTTTGGTGAAATCTATTTTCCAAAGATCATAAAGTAAAAGCCAATATCTTTTAATCAATAAATGCATAACCATATTCCTGTACTCTCCTCAGCATAATCATTAAGATTTATTTTCCATCCTACATGGGCTTGATGAACATCAAGAATATTTATTCAAGAAGGCATTGCCACAAATACTAGAAAAAAATAAAAAACTGCTCTCTTTCCAGCCTTCATCTCTCCAATTCATTCTTCAGAGTGCAGCTACAGTCATCTTTCAAAAATGCAAGTCTGAGCACATCATAGGCCCTTGAATAATTCACCACTTTTCTTATAATAAGCCTTAATTCTTTAGGATGATGTTCAACACCCTTTACAATCTGGCCTCTGCCTCCCTCAAGACCAGGTTTATCTTTCAATCCACCACTCACTTCCCTTGTGACTTGTATACCAACTACCCAAAATGCCTTTAGTTCATCTACTGAGTGCCTTATCTAATGACATACCCTCACTCTCTCACTTCCAGGTCTTTGTAGATGGAGTCCCCTCTGCTTGCAACATTCTTTCCCCTTCCCTCTCCTCCTCCTTTGGGTGACTCCTATTTTTTATGTTGCATCTTAGCTGCCAGTACTTTAAGGAGGATACCTGTTCCTCCAAGGCAGGGCTAACTGCACATAGTCCCCGATACTTCTCTTACTAGCTCCTAGCAATTCTGTTGTAATAGCCTATTTTTTTCCCCTCACTAGTCAGTAAGTATATTTTGTCAGGGTAAGGAGTGAATCAAATAGGTCACTACAGTCCCAGCATCTAGTACAAAAACCACAAAACATAATAGCTTGTTAAATGGTGAGCCTACAACTGTGAAATAAGAGCTTTACTTAACACCCTGCTGGTGGTGGTGGTGATTATAGCCCTTATTTTCAAGATGCTTGCAATTTAGGTCGAGTGAAGATTATTTACCCCCAAAGATATTAATAAAAGAAATAAAGTATATGAGTATAGAATACAAATGCTGTGTTAATAGAAAAACAATTACCATAGTATTTCATAGGAAAAGGAGATCAAAAACTGCATTCCAAGGAAACACTTAGAGGATAAGATTGGCCTAAACTGTGAAAGACTGAACTGCTTTCATAAAAGTAGAAAAAGGGAAGAATTAAAGGATCAAAGGGAAGAATTAAAGGATCAAAGGAAAGAAAAGTCCAGATGGAAAAGCATATATGTGAGGCATAAATACATGTTAAATAAACAATTACCAGCTCATTAAACCTGGAAGAAAGAAAGGAAGAGCTGTATGACAAATTCTTTCATTCCAGCAACATACATGGGGCATTTACTATGTTCCAGAAGGTGTTCTCAGCATCTGCGGTATGCCAGTGGTTTAAAGAACATGAACACCACCCTCAACGAGTTTACCACTCCAGTGGAGGGACAAACACAACAAATAATTATATACAGGCCCACAATCCCTTATCTGCCAAATCAAAGTCCAAAGACATCTAAAAATTGGTAGTTTTTCTTAAATTGTCAGTGAAACTGACCTGACCTGAAGTGACAAGCAGTTATGTACAGTCCTTATTGTAGCTAATGTACATATTTCTGTGTTTTGCTTCAGAAATACAAATGTATTTGAAAACACAACTCACTAAGATATAATACATGGTATATGCACTGCATTCTCTGCTAAAATATGAAAAAGACTAAATTCTGAAGCACATCTGCTCCCAGGGGGTTTTGATGGGGATTGTGGACACAAAGTGTTGTTAGGAACAGTGCCAGGGAAAAAAGAAAGAGGATCAGGGTCAGGGAAATCTGGAAGACAGGAAAGCAAGCAGGGACATGGGTGCAGCATTACATAGGGTGATCAGCGTAGGCCTCTCTGGGAAGGTGGGATTTCAGCATCTTCACTTCCAGATGTTAGGGAGTTAGCCAGGCAGACAGCCAGGGCAAGAGTGTTCCAGGCAGCAAAAACAAAAGGGCAAAGGTGCTGGAAGCAGCAGAGACATAAATAAGGAGAAGAGAAGGAAAGTAGGTCAGAGAAGTAAGAGGAGGTGCTCAAAAAAGATCTCTAGACCACTAGATTCTCATTAACATAGTAACTTGATCTGACTTATCTTCTAAAAGCATCATTCCAGCTGATGTGTTAAAAATGAACTACAGGAAAATAAGAGTAGAATCATGGAGACCTATTAGGACGACACTGGCTCCTAATTTATATGGTGGCTCAGACCAGTGTGTTGGTAATGGAAATGGTGAAAAGTAGCCAGAATCTGGACTGCTTTTGAAGATAGAGTCAACAGGACTTTTTAACAAATTGGATGTAGGTATGAAAGAGAAGAGTCACAGATGACTCCCAGATTTGGGGCCTGAACCGTTGGAAGAATGGAGACGGCACCATCTGAAATGGGGGAAACTAAAGGTGCAGCATGTTTGGAGGGGACAGTCAGGAGGGGTTGTTTTCTTATGCTGAATTTGAGACACATCAAACTTTCAAGGGATGAGGTAGAGTTAGAGATACAAGTTTGGAGTTCAGAAGAAAAATCCAGCCAGGACATAAATTTGAGAGTTATTAGCATAGTGTTGCCATTTAAAGTCATATGACTGGATTATAAATCTAAGGAAGTAGATGCCGGTAGAGAAGAGAAGAAATCCAAGGGTTGAACCCTGAGAAGCACAGAAGATAAAATAAGGGGGGGGACATATTGAGGAAGGTACATGTATGTATCTCTAGAATTAATATTCACTCTTACTCCAAGCCCTCTCAAATAGTATAGAACTCAAGATTGTAGACAGAACTCAATAAATCCAGGAATCCCTAGATATGGCTTGGGAGGTATAAATAAAACACCTTAGAAAATGAGTATACATTTCCTGTTCTTTAAGATATCGGCTGGGAATAGAAACAAGAATTTACTAAAGTACTGCAGCTCTCCAGTGCCTAATATATTCCTGGCAGGATTCAAATGAACATTGAAAACATGCCATTCAGACCCAAATTTTATTCCCACAGAGCTGGAAGAAATGTAATAAATGCTTTTCATTATTATTACAATAAGCATCAATTATGGTAACAACGGTGTTTGCTGCTGTGGTTAGAACTAATTGGCAGACGGTAAAAGGTGCCGGGCAGCATTCTAAGTGCTTTGTGCTTGTTAACTCATTTACTCTTAGACACCAACTCTGTGCAATAAATAATATTATTAACAAAGAGGTTAAAAATATTGCCCAAGGTCACATTGTGGTGAGTGATAGAGTTTGGATTTGAACTCCAGCAATTTTGACTCCAAAGTCTACTCACTTTACTATCATGCTAAACTTCTTAGGATAAGCACTTGTTACTTCGTATCAGGTTGCTGTAATAAATTCTAAAAGTAAACCTATTTCTCTAGGGTGATAAAATGTTAAACCAAACATTACCTGGGGTTGGCATCAGAGAACACAGACTCAAGTTTATGCTCTCTCTAGCCATGTGCTCGTGAGCAAACAGTTTAAAACTGTATCTGATTCCTTTTATGCGAACTAAGGATGACAATGGCACCAACCTCAACCTGGTTTTGAGGGAGTAAGGCAAGTACATAGGGAAAACAGTACTCTGTAAATTGTAAAGCACAAATCTAAGTTATCTTCTAGTACCTGACATACGGGAGAAAACTTTCTAGGAAGAAAATGCTTTATTTTACCATGACAGTGGCACCACGCTGCAAAGTGACAAGGTGCCATGCCAATTTTTAGAGTGGGGAAGCCTTACCTTGTTATAGTTTTCCCCAGAGGCAAGACCTTGGTCCCTTGCTCATGCTTCTTCCCTCTCCCCTTTTCTTCTTTCACAAAGTACTCTCATTATTCATTAGGACTCTGACCTGAAATTGTACCTAAGGGCCCATCACCCCTGTATGCCTACTTTCCCCTTCATCCTGATAGAGACTCAGAAGATGACCTCAGTAACAACTCTCTGGGCTGGAATCTGTAGAAGCCTCTAGTGCTAAGCCACTTGCCTGGATTATGTGTTTTATAAGTCTTCCGGGGCAGCAAGTGCACAATTATTTTTGAGAAAGTGGAACAATGGCAAAGAAATTCTTGAAATATTAGTAATCTTTGTAAGGCTGATTTTATGCCTCCAAAAATTTCCTCTTCTTTAATAATTCCATCTGAAGGCATTTCTCTAAGTGTGCTGGTTGTAAAGGAAACTGTATGGCTTTGCTTCAAAGTGTGATCTAGGAGCAATAATTTCCTCCTGTTGAGGGCTGAGCTGTTTAATAAGGAGCTTTAAGAAGCCACTCTGCCACAGGTTAAAATCTGTGAACTGACTTAGACTGATAGCCAATGACTACATTCTCACTTCCTACTTGGACAAAAGTTAATTTGTGTTTTACAAGATTAGCAGGTGGTAAAATCTTCTGAGATAAATGTGCAATGCAACCAACAATGCTTGACTATCATATTTATCAACCCTGCAATGTGCCTAAATAATGTACCTTGCTCCCAGTTTTACACCATGACCCTGAATTCTGCATTTTTTTTTGAATCCCATCAGGAAAATTCTCAGATGAAGAAATGAAGGATACAAAATCATGGCTACTGAAGCCACCACTGGCTTTTGGTCTTTTCCAAGGCTATATTCCACGTGGGAGGAAATCACCACCTTTGTCATGAGGATCTATTTCAGGTCTCATGGATACCACTACTGTAAATTTCTGAGAAATAATCCATAGAAATAAGATAAATAACATAGAAATGAAACAACTTTTTCTTTCTAATATTCATTGGAAAAAAATTAAAAGTAGAGCTCTGCTTTCTACTCATGGTGCTTTGAAGCAGGCTAATATTTTGAGGGGCTCTTCTTTGAGGAATATCTCCAAATACTGTGTTTGAGAAAAACAAATGAACCTATTAATCCAACCAAAGCATTAAGACACTATCTGGCTCAGCTGGTGGTAAGATGTTAAAGAATCCTACAAAAATCTGTGTGTGATAAAATGCAATCCTATGGAGAGAAAAGTGGGCTGTTAAAAACTTATAAGCTCCTTTTTTCTGTTTATGAAAATCAAAGGAAACAAATCATAAATAATCTTTAAAGAGTTCCTCAGAGACCCAGCTGCCAACCTCACCACTAGCCACCAAACACACGCTTCCTCCACCACAAACGCAACGTGTGCTTTTCATTATCCAATCACAAGCGGAACATGCTCAAGTGTTTACACAAAGGTTTATCACTGTGGAGCAAAGTCATGATTTTAATCAAATAATCGAGATGTTTAACATCCACTTAGGCCTTTCTTTGATTCATTGACATTTATAGACTTGGATTGCTACAAGACCGTAAATATTCTCTAGCTTCCCACCCCACCTTTCCCCCATCTTGCCCAAGGTCCACTGTCACCACTACCTACATACCACCTATGTAATAAACCAGTTTATATTTATAAATTTACAAAAAAGTATAATTATCTACTTACCTGCCAAAGGTGAATCAAAAGTCCTCTTAAATTCTCCCTATTTTTTTTACTTGTTAAAACAGTTTTATTGAGATATAGTTAATGTATAATCAATTGCACTAAAGAATACTATTTGATAAGTGTTCAAATATGTATTCACTAAAACCATCACCAAAGTCAAGATAATAAAAATTTTCATCACCCCCCCATAAGTCACATCATACTTCTTTTCAATGTTTCCCTTCCTCCTTTCCCTACCCTTCTCTAGCTCCAAGCAATAATGGATCTGTTTTCTATCACTACAAATGAGTTTGCAATTTGTAGAATTTGATAGAAGTGGAATCATATCATATATATTTTTGCCTGGCTTTCACACAGCATAACTATTTTGAGATTCATTAATGTTGAATGGTTCATTTCTTTTTATTGCTGAGTAGTATTCTATTATATGTATACACAACAATATGTTTGTCCATTCATCAATTTCTAGACAACTGGGTTCTTCCTAGTTTTTGACTATTTGAAATAAAACTGCTGTCAATATTTGTGTACAAATCTTTTTATGAACATTTACTTTTATTTCTTTGGGTAAATATCTGGAAGTGAAATGGCTGAGTCATATAATAAGCATATGATTAGTTTTTTAAGACACTGCCAATCTGTATACCAAAGTGATTGTACCATTTTATATTTCCACCAGTAGTGTATAAGAGTTCAAGTTGCTCCATATTCTCACTAACACTTGGTATGATCAATATATTTAATTGTATCCAGTCTAATAAGTGTGTTCTAGTGTCTCATTATGGCAGAGTGTGAATATCATACTCTACCACCTATATTTGTGTCATCATTGAGTTGAGAAAGATCAGACATACAATGACTTTGCACATGAATGTAGCTCCAGAAAATACCTAGTGTCTTCAGGGGACTTGGTCCCTGTGCTGCCAGCCCTCCTGCGAGCTTCTCACTTCCCACTTCTCACACTATGCTAACCCCTGCCTCAGCTGCTACTCCCCTTACTCCACCATTTTTTCTATCTCCCAAAGGGAAAATGCTGGACTTATTGTCCTGCTCTTTATCTTGAACACATTTCCATATCAGCACATATACATCAACCTTACCTTTTTCAAGAGCTGCATAATATTTTATTCTATACAGGCCCTTTAATGAATGTAACCACTCCCTATTAATGGGCATTTCACAAGTTTTCATATTTTTGTTATTATACAAATCTTGTTCATGCCTTTTCACATACATGTAAATCCCCATTAGGAAATCACTGCACATGTGGTTTTGGTGCTTTTCCTGTCTCTCCTTCTGTGCATGTTCCCCACACATAAAGAAATACCACTTAAATCCTTAAATTGACAGCTAACATGCCTTTTTATGAAAAGAAAAGTCAGCCAGGCAAAGAGAAGTGAGTGACCTCCAACATCCCCTGAATTTTTACAGCCCTGGCACTACTTCCTAGAGAGGCAGTATGGCTTGGTGGGATAGGCTTTGAGTCATACCTGACTTAAAATCCAGCTCCACCTCTAATTATCTTTATCCCTACCAGCAAATTACTTGACTATGCCTTCCACATTGCGAAATGGAGTAATTGGGGGAATACTCATATAAAACACATACATTTTTTTCCTCAGGTACAGAACAATCACAGGAGATGTTACCCTTAGTGCTGGGACAAGTATTGGAAATACCCACTGAGCCAGGAATTTTCCTTTCTGTTGCCAGATTTGGGAAAGTTTGGGGGGATAGACCTAACAAGTTCTTAGGAGACTGCACGGGAAAACATATTTAGAAGGCTCAGGGCCAACTAGTACAGACAAATACTTCAATCGCCACTCCAGTCTGTCCATATTCATCTGCAGAAGAATATCTGTGTAAAGGATTATACCTGAGATTTAGAAGCTTAATAAGCATTTACTTATCTCCCTACATATAATAAAATCTATTTATTTTATGCTTGTTTCATTAGTTATTCTGTATCCTAGACACAAAATTGTGGTTTATTACATAGGTGGTATGTAGGTAGTGGTGACAGTGGGCCTTGGGCAAGACTCAGTGCTGTGCTGGCTTCAGGTTTGACCCAGCACAGTCCCAGTGGTGATGGCCACAGGAGTGATTGTGTCACCCTTCCCCCAGCTCCAGGAAGCTCAGCACAGAGGGAGAGAGAGAGAGAGAGACCATTTGTTTGGGAGACAGAAGGGAAGAGAAGAAGAGTCTCTGCCTGGTAATCCAGAGAATTCTTCCAGATCTTATCCAAGACCAACAAGGCATTACTTGTATGAGTCTGCAAAAAATACAGCCTTATTGAGCTTGGGGTGCCCCCTAAAGCATATACGGTTGCGGTGACCGAAAACTTGGATCACAATACTCAAGTCCCTTGGAATACCTGGAAAGCCTTCTTAAGAAGAATGAGTAAAAACAAGCCCAGACTGCGAAGACTACAATAAATATCAACTCTTCAATGCTTAAACACCAACAAACATTCACAGGTATCAAGAGCATCCAGGAAAACATGACCTCACTAAATGAAGTAAATAAGACACCAGGAACCAATCTAAGAGAGAGAGATGTGACCTTTCACACAGATAATTCAAAACAGCTATTTTGAGGAAACTCAAAGAAATTCAAGATAACACAGAGAAGAATTCAGAATCCTATCATGTAAATTTTACAAAGAAATTGAAATAATTAAAGCGTATCAAGGAGAAATTCTGGAGTTGAAAAATGCAATTGACATATTGAAGAATGCCTCAGAGTCTCTCTTTTTTTTTAGCAACAGAAATTTACTCTCACTGTTTTGGAGGCTAGAAGTGTGAAAGGAAGATGTCAGCAGGACTGGTGCCTTCCAGAGGCTCTGGGGGAGAATCTGTTTCATGTGTATGTCCTGGCTTCTCATGAGCATAGGCAATGATTGGTGTTCCTTGGCTTGCAGATGCATCACTCCAGTCTCTGCCTCCAGCTTCTGCTTGTGTATCTCTGTGTCTTCACATGGCTGTCTTCTCATAGAAACATCATCATATGGAAATAGGGGTCCATCCCACTCCACTATGACCTCATCTAAATTTATTACATATACAAGGAACTTCTTCCCAAATAAGGTAACATTCTGAGATACTATGGGTTAGAGTTTCAACATATTTTTGGGAGGACACACAATTCAACTCATATTGGACTCTGTGAAATTACTCAAGGAATAGCTTCATAATGCATGAGAAATAAAAATTGGGGCTTAATTTGAGACGTTACAAACTTAATGTTTGTTCAAATTGACTTAAAGGAAGGGGGGGGTGTAAAAAGGAGGACGAGGAGGGGCAACTTGTAGAAATGGAACCCAGAGAAGGAAGGGGGCCAAGAGAGCTCATAGCTAATTTCTACAAAATAAAAAATGTCCTTGCTGTCTGTGAGCTCTTGGCAGCTTTAGGTTGAGGACCGTACCCTGAGCTGTCTTCTCATCTCACAATACTGCCTAATTGTACACTCACATTTTGTCCTACAATCCATCTCCATACATTTTCTTCTTCCATCTTTGCCCCTCCAGTCCCTCCAGTTCTGCCTGGAGGCTAAAGTGAATGAAATATATCTACTGTTGTACATTTAGATCATTATAAAAAACACTTTGAGTCTCCACATTCAAATTTCCTTGCAATGTTAGATTGCTTGCTCTAGTTTAGCCTATTAACTATGGGGAAAATACATTGACTATATTTTACTTCTCTATTTTGTGATATTAACATTTGACTTTCAACTAATCATTTAAATGTGTGCCACTGGAAAACACAGCTTTATAATTGCCTCTGTATTTACATTCCTCAGGGTTGAAGCATAGCAATTTGAATGGATGCAGTTTAAGAATTAATATAGATAGACAAAAATGACAGAGAATTGTAAAGAGGCTCCATGGTTTTGGGAGCTATTCCCTGGCAATCCCTTGTGTTTGGTTTAAAAAAAAAAAAACAAGGCAGATGTTGAGTGCTCTAGGCTATTCTGCATTTGTGGAATTTTCCACTAGGTAATATGCATTCACGTCACATAGACAGTGAGATTTCCTGCAGTGAAAGTACAGATAAAAAGGCTGTGCAACTTGGTGATAATTGTGCTCCATTTAAGCAAAACATCAACTGGTGCATTTTTTTAGATAAATTGGATTTTATCAAAATTGAAATCTTTTTCTATACTTTAAGTTATGGGATACATGTGCAGAATGTGCAGCTTTGTTACATGAGTATACAAATGCCATGGTGGTTTGCTGCATCCATCAACCCATCATCTACATTAGGTATTTCTCCTAATGCTATCCCTCCCCTTGTCTTCCACCCCCTGAAAGGCCCCAATGTGTAGTGTTCCCCTCCCTGTGCCCATATGTTCTCATTGTTCAACTACCATTTATGAGTGAGAAGATGCAGTGTTGATTTTCTGTTCTTGTGTTAGTTTGCTGAGAATGATGGTTTCCAGCTTCATCCATGTCCCTGAAAACAACACGAACACATTCTTTTTTATGGCTACATAGTATTCCATGGTGTATATGTGCCACATTTTCTTTATCCAGTCTAACATTGATGGGCATGTGGGTTGGCTCCAAGTCTTTGCTATTGTGAATAGTGCTGCAATAAACATACGTGTGCATGTGTCTTTATAATAGAATGATTTATATTCCTTTGGATGTATACCCAGTAATGGGATTACTGGGTCAAATGGTATTTCTGGTTCTAGATTCTTGAGGAATCGCCACACTGTCTTCCACAATGGTTGAACTAATTTACACTCCCACCAACAGTGTAAAAGCGTTCCTATTTCTCCACATTCTCTCCATTGGCTGGAAAGGGACCTCATATTCTGTGTTTGTCCTGACTGGCTAGCAACTTAGAACTTTTTAAAAGAGGCAAAGGCAGAGGAGAACAAAGGAAGGAGGAAGTAACTTGTGGAATGCTGAGAAACGTAAAAACATCTTCAAATAAGGAAGAGGAACAGGCTGTGACCTAATGCTTGTTTGGACTAGTATAAGCATGCTAGGGCAAATATTTAGGTTAAATTGTGGGAGCTAAAAACAAGTACATTGATTTCTTTATTACAGCTAGCAGATATTTAAGAACGTTAGCACAGGTCTTTGAATAAATTTTGCTTCTAAGAGAAGTTACTATTATTCCTAATTAGATGGGGAGGAAAGTCTTTGAAGAGGAACCTCTACTTTACTTTTTACAACTCTAATGATAGTTTCTTTTGCTATGCAGAAGCGCTTTAGTTTAATTAGATCCCATTTGTCAATTTTGGCTTTTGTTGCAATTGCTTTTGGTGTTTTATCATGAAGTCTTTGCCCGTGCCTATGTCCTGAATGGTATTACCTAGATTTTCTTCTAGGGTTTTTATGGTTTTAGGACTTACATTTTAATCTTGAATCCATCTTGAGTTAATTTTTGTATAAGGTGTAAGGAATGGGTCCAATTTCAGTTTTCTGCATATGGCTAGCCAGTTTTCCCAAGACCATTTATTTTTTTCTCAGGTTTGTCAAAGATTAGATGGTTGCAGTTGTGTGGTGTTATTTCTGAGGCCTCTGTTCTGTTCCATTGGTCTATATATCTGTTTTGGTACCAATACCATGCTGTTTTGGTTACTGTAGCCTTGTAGTATAGTTGAAGTCAGGTAGCATGATGCCTTCAGCTTTGTTCTCTTTGCTTAGGATTGTCTTGGATATACAAGCTCTTTTTTGGTTCCATATGAAATTAAAAGTAGTTTTTCTAATTCTGTGAAGAAAGTCAATGGTAGCTTTATGGGAATAGCATTGGCTCTATAAATTACCTTGAGCAGTATGCTCATTTTCATGATGTTGATTCTTCCTATCCATGAGCATGGAATGTTTTTCCATTTGTTTGTGTCCTCTCTTATTTACTTGAGCAGTGGTTTGTTCTCCTTGAAAAGGTTCTTCACATCCCTTGTAAGTTGTATTCCTAGGTACTTTATTCTCTTTGTAGCAATTGTGAATTGGAGTTTGCTCATGATTTGGCTCCCTGGTTGTCTCTTATTGGTGTATAGCAATGCTTGTGATTTTTGCACATTGATTTTGTATCCTGAGACTTTGCTGAAGTTGCTTATCAGCTTAAAGAGTTTTGGGGCTGAGACGATAGGGTTTTCTAAATATACAATCACGTCATCTGCAGAGGTAATTTGGCTTCCTCTCTTCCTATTTGAATATGCTTTATTTCTTTCTCTTGCCTGACTGTCCTGGCCAGAATTTCCAATACTATGTTGGATAGGAATGGTGAGAGAGAGCATCCTTCTCTTGTGCCAGTTTTCAAAGGGAATGCTTCAAGCTTTTGCCCATTCAGTATGGTATTGGCTGTGGATATGTTATAAACAGCTCTTATTATTTTGAGATATGTTCTATCAGCACCCAGTTTATTGAGTGTTTTTAGCCTGAAGGGGTGTTGAGTTTTATTGAAGGCCTTTTCTGCATCTATTGAGATAATTATGTGGTTTTTGTCATTGGTTCTCTTTATGTGATGGATTATGCTAATTGATTTCTGTATGTTGAACCAGCCTTGCATCCCAGGGATGAAGCTTACTTGATCATGGTGGATAAGCTTTTTGATGTGCTGCTGGATTCTGTTTGCCAGTATTTTATTGAGGATTTTCACATTGATGTTCATCAGGGATATTGGCCTGAAATTTTCTTTTTTTGCTGTGTCTCTGCCAGGTTTTGGTATCAGGATGATGCTGGCCTCATAAAATGAGTTAGGGAGGAGTCCCTCTTTTTCCAATGTTTGGAATAGTTTCAGAAGGAAGGTACCGGTTCCTCTTTGTACCTCTGGTAGAATTCAGCTGTGAATTCATCTGGTCCTGGGCTTTTTTTGATTGCTAGGCTATTAATTACTACCTCAATTTCAGGGCTTGTTATTGGTCTATTCAGTGACTTGACTTCTTCCTGGTTTAGTCTTGGGCGTGTGTATGTGTCCAGGAATTTATCCATTTCTTCTAGATTTTCTAGTTTATTTGTTTAGAGGTGTTTATAGTATTCTCTGATGGAAGTTTGTATTTCTTTGGGATCAGTGGTGATTTCTCCTTTATCATTTTGTATTGTGTCTATTTGATTCTTCTCTCTTTTCTTCTTTTTTTTTTATTATTATACTTTAAGTTTTAGGGTACATGTGCACAATGTGCAGGTTTGTTACATATGTATCCATGTGCCATGTTGGTGTGCTGCACCCATTAACTTGTCATTTGGCATTAGGTATATCTCCTAATGCTGTCCCTCCCCCTTCCCCCCTTCCCCCTCCCCACAACAGTCCCCGGAGTGTGATGTTCCCCTTCCTGTGTCCATGTGTTCTCATTGTTCAATTCCCACCTATGAGTGAGAACATGCGGTGTTTGGTTTTTTGTCCTTGCGATAGTTTACTGAAAATGATAGTTTCCAGTTCATCCATGTCCCCACAAAGGACATGAACTCATCATTTTTATGGCTGCATAGTATTCCATGGTGTATATGTGCCACATTTTCTTAATCCAGTCTATCATTGTTGGACATTTGGGTTGGTTCCAACTCTTTGCTATTGTGAATAGTGCCACAATAAACATACGTGTGCATGCATCTTTATAGCAGCATGATTTATAGTCCTTTGGGTATATACCCAGTAATGGGATGGCTAGGTCAAATGGTATTTCTAGTTCTAGATCCCTGAGGAATCGCCACACTGACTTCCACAATGGTTGAACTAGTTTACAGTCCCACCAACAGTGTAAAAGTGTTCCTATTTCTCCACATCCTCTCCAGCACCTGTTGTTTCCTGACTTTTTAATGATGGCCATTCTAACTGGTGTGAGATGGTATCTCATTGTGGTTTTGATTTGCATTTCTCTGATGGCCAGTGATGATGAGCATTTTTTTATGTGTTTTTTGGCTGCATAAATGTCTTCTTTTGAGAAGTGTCTGCTCATGTCCTTTGCCCACTTTTTGATGGGGTTGTTTGTTTTTTCCTGTAAATTTGTTTGAGTTCATTGTAGATTCTAGATATTAGCCCTTTGTCAGATGAATAGGTTGTGAAAATTTTCTCCATTTTTGTCGGTTGCCTGTTCACTCTGATGGTAGTTTCTTTTGCTGTGCAGAAGCTCTTTAGTTTAATTAGATCCCATTTGTCAATTTTGGCTTTTGTTGCCATTGCTTTTGGTGTTTTAGACATGAAGTCCTTGGATTAGTCTGGCTAGCAGTCTATTTTGTTAATCTTTTCAAAAAACCAGCTCCTGGATTAATTGATTTTTGGAAGGGTTTTTCATGTCTCTATCTCCTTCAGTTCTTCTCTGATCTCAGTTATTTCTTGTCTTCTGCTAGCTTTTGAATTTGTTTGCTCTTGCTTCTCTAGTTCTTTTAATTGTGATGTTAAGGTGTCAATTTTAGATCTTTCCCGCTTTCTCCTGTGGGCATTTAGTGCTATAAATTTCCCTTTAAACACTGCTTTAGCTGTTTCCCAGAGATTCTGGTACATTGTGTCATTGTTCTCATTGGTTTCAAAAAACTTATTTATTTCTGCCTTAATTTCATTATTTACCCAGCAGTTGTTCAGAAGCAGATTATTCAGTTTCCATGTAGCTGTGTGGTTTTGAGTGAGTTTCTTAATCTTAGTTCTAATTTTATTGCACTCTGTTCTGAGAGACTGTTATGATTTCTGTTCTTTTGCATTTGCTGAGGAGTGTTTTACTTCCAATTATGTGGTTGATTTTAGAATAAGTGCTATGTGGTGCTGAGAAGAATGTATATTCTGTTTATTTGGGGTGGAGAGTTCTGTAGATGTCTATTAGGTCCACTTGGTTCAGAGCTGAGTTCAAGTCCTGAATATGCTTGTTAATTTTCTGTCTAATATTGTCTAATATTGACAGTGGGATGTTAAAGTCTCCCACTATTATCGTGTGGGAATCTAAATCTCTTTGTAGGTCTCTAAGAACTTGGTTTATCAATCTGTGTGCTCCTGTATTGGGTGAATATATATTTAGGATAATTAGCTCTTCTTGTTGCATTGATTTCTGTACCATTATGTAATGCCCTTCTTTGATTTTTTTGAACTTTGTTGGTTTAAAGTATGTTTTATCAGAGAACAGGATTGCAACCCCTGCTTTTTTTTTTCTTTCCATTTGCTTGGTACATCTTCCTCAATCTCTTTATTTTGAACCTATGTGTGGCTTTGCATGTGAGATGGGTCTCCTGAATACAGCACACTGATAGGTCTTGACTCTTTACCCAATTTGCCAGTCTATGCCTTTTAATTGGAGTATTTAGCCCATTTACATTTAAGGTTATTATTTTTATGTGTGAATTTGATCCTGTCATTATGATGCTAGCCGGTTATTTTGCCCATTAGTTGATGCAGTTTCTTCATTGTGCCAATGGTCTTTATACTTTGATTTGTTTTCGCAGTGGCTGGTACTGGTTTTTCCTTTCCATATTTAGTGCTTTCTTCAGGAGCTCTTGTAAGGCAGGCTTGGTGGTGACAAAATCCCTCAGCATTTGCTTGTCTGTCAAGAATTTTATTTCTTCTTCACTTATGAAGCTTAATTTGGCTGGATACGAAATTCTGGATTGAAAATTCTTATCTTTAAGAATGTTGTATATTGGCCCCTACTCTCTTCTGGCTTGTAGGGTTTCTGCAGAGACATTCACTGTCAATCTGATGGGCTTCCCTTTCTGGGTAACCCGACCTTTCTTTCTGGCTGCCCTTAACATTTTTTCCTTCATTTCAACCTTGATGAATCTGAAGATTATGTGTCTTGGGGTTGCTCTTCTTCAGGAGCATCTTTTTGGTGTTCTCTGTATTTCCTGAATTTGAAAGTTGGCCTGCCTTGCTAGGTTGGGGAAATTCTCCTGGATAATATCCTGAAGAGTGTTTTCCAACTTGGTTCCATTCTCCTCATCACTTTCAGGTACACCAATCTAACATAGGTTTGATATTTTCACATAGTCTTATATTTCTTGCAGGCTTTGTTTGTTACTTTTCATTCTTTTTTCTCTAATCTTGTCTTCACACTTTATTTCATTAAGTTGATCTTCAAGCTCTAATATCATTTCTTCCGCTTGATCTATTCAACTACTGATACTTGTGTATGCTTCACGAAGTTCTCATGCTGTGTTTTTCAGGCTCCATCATGTCATTTATATTCTTCTCTAAACTGTCATTCTAGTTTGCTATTCTTCTAACCTTTTATCAAGGTTCTTAGCTTCCTTGCATTGAGTTAGAACATGCTCCTTTAGCTTGGAGGAGTTTGTTATTACCCACCTTCTGAAGCCTACTTCTGTCAATTCATCAAACTCATTCTCCATTCAGTTTTGTTCCCTTGCTGGCAAGGAGTTGTGATCCTTTGAAGGAGAAGAGGCGTTCTGGTTTTTCGAATTTTCAGACTCTTTGTGCTGGTTTTTCCTCATCTTCGCTAGTTTATCTACCTTTGGTCTTTGCTGTTGGTGACCTTTAGATGGAGTTTTTGTGTGGTCTTCCTTTTTGTTGATGTTTTTGCTATTGCTTTCTGTTTGTTAGTTTTCCTTCTAACAGTCAGGTTCCTGTTCTACAGGTCTGCTGGAGTTTGCTGGAGATCCACTCCAGACCCTGTTTGTCTGGTTATCACCAGTTGAGGCTGCAGAACAGCAAAGATTACTGCCTGTTCCTTCCTCTGTAAGCTTCATCCCAGAGGGGCACCCACCAGAGGGCAGCCAGAGCTCTCCTGTATGAGGCGTCTGTTGACCCCTGCTGGGAGGTGTCTCCCTGTCAGGAGGCAAGGGGGTCAGGGACCCACTTGAGGAGGCAGTCTGTCCCTTAGCAGAGCTCAAGTGCTGTGCTGGGAGATGGCTCCTCTCTTCGGAGCTGGCAGGCAGGAATGTTTATGTGTGCTGAAGCTGTGTCCACAGCTGCCCCTTCCCCCAGGTGCTCTGTCCCAGGGAGACGGGAGTTTTATTTATAAGCCCCTGACTGGGGCTGCTGCCTTTCCTTCAGAAATGTCCTGCCCAGAGAGGAGGAAATCTAGAGAGGCAGTCTAGCCACAGTGGCTTCTCCAAGCTGTGGTGGGCTCCACTCAGTCCAAACTTCCTGGTGGCTTTGTTTACACTGTGAGGGGAAAATCAGCTACTCAAACTCAGTAATGGTGGATGCCCCTCCCTGCACCAAGCTTGAGCCTCCCAGGTCGACTTAAGACTGCTGTGCTGGCAGCGAGAATTTCAAGCCAGTGGTTCTTAGCTTGCTGGGCTCCATTGGGGTGGGATCTGCTGAGCAAAACCACTTGGCTCCCTTACTTCAGCCCTCTTTCCAGGGGAGTAAACAGTTCTGTCTCACTGGCATTCCAGGTGCCACTGGAGTATGAAAAGAAACTCCTGCAGCTAGCTCAGTGTCTGCCCAAACAGCTACCCAGTTTTGTGCTTGTAACCCAGGGCCTTTGTGGTATAGGCACCTGAGGGAATCTCCTGGCCTGTGGGTTGTGAAGACCGTGGGAAAAGCATAGTGTCTGGGTCGGAACGCACCGTCCCTCACGGCACGGTCCCTCATGGCTTCCCTTGGCTAGGGGAGGGAGTTCCCTGACCCCTTGCACTTCCCAGGTGAGGCAACACCCCACTCTGCTTCTGCTTGCCTTCTGTGGGCTGCACCCACTGACTAACCAGTCCCAATGAGATGAACCAGGCACCTCAGTTGGAAATGCAGAAATCACTCACCTTCTGTGTTGGTCTCACTGGGACCTGCAGACCAGAGCGTTTCCTATTAGACCATCTTGCCCGAGAAAAAACCAGAGTCTCTTAATAGCAGAATTGATCAAGCAGAAGCAAGAATTAGTGAGCTCGGAGACAGGCTATTTGAAAATACCTGTCAGAGGAGACAAAAGAAGAAAGAATTCAAAGTAATGAAGAACGCTAACAAGATGTAGAAAATAGCCTCAAAGGGACAAATTAAGAGTTATTGGCCTGAGGCCAGGTGCAGAGGCTTGTGCCTGTAATCTCTGTACTTTGGAAGGCTGAGGCAGGTGGATCACTTGAGGCCAAGAGTTTGAGACCAACATGGCCAACAAACCATCTTCTGTCTGACCACAATGGAATAAAACAAGAAATCAATAAAAAGAGAGCTTTTAGACACTGTACAAACATGTGGAAATTAAACAGTATGCTCCTGAAGGCCCAATGGGGCATTGAAGGGATTAAGAAGGAAACTGAAACATTTCTTAAACAAATGATAATGGAAACACAACATTCCAAAACCTATGGGATACAGCAAAAGCAGTGCTAAGAGAGAACTTTATAGCTACAAGTGCCTACATCAAATAAAGTAAATGTCAAATAAACAACCTAATGATGCATCTCAAAGAACTAAAAAAGAGCAAATTAAACCCAAAGTTAATCAAAGAAAAGAAATAATAAAGTTCAGAGCAGAAATAAATAAAATTGAAATAAAGAAAGCAATACAAAAATTCAAGAAAACAAACAGTTGCATTTTGAAAAAAATAAACAAAGTGACAAACCTATATCCAGACTAAGAAAAAAGAGAGAAGACCCAAATAAATAAGAGATAAAAAGGGAGACATGACAACTGATACCACAGAAATTTAAAGGATCATTAGTATCTACTATGAGCAACTATATGCCAATAAATTCCAAGATCTAGAAGAAATGGATAAATTCCTAGACACATACAATCTATCAAGAATGAACCATGAAGAAAACCAAAACATGAACAGACCAATAACAAGTAATATGATGGAAGCCATAGTAAAAAGTTTTCTAGCAAAGAAAAGCCTATGACCCAATAATTTCACTGCCAAATTTTACCAAATACTTAAAGAAGAAGTAATTATTATCCTACTTAAACTATTCCAAAAATAGAGATGGAGGGAGTTCTTTCAAACTCATTCTACAAAGTCAGTATTACCCTGATACCAAAACCAGAGAAAGACACATAAAGAAAGAAAACTACAGGCTAATATCTCTGATGAATATTGATGCAAAAATCCTCAACAAAAAAACTAGCAAACTGAATTCAGCAACACATTAAAAAGATCATTCATTATGACCAAGTGGGATTTATTCCCAAGGATGAAAGTATAGTTCAACATATGCATATCAATCAATCTGATACATCATGTCAACAGAATGAAGGACAAAAGACATATGATCATTTCAATTGATGCTGAAAAAGCATTTGATAAAGTTCAACATTCATTCATAATAAAAACTCAAAAAACTGGGTCTAGAAGGGACGTACCTCAACATAATAAAAGCCATATATGACAGACCCACAGCTAGTATTATACTAAATGGGAAAAGACTGAAAGCCTTTCTCTAAGACCTGGAGCACTACAAGGATATCCACTTTCATCACTGTTATTCAACACAGTACTAGAAATCCTAGGTAGAACAATCAGACAAGAGAAATAAATAAAGGACATCCAAATTGGAAAGGAAGAAGTCAAATTATCCTTGTTTGGAGACAATATGATCTCATATTTGGCAAAACCTAAAAACTCCACCAAAAAACAATTAGAACTGCCAAACAAATTCATTAAGGCTGAAGAATACAAAATTAACATACAAAAATCAATAGCTTTTCTATATGCCAACAATAAACAATCTGAAAAAGAAATAAAGTAATTCCATTTACAATAGCTACAAATAAAATAAAATACCTGAAAATATACTTAGGCAAAAAGTGAAAGAGCTCTACAATGAAAACTATAAAATATTGATGAAAGAAATTGAAGAGGACACAAAAACATGAAAAAATATTTTATGTTCATGGATTGGAAGAACTAATACTTTTTAAAGGCCCATATTATTCAAAGCTATCTACAGATTCAATGCAATCCCTATCAAAATACTGATGACTTTCTTCACAGAAATAGAAAAAACAATTCTAAAATTTATATGGAACCAAAAAAGACCCAGAGTAGCCGAAGTTCTCCTGATCAAAAAGAACAAAACTGAAGGAATCCCATCACCTGACTTCAAATTATATTAAAGAGATATAGTGAAAAAAACAGCATGGCACTAGCATAAAAACAGACACATGAACCAATGGGACACAATAGAGAACACAGAAACAAATCTGTACATCTACAGTGAACTCACTTTTGACAAAGGTGCCAAAAACATACATTGGGTAAAGAATAATCTCTTCAATAAATTGTACTGGGTAAACTGGATATCAGTAGACAGAAGAATGAAACTAGATTTCTATCTCTCACCATATACAAAAATCAAGATGAAATGGATTAAAGACTTAAACTGTGAAACTACTAAAAGTAAACATTGGGGAAATTCTACAGGACATTGTAAAGGGCAAAGATGTCTTGAGTAATACTCTACAAGCACAGGCAACCAAATCAAAAATGGACAAAAGGGATTACAGCAAGTTAAAAAGCTTCTGCGATTAAATAATGTAATTGTATATTTAAAAATAAAGAGTACAAATGTATTGTTTCTAACACAAAGGATAAATGCTTGAAGTGATGGATACTGCATTTAACCTGATGTGATTACTACACATTGTATGCCTGTATCAATATCCCATATACCCCATAAATACATACACCTAGTATGTATCCACAAAATTTTTTTAAATTTTGGTTTGTCATACATTTAACATACAAAAAATAGAATCTTCATGGATTTAAAAATTTTGAAATTTAATATATTTTGATGGAAATATCACTACAAGTTGTCTTGTTTTGTGTTTTGTTTTGTCACCTAAGCTGGAATGCAGTGGCATGATCATAGCTCACTGCAGCTTTGAACTCTTGGGCTCAAGCATCCTCCAGCCTCAGCCTCCTGAGTAGCTGAGACAATTGTCAATTTTTATAGAAAACCAAATCGGTTGTCCATACTAAAAAATCATATTTGACCCATTCTCTTCTTCTATTTCTACCATCAGTACTACAACCAATAATTACCTTAGGGCCTTATACTAAGACTAGTGGTGAGGGGGCAGATAATAGTGCAAATGTTTTAGACTTTCAGCCTCCAGCTAAGAAAGAAGCACACTGACATTGTGTGAGTGAGGAACAATGGCTAGCAGGGTGGCCAGTGCCAAGTATGAAGAAGGTCTTTGGTTTGAATCTGTTAAAATGAAGCCCCAATTATCTTTGCAGCTCCCAGCACAGTGCCTGGCAAAGGGGCCAGTCAATAAAAGGCTTGTTGAACTGAAGCAAACCTGTGATTGAATCCTGGAAGAGCAAAGAGACTGACTGGAATGCCACCTCCTATTCTTGCTTTTTCTCTCTGTTGTATTGAGGGGCCAAGAAAATCTGGAAAGAAAGGCAGGCAGAAAAGAGGAGTGATTGGGAATTTAGGGATGAACTTGCAAAACACAAACTAGAAAGTCGCCATCCTGCACTACAAGTGTTATCTATATACATCACAACTGGTGAAGGTAGATATCCAGTTTAAAACCCACTGGTACCTGGAACCAACCCAAATGTCCATCAATGATAGACTGGATTAAGAAAATGTGGCACATATACACCATGGAATATTATGCAGCCACAAAAAAGGATGAGTTCATGTCCTTCGTAGGGACATGGATGAAGCTGGAAACCATCATTCTGAGCAAACTATCACAAGGACAGAAAACCAAATACCGCATGTCCTCACTCATAGGTGGGAATTGAACAATGAGAACACTTGGACACAGGGTAGGGAACATCACACACTGGGGCCTGTCATGGGGTGGGGGGAGGGGGGAGGGATAGCTTTAGGAGATATACCTAATGTAAATGACGAGTTAATGGGTACAGCACACCAACATGGTGCATCTATACATATGTAACGAACCTGCACATTGTGCACATGTACCCTAGAACTTAAAGTACAATTAAAAAAAAAAAAACCTGCTGGTACAAATAAGCTGGCATTCACACCTCCTATTTTTCATTGTTTATGTCTTCAAAAAGTTGATCAAGGCACACATTCCACAGGTCTACAGGTGACCCTGAGACTCAGGATGGGGTTGCTTCCTTCATCATTGTGGTTGCAGGGACAGAGTAAATATCAAAGTTATCAGCGTGCAAACTGTGTTTTCTTTATCTAATTAAGCTCTGACAACACTTTTATTACAATCACTTTACCCTTCCAAGGTATCTTGCTCTAATTCTCAGTAATTGGTAGGCTGATTATAACAGCTCTTGCTTCCTTAATTAGGCATGTTTCTTACTTCAGGGCTAATGTTGGCTTCTCATTGTCTCAGCTAATAGGTTTTTAATATTTTAAATTATCAGTTTGTTTTTCTTGGCCCTCTTACACTAAAATTAATCTTTCCTCATGATGTGTTTGCTGTTGTAGCGAAGGCTGAGGCAAGACCCAGGTAGCCACGGAAAGATGAGCCAGCCCCAGGATGTGGCCTCTAGCCAAAGGAGTCCAGGTGTTTTGAATTACAAGTGGAATGAACTGTGTTCCCAGCGTGGGATTCCCAGATCAAAATGAACTTTGGGCTAATGAAGTGAGAAACGACTGCATCCAGAAAGGTTAAATGAGTGGTTTCTGCCTCCAAAATTGCTGAGCCCCTGTGTGTTGCACATCTAAATAATCTCTTTTCTAGTTCCTATGAAAGTGATTCTCCAGGCCTCCTTCTCTCAGCCCCTTTCCTAGTTCTCAATTCACATGACCTAAAAGATGGGAATGCAATAGGAAGTTGACTATTCTGTAGACATCCCAAAGTTCAGAGAGGGATAAAATGTTTTCAGGCACTTTCGAAATACAAAGTTTAAATTTAAATGATCTTTAATAATAAGAACGCAATTTACAATCTGAGAATGCACATTATCTCAAATGGTATCATTAGGCCCATTGTATTTAGCTGAGGGAACTGAGACCCAAGAGATTAAGTGATGTCCCAAAAGATAATACAGTTAATTCATGGCCAAATTCAGAATAAAACACAGGTTTCCTAGCTGCAAGACTATAATTATTTCATTTTCTTGCCCCATCCATTGCTTTTAAAAAACCTTCCAATTTCTCTATTCTACAATTCTGAAAACAATAGAAATATGAAACTTGTAGATTTAAAATCACCCTGATTTCTTTGCGATAATTTTTTGTATAGGCTTTTGTCAACAGGTCTTACAATATATAGCATATTATGCACCATTATATAAAAGATTGGCATGCGGTAAATATGACCCACACCAAGGGAAAGGCAATGGAGTGCCTTAAACCCAGATCTTATAGTTGTGAAAGTTATTGAAAGCCTATTATGTGACAGGCACTGTTCTAAGGGTTTACACGAGCTCACACACTCTTCACACAATCCTGTAAAGTCGGTAGTATTATTACTACTATTTTACATTACACTGCTAGTAAGCAGCAGATCTGGAATTTGAATTCAAGTAAGCCAATGCCCAAGTTTGTATACTAAATGCCCTGTTTTATACAAGTTGTTAATATTTAGTAAATTAAAATAGGCAAAAATATCCTTTGGGCAGTGAAACAAATACATTTTCTTAACTTTCCATCCGACCAAAAGAGGACACTAACATAAAATGATAAAATATAATGTATGAGATTCTTCCTAAATCTCTACTTATGAAAATCCTGCCTATAATTTACCTCTCAGAAGCATGTAAAATGAATACATAAACTAATACTGTTTTTTCAAAGACAGAGTCTCACTGTGTCACCCAGGCTGGAGTGCAGTGGCATGATCATAGCTCACTGCAGCCTCAAACTCCTGGGTTCAAGCAATCTTCCTCCTTCAGCCTCCCACATAGCTGGGATTCCAGGCACACACCACCACACCCAGCTAAGTTTTAAAATTTTTTTTGTAGAGACTGGAGTCTTTCTTGCTGCATTGCCCAGTCTGGTCTCAAACTCCTAGCCTCAAGCAATCCCCCTGATTTGGTCTCCCTAAGTGCTGGAATTATAGGTGTCAGCCCTGTGCCCGGCCTAAACTAATACTATGATCTTGAACCACAGTTGAAGTCAACTTTAGCTAAAATTCTTAAACACATTTTAACTGGATTCCTTGAATAAAATCCAAAAGATTATGGAGACATCAGCCATTCCATGGTGTTAGCATTTCAAAAATCTTTTAGAAAACTATTCTATCTTTTATCAAAATGATTCTAAGTCACTCTGTTAAATAACATGCAGAATTCAATGTTAGCTTGATTGAAATTTTAGTCATAAGCTAAATAATTGGTTTTTACACTTGTAACCATATTATTTCTATATCCTATCGCTTTTCATATTAACCAGCTCATTAAGAAGAATAAATTATGAATTATAAACTTCTGGAATTTATCCAATTTTTTAAGAAAATAGGTTGTTCCATTGAGAAGTTAAATGATTCATTTAGGAAATTACTCAACAAAACCATTCTCAATCACTCAATTAATTAAAATAAGAAATATCCTAGAAGAACAGAACCATTACTGTACTCTCATATTTCCAGACTATGGCTTTTGAGGTGTTTAAGTAAAATTATTTTACATCTGATGGAAGTCTGTAAAAATGAGATTATTTTCAGTTATTCCTGCAAATAGCAAGCATTTCTTTTCAGTTTTACTGTATGGTTGTTAGTGAAAATGATGATGCTCATAAGAAGGGAAAGAAAATCCTCTGACTTGCCATTTAATTCTTTTTCAAGAAAACTGATTTTTTCCATTAGGCAATTTGAAACTTAAGCAAAAATAGATATCCTGTCATTGATGGGGACCTTAAAAAACTAATGACCTTCTTCTGGAGACACTGGTCTGTAACCCTAATTTGGGTTTTGATGATGATGTATGCAGTAAAGGGGAATCAAACTGAAAGAATGAAACTACTGTTCTCTTTGTAAATTGTTTGAACAAACTGTGTCCGCAGACAATTCATCTGCTCCTCGTCTATATAAAGTATATCTTCACTATGAAAACAATAAACTTTTACATTATTTTCTTCTTTTGATACTTTTATTAAACAAATGGATAAATTCACATAGACTAGATTAGAGAAGACATTGCAAATGTAATTTCACTCCTCATAGGAGCCATCACCTGATATCATGGAAAGAATAGATGGTTTGAGAGTCATATCTGAGTTCCAGTCTAGCCTTTGAAACTTCCTATCTGTGTGACTTCTAATAATGTGTCTAGCCTCTCTGAGCTTCAGTTCCTATGCTGGATACCTTCTTTGTGTCCTCCTAGATGTACTGTCCTCATCTCCACCCTGCTCTCACAGAAGACCAGCAGGGACTATATTGTCAGACATCCTTGCCCCAATGGCTTCCCTTCAAACTCAGCTATGAGAAGACTGACAGGAGATTGAAAGGAGAGAAGTGAGGCTAGGTATTTATTTCCTTCTGGCAAAGTCATCTCTGGGCAGCTCTGTCTCTTGATTAAAGGTCACAACCTCTCTCAAGATACCATTCTCTTTCTAGGGTCCAGGGACTACTACCACTTTCTCCCCTTGTCCTTTGAGACAAGGTGTGGTAACAGCTCTGCTATGACTCGCCCTGGGAGATTGCATTATCCCCTGCAGAGTTTACACCTTGAGGACATCTTTGAAGAATTCCTTTCTTTAGCCATCCTTCATTTGTCTAATTCAGCAATGCCATCTGTCTCCTGCTGAAACCCTGACCGGTATAGTTCCCTAGCCTGTACAAATGGGGACAAGCTCACCCACCTCACTGGGTTATTGTAAAGATGGAAAAGATAAATGTGAGCAGGGCTGGGCACTTCCTTTGCCTTTATTATGCTTGTTGTCCTTATAATTCTTTTTTTTTTTTTTTTTGAGACAGATTCTCACTCTCGCCCAGGCTGGAGTGCAGTGGCGCGATCTCGGCCCACTGCAGGCTCCGCCCCCCGGGGTTCACGCCATTCTCCTGCCTCAGCCTCCCGAGTAGCTGGGACTACAGGCACCCGCCACGTCGCCCGGCTAATTTTTTGTATTTTTAGTAGAGACAGGGTTTTACTGTGTTAGCGAGGATGGTCTCGATCTCCTGACCTCCTGATCCGCCCACCTCGGCCTCCCAAAGTGCTGGGATTACAGGCGTGAGCCACCGCGCCCAGCCATGTCCTTATAATTCTTTAGCTCGATTATAAATGTTGTTTACATGCAAAAGTGAATTTATGATATGCTAAAGGATGGATTGTCAGAATCCTAGGTTTAAAAATCAGTGTGATATCTCTGTGTTACAAAGACTTGAATAATCAAGTGTTGGAGACTCAGGAGGAATCCTCCTTTACCAGAAATCAGGCATTTTGTTTTCTGGTCACACAATACCTTGTTGTATATAGAAGTAAGTAGAAAGAAACATAAATCTGGCCTACGTGCACATCCAGGCATATTACCTTCCCTTAAACTTAATTATGACATAGATTCTTTCGCTCACATGCTTTTTGCTGACCTTCTCCTTATTATCACCCTGCCCTCCTACTACATTCCTTTTTGCTGAAATAATAAAAATAATAATCAATAAAAACTGAAAGAACTCAGAGACCAGTGCCAGTGCAAGTCCTTAGTATGCTAAGCGCCAGTCCCCTAGGCCCACTGTTATTTCTCTATACTTTGTCTCTGTGTCTTATTTCTTTTCTCAGTCTCTCGTCCCACCCAACTAGAAATACCCACAGGTGTGAAGAGGCAGGCCACCGCTTCGAAGTGCAGCTCGCTGGCAGCACAGCGTTCTCGGGGAACACAGGAAATGGGTTGAACTGTGAATAAACGATTCCTCATTTCTCTATGGTCTTCTGCAGCAAGATGTCAACAGCTGTCTTTATTTTCTTATATTTCCCAGAGAATTACTTGGATCAACTGGAATTCACGCACAGATTCCGATCAGATATGTGCTCTGAGCCTAGTTTGCCTCCTGAAGGACAGCGACGTAGAGGTACTGTGGAAATTCAGTTACTCGCCCCTGCAGGCATAAGGATTCCACATTCTTCAGTGTCCCACACTTCAGACCATGCTGACATTGCTACACTGTATCTTCTTTATTTCATGTGTGCAAATTGACTAGTGTAGCACTAGTCAATCACTAGTGCTACAAATGCAGATGTGTTTCCACTTCAAGTTTGGTTCACTTTCAATAGTAAAGAACATCTCAATGCAAGGTTTAGATATTTAGCTGATTGTTAGACATTGGCTAAAATGGAACTCTTCCTGAGATAATCTTGCCGCATTTTCAAACAAATGGAGATCATGTGAAACCTCCTGAAGAGCATCTCAGCTGCTTCCAGTTCAGGCGATTATGAATATAGCTGCCCTCATTCTCGTGCAGATTTTGCAATGGGCATAATTTTAAAATGTAACTGGGTTAAATGTTTAGAATTTTAATCAGTTGTTTATATAATAAGACTATGTTTTCCCTTGTAAGAATTAGGTAGAATTCAGTAAAATCATTTTTAAAAATGCATTTTTAAAAAAGTTCTTGTTGATTCAATTTCTATAATAGATATAAGCCTACTCAGATTATCTGAGTCTCCTTTGGGTACTTATGATATAGTTTCTGCCTTTGAAGGAGTTTGTTGTTTTTATCTAAGCTGTCAAATTTGTGAGCATAGATTTATTCTAAGTATTCTTTTATTATCTGCTTGATATTAATGGGATCAACAGGAATGATTCTTCCTTTTATTTATATTATTTGTAAATTGTGTCTCCTAGTTTTTCTTGGTGGTTAGCGTGGCTGGAGGTTTATCAATTCTATTTATCTTTCCTATGAAGCAGTCCTTCGTTTTATTTTATCATTTCTATTATAATGATTTCTGTAAATAATTTTTTGTTCTATGTTTATGTCTGGTTTACATTACACTATAGTTTTTTCTGTAGCTTCCTAAGGTGGAAGGTAAGAAAACTGAATTAAGATTGTTTTTAGTTTTGTTTGTTTGTTTGTTTGTTTAAGACAAAGTCTTGCTCTGTCACCAAGGCTGGAGTGCAATGGCACGATCTTGACTCACAGCAACCTCCACCTCCCGGGTTCAAGCGATTCTCCCATCTCAGCCTCCCTAGAAGCTGCCATTGCAGGCACCCGCCACCACGCCCTCCTAATTTTTGTATTTTTAGTAGGGACAGGGTTTCACAGTGTTGGTCAGGCTTGTCTCAAACTCCTGACCTCAGGTGATCCACTGACCTTGGCCTCCCAAAGTGCTGGGATTACAGTGCGAGCCACTGCACCCGGCCTGTTTTTAGTTTTCTATTCAGCATTGTGAATAGAACTAATGCTCCAAAGTGTGCACTTAATAATTAAAATAATACATATTGTGTATTTTTCACCACAATAATGCTTTAAAATCCAATAATATCAGGTGACTGAAGCAGGAGAATAGCTTGATCCCAGGAGGCAGAGGCTGCAGTGAGCCTAGATCATGCCACTGCACTCCAGCCTGGGCAACAGAGTGAGACTCTGTCTCAAAAAAAAAAAAAAAAAAATCCAATAATAGAGATGATAAGTGCAGAAGGAGCATATGTAGATTCAGGAATGTTAAACATGGTAACTTTTTTTAAAATACAGGACATTTTCCAGGCCTCTTTCTGTGAGCAGACCCTGTCCTGGAGTGATGTCGTGCATTTGTGCGCTGCCTGTGTGAACACTGCCTACTTTGCAGTGATGAGGGTGGCTTAGCCAGGGACCCGAGGCTGTGTCTCCCAGGGCTCTCCTGATGGTGTCTTTTGCCTGCCTTCACCACCAAGGAGGGTGGCCCAGCAGCAGCTCAGCCCGTGCTCTCACCCACCTCCTCCACACATGCCAGCCCTATGTCCTCAGCACCCAAGGCTGCCAGAGGTCCTTCAGCAGCTCCCATGGCTGACAGTGACTCTATGTTTCCTAGGCTTCTTCTATCTCCAGGAGTGGGAGTTTCCCTCGCTGACTTCTTGGGACCTGATCCAGGCAGCACACTTGGTAAAATCTTTCTTTGTCTGAGATGGGAATTTTATTTCTTTTGATTTCTTTCTATTTTCTCTGAATTAAGATATGTAAGTCTTACCACGGACTTTATAGATGAGCCACAGAATTTCTTGGTGGGCAGAGGTATGTGAGAGCCCATTCATTGCCAACTTGGAACTTGTTCCAGATGGCAGTCATAGATGACAGTGTTAGTGACAAACTGCATGGCAGAGAGCATTGTCCTCAGGAGAAATGCATTCTTGAAAACAGCAGTGACTTTGCAACCAAAAATCATTTTTGAAAATCTCATACAACAATCTTGTGCATTTCCACAACTGTCTTCTGGGCTTTATTTGGGGGCCATTGCCTCGAGCACTATCTCCCAACCAGTTTTCTAATGTCACCAAGTGAAGAAAAGACCCATGAACACAGGACACAGCATGGTCTGACGCTCACAGTGTTTTCCTCTCTCTGCAGACACACTCAACGCTTCAACACCGTAGTGCGTATTCTGGGATCTCCCATTTGGTAAGGAAAAATCTTAGCTTTGAGAAAGGTGACACTTTCCTCCCTACTTTTGCTGGAGAACCACACTGGTTTGAGCTTCCTGCTGGAAATGAGGTTTGGGCAGTTTGGTGTAAAAAATGAAGAGTTTAGTCAACAACTGTGGCCATCCACTGCAGTTCCCAGAAGCAGTGATGTCATTTAAATAGTAATAGGGGTGCATCAGGGTGGGGAGGTGTGGTGGAGAGAGTCCGTGTGGAGTGATGGTGAATGCCTTTGGGAGTGTGTGCATTTCTCTAGAAAGCATGTTCCTCTGTGCAAAGCACGACCCAAGGATCAATGTTCTAGAAACAAAATTCCATCCCCGCATCAGTCAACACTTCATCCTTCACCACAGCTGTACCTGAAGGTTAGTTTAACATCCCCTGTCCTCAGATTGCAGATGGTGGAGAGATGAATTTCCCAAGCTCTCAATTTGTATTCTTGATTCTTCTATCAATATTTTTGCCTTAAATATTTTCCTCGATTTAGAAAAATGTCCCATGTCCCATGCCAATTTTATGCACACTTTTCCACAGAATAGATCCAGAAGGAACAGAGCAACACTGCTTTCACCAGATGGGGAGAATCTTGATACCAAGTGCGGTGTGAGACAGCCCATGAGAGGGGGATTACAGGCCAAAGTCTTCTGAATAGAGACATCCAAACCTGTGTCTCATTAACCTCGAGGGCCCTGCCCATCAGAGTGGCTTCCAGGTCATTCGGCGGCATTCATGGACGCACTGCCCACTCTCAGGTAGCTGCTCAGGTCAGCCGTCAGCAAGATTGATGGGTCATGGATTGAATTCATCAAACCACTGATGCACCAGCCCCGATGGCCACGTTTTCAGTTAACTTCCACTAACTGCTCATGCAAGATTGGTCAGTTGAAGGAAAGTATTTTTCCTGGCACAGCCGTTAAGTGGCAGTTGGCTTGGAACCTCCTGAGTTCTGAGCCAGGCTGGGGGCCAAACAGACCCCTGGTCCCTGGGGATGGTCACTGGTCATGTGCTCACCATAAAGCAAGGTCAGGGGTCGGAGGTTTCTGTTTGAATGATTGAAGCTCTTCTCTGGACTTAGCCACCTCCAGGCATCCACCTAGGAGAGATTCTTATTCACATAGGCAGTATGAATAGCCACATGAAAGAGAGGAAAATTATTCTATGAGATATATTGAATCCAGATATTGGTTACATGTTACTACAGATCATAAGTTAAAAAAATTTCCATTGTTCCCTATCATCAAGAAATACCAGTTTGTTAAGATAAATTCTGGCTTTTGAATCCAACAACCATAGTCATATCTTATTTCAAACCAACTTAAAATATGTTAAATATATTGATTTATTATTTTATAACAAAATAAACATAGAATTTCTCCTAAATATAGAATGTAATTTGCTTAAACATTTTTCCCGGGATTTGTAAACACTGCTACCCATTTATGCTTTTTTATTTATTGAGCCCAGATATTGCAAAATACTTTTCATATGTTTAGAATCCATCTAGCATATTTGGTAGATAATCATTTTCATAACTTTAACAAATTATTCAACTCATAGAACAGCAATTATTCACCAAACATGACTTGGTTACATTAGTTCAAGAAACCTATTTACTATTTTCATTTTGAATATGGGCTGATTATGATAATCACTGTAAGAAATTGTTTAAATAGACAAGATATTTGAGGAACTCTGAATTGTTATGTATTTCCTTAGCTGAAAAAAGAATATTTTAAAATAGAATTACAAAAGAAAAGAAAATATCTATTCTACTTCTAGGTCAATGGGAAAGTACATTTCTTTGTACTACATTGATATAATAATAGCTGAATATTCATAAGCCTTTTTTGTGCACTGTGAATGATACTAAACACTTTACATGTATTACCAAATTCAATCTTCATAACTCTCTAAGATAGGGTGTAAATGAGGAATTACATTTGATTGCATTTAGTAAAAAAATAAAATAAAATAAATAATACTGGCAATTAAATAATGATGTGGTTTTTGCATATAACAGGAGGTCCAAAACATGATCTCAGGCTGGTGCAGAAGTTCCGCTGTGTTCACAGTGACTCCATCTCCTTCCAGATGCAGTTGGGATCCACAATCTCATATTTAAAAAATGGCTTGAAGTTTCAACCATTGCATTCATATTCTAGGCAGGAACAAGAGGAAGGGAAAGAAGTAAAGGCAAAAAGGCACCAGCTGGCTAAGTGTCAAAGCTGTCAAAGCTCTAATTCATCATCTTTCACTCACATGTCTTGACCATTCTGCAAAGGATTCTGGGAAATGTAGTTATATAGCTGGGCACATTGCCAATGTCATCAAATTTATGGTTCTTTTAATAAGAAATAATGGAGAAATAGATATTGGTTAGGCAGCCAGCTGCCTCTATCATAGGGTCAGTTCCATTGTTTATCTCCATTTTATAGACGAAAAATCTAAGAAATTTGCTTTTGGATGTATCACTAGTAAGTAGAGCAAGTGGTACTACTAATACTAGAATCCACCAGTCTATAAAACCTAGACTTTTTATTTTGTTTATTAAAATGTATTTTTCTCTTTTTTCCTTTTTTTTTTTTGAGACAAAATCTTGCTCTGTCACCTAGGCTGGAGTGCAGTGGTGTAATCTCGGCTCACTACAGCCTCCACCTCCCAGGTTCAAGCAATTCTCCTGCCTCAGCCTCCCAAGTAGCTGGGATTACAAGCACCCGCCACAATGCCTGGCTAGTTTTTTGTATTTTTAGTAGAGATGGGATTTCACCATGTTGGCCAGGCTGGTCTCGAACTCCTGACCTCAGGAGATCCACCCACCTCGGCCTCCCAAAGTGCTGGGATTACAGGCTTGAGACACCACACATGGCCCTAAAATATATTTTTCTATTACCTTCATGCCAAAAGGTAAGCTTCAAACCTTTCCTCGGGCTTATTTTAAACATTTTCAAACCTATGGAAAAGTTGTAAAAGGAAAAGGAAACATTTTTATACCCTCCCCTCAGATTTATCAATTATTAGTATTTTATCACATCTGATTTTGTCTCTTTATATTTATACCTATACATAAATTTACACAGACATACATAGACACATAAACATACACACGTTTGTTTTACATGAGTGCACATATTTTATCTGACACCATCTAAAAGTTACTAGCAAACAATCAACATTACCCATTATGCCAAATACTTCAGATTGTATCTGCTAAGAACAAGGGCATTATCTTGCATAACCAAATACAGTTATCACCAGGAAATATAATATTAATATAATATCTATTATGTGATCTGTATTCGATTATCCCAATTGTCCCAGTAATGATCCAGGATGCCATCAAAGATCAGACTGCATTTTGTTTTCCTGTCTCTTTAGTCTTCTTTAATCGAGAGCAGTTTCTCTACCTTCTTTGCCTTTCATGGCACTGAGATTTTTGAAGAGTCTAGGCAGTAGTTTTGCTAAATTACACTCAATGTAGATTTGTCTCATTTGTCTTCAAATTAGATACAGATCAAATATTTTGGGGAAAAATAGCTCTATTCTTTTTAGTACATTACATCAGAGATGTTTGTGCCCTAATTGATGATATTTTGATCACTTGGCTAAGGCAATATCTGCCAGATGTCTACAATATCCATCAAAGTAGCTTTTTCCTTTTGTAATTAGTAATCTGAGGGTTAATATTTTGAGGCTATGTGAAAATACTTTCATTCATGATTTTAGCATATGGGATGATTCTTGCCTGAATCAAATTATTAGTACAGCAGTTGCAAAATAGTAATTTTTCTATTATATTTATACTATTCATTTCTTCCACATTTATATTTGGTATTCTTCTGCATAGATGGGCTTTAAGATTTGTTTTACTTTGGTTTAGTTCCATCATAGACTCATCAAATTTATTCCTGTTATTATTTATTTTGATGTTCACATTTTCCAAAATTTGGCCAATGGGAACCTGTTAAGCTAATTCTTGTGTTCTTTCGACGTGTCCCTATAATTTTTTTTTATACCAGTAGACTAAGACCTATCTTTTTTGAGCAATTTATTTTTTCTGTACTCACCTTATACTTTCTTCCTCTTTGCCCTAGAACTGATCATTTCTCCATGTTCTTTTCACTGAGATATGGTATTAGAAACCAAAATCGGGCCATCTGATGAGCTTACCAACAAGGATTGTTTTTGCTTTTAGATCCCTTTAATAGAGTATTTTTTGTTGTTAGTTTTGTTTTTTGTTTGTTTTTAATCACTGATACTTCTAATTCCAATCCAATACTACAAGATTCTTCTTCTTGTTCATCATTCCCACTGAAGGTGTACAAGGAATTCCTTTCAAAAATTAATTGAATTCCTTTTTATTTTATTCTCTGTGGCCATGTTATCTATTTAATGTCTAGTTAAGTTTGTTTACATCTGTATTCCAATTTAGGGGTTTTCCCATTCTTATTAAGATCATTTTATACTATGTTATACCTCCTTTAAAACAGCCAAATAACTGATACAGTAAGTCTTTCAGTATTACTCTTTTTAAAAGATGTTTAAGTTTTATTTTGTTTTTAATTGACACATAATAATTGTGTGCATTTATAAGGTATGGTGTGAAACTTCAATTACTATTCCTTTTAACAAGTGATTTTGCTTCCTTAAAATGAAAATAATGTCCTCATTGACTTAGATATTTAACCAGATCAAGATGGAAAAGAAAAATCTGAAGAGCTCACTATAATCAATGAGGTAGTTTCTGTGTGTGTGTGTGTGTGTGTGTGTGTGTTGGCTTAAAGAATAAAATAAATGGCAACAATCATGGGGATTAAAACAAATCTTTGCAATAGAGAAAAAAAGTTGGAGGGCAAAGAATTGTTTGCAAGGAACTTTCATTCAATTTACATGCAACATATATTAATCAACTCACAAACTTAGACGATCAAGAAATGTAACTTTATTTATTTTTTAACCAGATCTGATGTGAGCTGGTGTGCACCAGCACAAGCATAACAGATGTTAAATATTAAAATGTTCCATTATCAGTCAAGAGCATTCCTCTCCACTATCACTGCCACCCTAAGCCCTACTCCACAAAGCCCCAGCCCTCCAAATGTCCCAGAAATTTAAGAGATGATGTCAGGCACAGCAGGCAGCTGCCAGGATTTTTCAGCCAACCTCTGATCTGATTCGTTGGTAGGAGTGTTACACAGTTGCTAAATATTTAATATTACCCTTGCCTTTATTTAACTTTAATTTCAATTTTTAGTTCCCACTCCATTGAGTGGCAGAAACAATGTCAGTTATGCCAAGGTCCCCATCTGCTTTCCCAGGGGGGTTTACCTAAGTTCCAGAAAGCTTAAATAGGGCAAAAGCACTGGATATGGGGATCTGAAGATGAGTGTGGCAGAATCTTGCCCTTAGTATTGTTTTCTGTCTATATAGCAGCCACCAAGACACCCTCACAGTTGTTGGGGTCAATGGTTACTGGTTATTGATCTCGGAATTTCCCTACTGCCTCCCCTTGTTTTTTGTTTTTTGGGTTTTTTTGGTTTTGTTTTCCTTTTGAGACGGAGTCTCGCTCTGTCACCCAGGCTGGAGTGCCGTGGCGTGATCTTGGCTCACTGCAACCCCCCGCCTCCCAGGTTCAAGCGATTCTCCTGCCTCAGCCTCCTGAGTAGCTGGGATTACAGGCACCTGCCACCACACCCAGCTAATTTTTTGCATTTTTAGTAGAGATGGGGTTTTGCCGTGTTAGCCAGGATGGTCTCCATCTCCTGACCTCGTGATCCACCCTCCTCGGCCTTCCAAAGTGTCAGGATTATAGGCGTAAGCCTCCTCTCTTATTCCCAGCTAGCATGCAGGCTCTCTGGGGCTTCCCTGAACTGCTCTTGGAAACATGGAAGGCATCCTGCTGCTCCTACACAAGGGAGGTATGTGCAGAGATCAAGGGGCCTGTCTCACCCCATTGGTCTACATCAGCACCGTCCAGTAGAAATATAAGGCAAGCCACCTGTGCAAGCCACAAACATTATTTAAAATTTTCTAATATGCACATTTAAAACATAAAATGAAACAGCTGAAATTAATTTTAATAATGTGCTTTATTTAATCTGATACATCCAGATATCATTTCAACATGTAATCATATAAAAAATTATTAATGAGATAGTTTCCATTCTTTTTGTACTAAGTCTTCAAAACCTGGGTATCTCTCACACTTGACAGCACAATTTGGACTAGCCACATTTCAAATACCCAAACCCCACACTTAAGTTTTGGGTTAAAAAAACATGCAAATGTTGTTTCTGTTTTCACCCAGTGTTGGAATCAGGATTTCACTGGAGTCTTAGTTCCTTCCTGGATAATACCTGATCTGCTGGCCTCTGCTCTTGCATCCTCCAAACCCATGTGGAGTTTCTGTATCACTGTTCTCAACCACTCCCAGACAAAGCTTACATTTTAGAAAGAATGAGGCCCTTTCCCAAAAATCCTCTGGCCTCCTTTTTTGTTATGCACTTTCTTTCCCTGAGTCATGCTATGCACCAAAGGAGAAGAATATGAAATAAAAGGAAACAGGGCAAAAGCCCTGTTAATTCTGCAAAACATTTATTTAGTTCCTGCTCTAACCCAGAATTCACTTAAATATATCACAGGAAATTATAGTGAACATAACTGGACATCCACGTTTGCCTTGGAAAGTCCCAATGTATGTCTCTTTTCATGGCATAATTAAAAGCTCCCCTTTCATTTTCAAAACTGTCTTGGTTTGGATAATAAATGATAGTCACCTAATTATAGTCTCTAAATAGTATTACATTGTTCCTCATATATCCCTATGAAATAAATAACATTGTCTAAGTTTGCAAATAAAGACACTGAGCATCAGGAGGAATTAAGCGCTTGGCCACAGTCACAGAGTCAATCCAGGGGCAGAGTTCATTCACTATCCCTGGCATTAAAGCCCCTGTTCTTTCTCCTCCATTATGCATAGCAGTTTTGGTCATCCTAGGTTCTGCAGGGTTGGAAAAACTTCCTTTGGAGATTTCCCACCTCAATTCCAACTTTACTGCCGCTCAGCTGTCAGCTGGTTAAAGACTCAGGCTCTGAAATGTTCATAGTGTGTCTACCCTGTCCCAAAAAGGTCTCCCAGGCCAAGCAAATGTGGTTTAATCGTTGACAAAACAACCATTAATAACTCTAAACTTTCGAATGCCAGCTTCACTCAGGGAGAAAATTAAGAGACTTTTGATGACTTTACACCTCATTGGTCACTGAGGTTTGGAACGCAATAGTAGCAAGCTGCAAAACCTAGCAAGCCAAATAAAAGAAGGAGCTAAAAATAAACTGCCGAGTGCCTAACCTCAGAGGTGCATAGAGCTCCTTCCAAAACAGGCATAATCTAGAGGTAGAAAAGGATCGGTGGGTGGGGTATTTATCAGATAGAGATCTACTACTTGAATAGACAGGCAGCAGTGGCCCTAAATAAGGGGCTTAGTGGAACAAAGAATGCTTTTGCAGTTGGAGACATAACAGGCATGGAAGAAACAGAGATAGAAAAAAAATCTTTAAAGAAGAATGCAGAAAAAAAAATCTAGATGTGAAAATTTTATAAAACAGTACTACAGAGAGAAATTTTAAAAGACTAAATATAAACTGGGCTTACAGGAGCTTAAATTCAGCATCACCAGCTTTGATGATGGAATAAATGGGAAATACTGACCAGCAGTTCTCCATCCCCAATGGAGGCAAAGACAGAAGGAATGAGATTCAATTCAAGCAATACTGATTAGGTTAGGTACAAGGAACACTTTCTCCATAATAAGGACCAGGCTGGATTTTAAATACCTCATAACTATTGAAGATCCTCCTGTTACAGTTCAGAAAAGAGGGAAATGATTGACTTGGGTATACTTGGGCACCCGGAGCACTGTTATTCACTGCGGAGATCTGGATAGCATAAAAAGAAGTGTTTATAAATATTATTACTACATGTGTGCTCCATTTCTTCCAATTATATTGAAAACAGCTGCTATCAAGGAACAAACATTTGGGCCGTTCTGGGGCTGTAATTTTCAATTCCAGAATGCACCTATAAATATGACATTTAAACAGTGCTTTCAAAGGCTTAAATAAAATGTTTAAATTACAGGAGAGTTTTAACATGTTTACAAGTTCTAAGGAATTTTTTTTTAAAAAAGAGAGAGAGAGTTTATTCGCCACCACATTTTTCTTCTCATTCTGGCATCACCTTTGACCCTGGTTATGTTCCCTCAAGACAGGACTTAAAACCCTGAATTATGGGGAGGCTCTCTCCCCACTCCAAATCTATACTTGCACCCCTCCACTCCTGGAGCCCCATAGGTCTGCTAGGATTGAAATTTGCTTGCAATGATGTGCTGGTAAATCAAGTGGGCACCAGGGAGCTCAGATTTGCAGCATTTGCTGGTTTTCATAGTGTAAATATTCCCACCATGGCCGATTTCAAGGACAGCTATGTTTAACAAACAGCTTGCAAAATTCCTGAAAACATCACAGCATGTTTTCATGAGCTTGTGTGGGGATATCTATCATATTACTGGCAAGAGAAATTTTATGAATCCAATTCTCTGCCCCATGCAAGAAATATTCCAAACCTCTGAGCAGTCTTATATAAAAACAACAATAAAAATAACAGCTGCCTCTTGCTAATCACTCTTTATGTGCCAAGATTTGCAGTTCTTTAGAATAACATTATTGATCCTCTATGAAGAACTTCATAGAGGCTTCATAAGGCCATTACCATTACGTCCAGGAACAAAGGCTTGGGGGCTAATAACCTGAGCAAGGTCACAGATATTGGAAGTTTATAGAAGCAAAATTCAAACCCAGGTCTATCTGACTCCAAATTCCAGGCTTCACCTCTACCCTATCCTGCTTTTTTTTCAGTGAATCCAGTTATCCTGATGGTCTTTCAAAAAGCTCCACTCATCTTTCTTTGGTACTCTCCTGCCACTTTTCTTTACCTTCATTTTGGTCCCTCCTTATCTCTTATTCCTTACAAAGGAATTATTTGCCACTGGAGGGCAGGGCTGTGTCCCAGGCATCTTTATATACCAACAGTGCCCCGTAACTGCCCTATTAATGTTCCTGCATAAATAAATCAGTTAATTAATGGATTCAAAAAGAATCCAGGTCAGCTTTATTCCTTTGTTTAGACTGCTCAGCATGTCACATTCCCTGGGCATCAAAGCCTCAGGATTAAAGATAGAGGTGGTAATAAGAAGATGCAGTGGAACCTTACATTGAAGTTTATGAGACACTGCTACTACCTCCACTGGGTTTAGATTTTGTTTTGTTTTGTTTTGTTTTTAAAAAAAAAAAAAAAAGAGCTAAAAAACTTAAGTCAATGTATCTCCAATTGACTTGTGACTTAGGTTTGTTGTTGCCTATATTTACATCTCACATAGTCTTTAAAATGTAAAAATTTTAAATGGTCATTTCATTGCTTTCCTGTCTCCTAAATGATTGAGTATCACCTCTCCAGGCTGTAGGCTATAAGCAGTCACCCTGACTCACAGCTCTTTGACCTATAAAGTAGACTCATAAAAATTACAGCCTGGAAAGCAACATCTGGAGCAGCCCATGGACAAGGCTGATAAATCATTTTATGCATTCATAAAAACTTAAGAGGGGTTTTGAATGAATAATAATAATCACACTTCAAAAGAATCTCAGCAAGTACTTTTTTAAATGAGGCACATTGAGATTTTTAATTAGCAGTGTCTAATAGAGTATTTCTAAGTGTTTGGCTTCTTTTCATAATGTATAAATCAGTTAGGCAAGTCAACCTGCACTTTGAAGGCCTGTGACACATGTCAGATCCAAGAGATGTTAAATTTGATGTTGGTTAGATGTGGAAATCTAACTCATTTCACTTTTTCCACACATACTTGGGCTATAGGTGATCATTTCCTTTGCAGTATAAGCTCCAGGTCTCCATTTGATGACTCCAGTGCCTAAGGTAAGAGTTTTATGAGTATGCCAATTTTTGTGGCATACCTCGGAATAACTACTAAACTAAACCAGAAGATACTCTTTCCACTTATACCATTCTTTCAGTATATGGCACAGAATTATTTTAGCAAGTTTCTTTCAAAAAGACAACTTTTTCTTTGCTTCTCTGAACAAATGAAAGTACCTTGCACATTGAGGGCCCTCGGCAATATTGTCTGATTGACTTATTGAACTTTAGTTCTGGTAGGACAGCTTGAGGGAGAGATGGAGGTTCAGATTTTATTAGCTTAGAATATCTTTTCTGCCAACGGTGACTTGACCGTATCGTCTTTAAATACAAAAGATAGTTCATTATTCTGTAGCTTAGAATTCATGTGGTATATTGATGTTTCTTTTCTGCCCTCTTGGATACAGTAAAACAAAATTCTTTCCTTTTAAGAAATTTATAAAATTATGGCTCTCTGACATAAGTATTCTTAGACAATACATATCACGTATCTCATTTCAAATAGCTGTGATTCAGATCCCTACCCAGTTTTCTACTCTTAAAATGAAGACCAATTTTGAATGTATAATGATATGCTATTCTTTTTTAGAGTTCTTTATTCACTTTCCATCAATTTCATAGTCATAAAATGTCAGCATTTTTTCAAGTGTTAGAAAAATGTACAGAAGAAAAAAATTTGTAGGTGAGTTTCTTGTCCTTCCTAGAGTATTATTTATGAGGCATTTCATTTCCCCCAAAATAAGAAACTGGAATTTTCCATACTTCAACTGGATACAATCTAAGATGTTTTCTAAGTAGCAATGTCACACTTTACCATGATTGTAAATTCCATTTATAGTTTTTATAAAGTTAGATTTATACTCATGCAAACAAAACAGCTTAAAACCCACGATCAAGTAAGCTCCAACCCCGAATGCAAGGTTGGTTCAACGTAAGCAGATAAATAAATCTGATTCATCAGATACAAAACTAAAGACAGAAACCACATGATTAACTCAATAGATGCAGAAAGGGCTTTCAATAAAATTTAACATCCTTTCATGTTAAAAACTCAATAAACTAGGTATTGAAGGAACAAACCTCAAAATAATAAGAGCCATCTATAACAAACCCATAGTCAATATCATACTGAATGAGCAAAAGCTGGAAGCATTCCGCTTGAAAACCAGCACAAGACAAGGATGCCCTTTCTTACCATTCCTATTCAATGTATATTGTTGAAATTTCTGGCCAGAGCAATCAGGCAAGAGAAATAAATAAAGGGCATTCAAACAGGATGAGAAGGAGTCAAACTGTCACTGTTTGAAGATGACACGACCCTATACATAGAAAACCCCATTGTCTCAGCCCAAAACCTTCTTCAGAAGCAACTTTAGCAGTCTCAGAATACATAATCAATATGCCAAAATCTCTAGCGTTTCTAAACACCAACAACAGTCAAGCCAAGACCCAAATCACAAACAAAGTCCCATTCACAATTGCCACAAAAAGAATAAAATACCTAGGGATATGATTAAAATGGGAAGTGAAAGATTTCTACAAGGAGAACTACAAACCACTGCTCAAAAAATCAGAGATGACACAACCAAATGGAGAAACATTCCATGCTTATGGATAGGAAGACTCAATATTGTTAAAATGGTCATACTTCCCAAAGCAATTTATAAATTCAACACTATTTCCATTAAACTACCATTGACACTCTTCATAGAACTAGACAAAACTACTTTAAAATTCATATGGAACCAAAAAGAGCTCAAATAGCCAAAATAATCCTAAGCAAAAAGAACAAAGCTGGAGACATCACAATATCTGACTTCAAACTATACTACAGGCTACAGTAACCAAAACAGCATGGTTTTGGTTACTAAACAGACACAAAAACAGACACATAGACCAATGGAACAGATTAGAGAACCCAAAAATAAGATCGCACATCTACAACTATCTGATTTTCAACAAACCTGACAAAAACAAGCAATGGGGAAAGGATTCCCTATTCAATAAATGGTGCTAGGATAACTGGCTAGCTGTATGCAGAAGATTAAAATTGGACTCCTTCCTTACACCATATACAAAAATTAACTTGAGGTGGATTAAAGACTTAAATGTAAAACCCAAAACTACAAAAACTTTGGAAGACAACCAAGGCAATACCATTCAGGTCATGGGCATGGGAAAAGATTTCATGACTAAAGACACCAAAAGCAATTGCAACAAAAGGAAAAAGTTGACAAATGGGATCTAATTAAACTAAAGAGCTTCTGCATAGCAAAGGAAACTATCAACAGAGTAAACAACCTACAAAACAGGAGAAAATTTTTGAAAACTATGCATCTGACAAAGGTCTAATACCCAGTTCTTATAAGGAACTTAAAAAAAAATTACAAGAAAAAAAAAACCTCATTAAAAAGTGGGCAAAGGACATGAACAGACACTTTTCAAATGAAGACATATATGTGGCCAACAAACATATTAAAAAAAAAAAAAGCTCAACACTGCTGATCATTAGAGAAATGCAAATCAAAACTACAAGATACCATCTCACATCATTCAGAATGGCTACTATTAAAAAGTCAAAAATAGGTTGTGGAGAAAAAAGAACACTTATACACTATTGGTGGGAGTGCAAATGAGTTAAACCAGTGTGGGATAGTGTGGCGATTCTTCAAAGACCTAAAGTCGTAAATACCATTTGACCCAGCAATGCTATTACTGGATATGTACCCAAAGGAATATAAATCATTCTATTATAAAAACACATGTACACATACGTTCATTGCAGCACTATTCACAATAGCAAAGACATGGAATCAACCCAAATACCCATCAGTAGTAGACTGGATAAACAAAACATGGTACATGTATTCCATACACCATGGAATAATATGCAACCATAAAAATGAATGAGATCATGTCCTTTGCAAGGACGTGGATGTAGCTGCAGGCCATTATCCTTAGCAAACTAACACGGGAACAGAAAACCAGATACCACATGTTCTCACTTGTAAGTGGAAGCTAAATGATAAGAACACATGGACACATAGAGGGGAACAACACACACTTGGGCCTATCAGAGGGTGGAGAGTAGGATGAGAGAGAGGATCAGGAAAAATAACTAATGGATACTAGGCTTAATATCTTCATGACAAAATAATTGGTAAAACAAACCCCCATGATATATGTTTACCTATGTAACAAACCTGCACATCCTGCACATGTACCCCTGAACTTAAAATAAAAAGTGGAAAAAAAAAAGATTGCAGATGGAATTAAGGTTGCTAATCAGCTTATCTTAAAATAGAGAGAGTATCCTGGATTATCTGAGGATGACATAACCATGAGAGGCCTTAAAAGCGAAAAAGAGAGGCCAAGGAGAGTCAGAGAAAGAAGTGTGATTAAAAATAAAAAGTCAGAGAAATGCTAAATGGTTGGTTTTAGAGGAGGAAAAGAGCACAAATCCAGGAACACAGGTGGTCTCTCAACGCTGGAAAAGGAAAGAAAATGGTTCTCTCCTAGGGTCTCCAGAAAGAAACACAGCCCTGCCAGGGCCTTGATTTTAGCCCAGTGAGACATGTGCTGGACTTCTGACCTCCAGAACTAATAAACTGTTGTTTTACGTAACTGAACTTGTGATAATTTGTTGCAGCAGCCATGGAAAACTACTACAATGCTAAATGAATAGAAAAAACCCACCCTCCAAGGCATCAAGGAGAATTCAATTACAGCAGGGACTGCCGAGACCAAATCACTAAACATAGCTGCTTATGATAAGTACAGCAATTGATAAAATGAGCCAGCTCTGGAGATTGGTTGCTCAACAATGTGATGTACTTAACACTACTGAACTTTACATTTAAAAACTGTTAAGACAGTAGATGTGATGTTATGTATATTTTGTCACAATTATAAAAACCCAAACAAACCAATAAAAATTAAAAAGTCAAGCTCAGAAAAGTTTCACATGCCCCTGAATACTACAGGTCTAGGGTTATTATTTCACAAGGGGAAAGTCTAAGTTATGCTAATAGAAGAAATATCCTTTCCTCATATAAGACCAGACAGTCCTTTGGAGCAAAAACAAAAACAAAACCAACAACATTGTTCTCTGTGGTAACATGTGTTTTCTTCTCTTACCTAAAGAAAAAAGAGGAGGGAGACACCTACAACCCCTGCTCCTGTACATTGAGGAGTCCAAACCACTACAGTTAGTCACCCCTTTGCCTTCAGAATCAGCAAACATGAAATGCAGAGAGGCATCATTTATTATCTGATCAAAGCCTGAATCTCTCTAGTCTTCAATTCACAAGACTAGGCCAAAAGGACAGATCAAAAATCTCCTGTGAAGACATGTGGAATTAGAGAATGAGGAAGGGGAGAGGATAGAAAGGTGGGAGGAAGAAAGTGTCTTTGCAGAACAATGTCCTTTCAGGGGCCCAAAGTCCAATATTTCCCTCCAACAGACTCAGTCACTTTGTCAAGTTTCAACCCATATCCTCTAGGTATAACTGAAGTCTCTGACTGTCAGTAAAAGAGTGTGAGAGAGCTCCAGTTAGATGTGACTGTTTGGTTTCTGGAAGACTAGCTCCTCAGAACACAGGAAGGACTGGGAGAAAGAACAGTAATGATACAGGCAGGAAGCAGACAAATGCCTAGGCAGATAGGGGTGGGTCCCAGCTGAAACCTAACCTTCAAGCTGAAGACAGTTTAAAACCTAAGTCTCAGGTAAATCCACAGATTGGAATGAGAACCAGTCTTCCCGTTTGGCAGTGCTTTCCTCTGATTGATCCTACCCTTCACCTATTTTACATATACCTACCCATTCCTAATTGGTTTTCTACACTGTCGTGCTCACCTTAGAGTAGTGTCTTCACTTTAACCTCTTTTGCCTACTCACAAACCAATCAGCATGCACTCCCCATTCTGAGTCCATAAAAAGCCCTGGACCCAACCACAATGGGAGAAAAATCACCTGACTGTGGGTGTGGGGGACCCTCCCAGATGCCCTCTCCACTGAGAGCTGTTCCATCACTCAATAAAATTATCCTCCTTTGCCTATCCTCACCTTTCAATTATCAGTATATCCTCATTCTTCTTGCACTGGAGACAAGAGCTCAGGAACCACAGAATGCAGATACAAGCTATAGGACAAGTGGGATGAGTGGGTGGGGCACCTCCAGTGGCAGGCTGGGGGCTAAGCAAGGCCCAGGCAGAGGGGTGTTACTGGCCATGGAGGTCCCTGGTTGGCAAAGTGGCCGAGAAAACTCCTACGTCAGTAACATCTCTCTGGTCATTGTGTGGGCTCCAGGAAAAAATGAGCTTAGAGGTATGTTTCAGTAAGGGTCTTTATATTTTTATATGCATGTTAATATATGTCATATATATGTAAGTAGGTAACATATGTGTAGAGAGAGAGAGAGAGAGAGAGATTTTAAGGAACTGGCTCACTTGACAATGGGAGCAGGCAAGTGTGTAGGGCAGGACAGCTGGCTGGAAACTAAGGTGGAATTTCTATGGAAAACCTCTTGAGGCTTTGAATTGATTAAATGAGGCCTACCACATTATGGAGAATAATCTCCTTTATTGGAAGTAAACTGATTGTAAATGTTAATCATATCAGACAAAACACCTTCATGGCAACCCCTAAATTAGTGTTTGAAGAAACAACTGAGCACCATAGCCTACGAAGTTGACATCTATAATTAACCATCTCAAGGAGCCTCAGTTCCCTGTGCTTTTCCCACCTTGGGGATTGCGAAGCACAGTTGCAACAGCAGAGGGACTCACAAGCAGCAGTGATAGAAATGAACCCACGAGCTAAGGGCCAGGAACGAGTATTACCCTGGTTGCCCCTGTCCCCTGGTGTATTTCAGAAAGGACTATATTCTGAGACAGAGTTTGTATGTCCCCTGGTTATTCTCACCAAAAGCAATTTTTCATGAGTATGTGGTGTTTTGCCAAGAAAATTAGAAGATGTCCTGCTTCTTCAACTTTCCCACAATAAAATGAAATGTGATATCTTCTTTTCATTGTGCATTTTGACTTCTTCTGATTGTAAAAGTAATATATGCTCATTTTAGAATATTTGGAAACTTCTGAAAAGTAGAGAGAAAATTAAAATCACCCTCATAATCCTTCTATTCAAAGACAACAATTGCTGACATTTAATGTATTTTCTTCTTCTCAGATAATTCTTTTTCATTGTATTATCTAACATATCCACAAAAATATTTTTTCCAAGAAAAAATATTGTTAGTAGGGCCAGGTGCGGTGGCTCACGCCTGTAATCCCAGCACTTTGGGAGGCTCAGGCGGGCAGATCACGAGGTCAGGAGATTGAGACCATCCTGGCTAACTGGGTGAAGCCCCATCTCTACTAAAAATACAAAAAAATTAGCTGGGCGTGTTGGCGGGCGCCTGTAGTCCCAATGAGATCTGGCCTTGCAAATCTTGCAACCAGCCACATATCCTACCACATACCCAAGGGAACCTGAGATCTAGTCACACTAGGTTACATAATCTGTCTTACCTCCATACCTGCGCTCTTTATCTTCCATCTGTCTCAACCAAAAGCCCTCAACTTTTACTCTGCTAAGTTACATTTTCAAACAGTAGAAATACTATCCAAAAAGACAGTAGGCAATTTCTAAGAGAGGGACAGGGGGAAATAGTCAACCAGATTATACTTTCTTGATTTAACAAATAAAACAATGCTAGTTTTAAAAAGAAAATTATAATGACTAGGTATTTTCCATTTTTATATGGAACCTATGGTTATGAATTAAAACCTTCAAGAAATATGGCTAAACAATAACATCAGTTATCCAGCCATCTTTACCAGCTAGAGTCTGCCAGGTGTTTTGCATGCATCATTGCTCATGTTCATGACACTGAAGCCTTGCACTGTATTAGCCATTTTACAAAGAAAGAAACTGAAATTCAAAGAAGTAACTTGTTCATTATAGATATAAGGGGCAAAACTGAGATTTGACCCCATGTTGACCAATTCCAAGGCCTATGCTCGTAAAATTTCTTTTACCTAGTTCATTGGCATCAGAGCTTTGGCCAAGAAAAAACAAATGGCCAATTGTGATTTGGTCATAACTATGCCAGAACATATTCTGTCAAATTTGAAAATGTTTATTCAATTATGACTGATAAGAGAGTTTTCTCTTTTGAGGATCACCCACCATAAAGCAGTACTACACAAACAGAACTCATTTAACATGAAGAAGAAAAGGTTACGGAAGAAATGAATATGCTTTCTGATGATAAAATTCATAGTATCAAGAATGAAATTAAAAGGTGAGAGCTAGATTCATAGCACTTACAATTTATTAAAACTAGTAAACCCATCAGGAAAAAATATAGCCTCATATGAATTACGTGTGTGTTATACCATTCTTCTGAAAAAGTTAAGGACTGAGCAAAACATCCTTGAAAACAAGGTTGCCTTCATCCAAAAGTGGCTGAAACTGAAACTGTGGTCTGTTTAGCTGTACCAAAAAAAATTGCATAAGGACAGCAAAATGAATAGAAAAACAAATAATCCAATTTTTTTCAATAAGCAGCAGAAAATAAATGAGATAATAAAGTCGTTTCCTGAAGATGAATGAGGCAAAAATATTTTGAACTTATAAATTGTTATTAATTTTGCCTGCCCAGCCCCTCTTCATGCTGTAGACTCTACTAAGAACACCACAGAAGATGGGATTTTTTTTTATTCATTCATTCATGCAATAAATACGTATTGAATAGCTACTATATGTCAGATGCTACGATAATCACTGGGAAAGCTGAGATAAATACAACAAAGAATCTGACATCATCTTGCTTATACTCTAGTGGGAGAAATAGACAATAGCTATTTAAGCAAATAAATAAATAGTAATAAGTGTTATGAATTAAAATAAGAAAGGAGAATGAGGTTGGGAAAGGAAAATTTATCTAAGGCAGTTGAAGAAGGCCACCTTGAGGAATAATATTTGAACAGGGACCTGAATAATAAGAAAGGAAGCTGATGGGAGAAGACAAGTGTTCCAGGAAAAGAGAAAAACAAAAGTAAACCATAGACGGAGGAAAAGTTTATGCCTAAGTAAAATCCAGAGTACTCTGCCTGGGTGGAAAGAAGTTAGAGAAAGAGAGGAGATTACATCATAGAAAGGGTTGGCATCCAATCAGGGACTTTTATGATTTGGAATCTGGAATGTTTATTCTTAGTGAGACTGAAAGCTAATAGGCAGCTGTCAGCAGTGGAGTGACAGGATAGAGAAACAACTGTAGAGGAGCAAGAGATGATGGTGACTTGGACCAAAGTGGAAGCAGTGGAGGTGAGGAGAGCTGGTCAAATTCCAGGTATATATTCAAAGTAGGGCCATTTGTGGTGATGCAGCTGTATGGAATCAAAAGAAAATCGAAGACAACTCTGGGTTTTTTTTTTTAATCTAAGCAGAAATTAGACCCCATTTGTCACTCCATACACAAATCAACTCAAAATGGATCAAAGACCTAAATGTAAGACCAGGAACTATGAAATAATTAAAAAGAAAACATAGGGAAAGTGTTTTAGGACATTGGTCTGGGAAGAGATTTTTATGAATAAGACCTCAAAAGCACAGGCTACAAAAGCAAAACAAACAAACAAACAGAAATAAATGAGATTATATAAGAACTACAAAACATCTGCACATCAAAGCAAACAACCAACAAAGTGAAAAGACAACCTACAGAATGGAAGCAAATATTTGCAAACTATTCGTTCAACAGGGGATTAACATCCAGAATATGCAAGGAGCTCAAACATCTCAACAGCAAAAAAAAAAAAAAAAACAAAAATCCAATTAAAAAATGGACAAATGATCTGAACAGACGTTTCTCAAAAGAAGACATACCAATGGCCAACAGATATCATTTCACCCTAGTTAGGATGGTTATTATCAAAAAGACAAACAATAACAAATGCTGGTAAGGATGTGGATAAAAAGGAACTCATACACTGTTGGTGGGAATGTAAGCTAGTACAGCCAATATCGAGAACAGTATAGAGGTTCTTCAAAAAACTACCAATAGTGGGACTCTAAACTAGTTCAACCATTGTGGAAGTCAGTGTGGCGATTCTTCAGGGATCTAGAACTAGAAATACCATTTGACCCAGCCATCCCATTACTGGGTATATACCCAAAGGACTATAAATCATGCTGCTATAAAGACACATGCACACGTATGTTTATTGCGGCACTATTCACAATAGCAAAGACTTGGAACCAACCCAAATGTCCAACAACAATAGACTGGATTAAGAAAATGTGGCACATATACACCATGGAATACTATGCAGCCATAAAAAATGATGAGTTCGTTTCCTTTGTAGGGACATGGATGAAACTGGAAAACACCATTCTCAGTAAACTATCGCAAGGACAAAAAACCAAACACCGCATGTTCTCACTCATAGGTGGGAATTGAACAATGAGAACTCATGGACACAGGAAGGGGAACATCACACTCCAGGGACTGTTGTGGGGTGGGGGGAGGGGAGAGACAGCATTAGGAGATATACCTAATGCTAAATGACGAGTTAATGGGTGCAGGAAATCAACTTGGCACATGGATACATATGTAACAAACCTGCACATTGTGCACATGTACCCTAAAACCTAAAGTATAATAAAAAAAAAAAAAACAACTACCAATAGAACTAGCATATGATCCAGCAATCCTACTGCAGGGTATATATATCTAAAGAAAAGGAAATTAGTATATCAAAGAGATATCTGTACCTCCATGTTTATCGCAGCCCTATTCACAATAGCCAAGCTATGGAATCAACTTAGGTGTCCAACAAGAGATGAATGGATAAAGAAAATGCTGTGTATATGCACAATGGAATACTATTCAGCCATAAAAAATTAATAAATACTGTCATTCACAGCAATATGGATGGAGCTAGGTGACATTATGCTAAGTGAAATTAACCACAAAAGGAAAGTTAAACACTGCATATTCTCACTCATATGTAGATGCTGAAAACAGCTGTTAAAAGTAGAACAGAGGATAACAGATACTGAAAGGAGTAGAGAAAATGGGGGAATAAGGAGAGATTTGTTAAAGGATACAAAATTACAACTAAATAGGAGAAATAAGTGCTAGTGTTCTATACCACTGTAGGATGACTATAGTTATTGAATGTTCTCAGCAAAAAGAATTAATATGCTAATTACCCCCATCTGATCACTATACATTGTATGTATCAAAACAGCACTATGTACTACACAAATATGTACAATTATTGAATATCAATTTTTAAAAATTAAATTAAGCTTTAGAAAAAGTACTTGGTGATACCACTTCACACTAAGAAGGCTCTTTTCAAAAAAGCAATGGGAAGTAACAAGTGCTAGTTAGGATATGGAGAAATTAGAACTCTCATGTATTGCTAATGGGAATGTAGAATGGTACTGTTACTTTGAAAAGCAGTTCAGCAGTTCCTCAATAAGTTAAACACAAAACTACCATATGACCTTGCAACTTTACACCTAGGTATATACCTGAAAGAACTTAAAACAGGTGTTCAAACAGGAACTTATACACGAATCTTTATAGCAGCATTATTCACAGCAACCAAAAGGTGGAAATAATGCAAACATCCACAAAACAATAAATGGCCACAAAATATCCATACAATGGAATACTATTTAGCTATAAAAAAGAAATGAAGTACTGACACATGCTCCATGGATGAACCTGTAAACATTATGTGAAGTGAAAGAAACCAGACACAAAAGTTCATGTCGTATGATTCCATTTATATAAAATGTCCAGAATAGGCAAATCCACAGAGAAGGAAAAGACTAGTGATTGCCAGTGGCTTGGGGAAGGAAAAAATGAGGAGTCATTGATTAATGGGTATGGGGTTTCCATTTGTGGTGATGAAAATGCTCTAAAACTAGATAGTGGTAATGTTTGTACAACAACTGTGAATGCATTAAATGTCAATGAATTATACACTTTAAAAAGGCTAAAAAGATCAGTTTTACTTTATATAAATGTTACCACAATTTTTAAAAAACCATTTGTTATCAAAACAAAAACAAACCAAAAGAAACATTCTGCTCAACAGGAATCATGGTAATTGTCTTGCCCAAAGTATCTTCCTTTAATATGGCAGAAATATTAGTGTGAAAGACAGAGGACTCTAATCAGGAGCAGGAAATTAAAAAAAAAAAAAACAAAAGACAAAAAAAAAAAACAGCAAAAGCAGACATGAAGCGGAGGAACCATAGAGGAGCCAAATTACAAGTAAGCAGAAACTTTGAGTCAACAAAAAGTATACCATAGAGTGAAGCTGTGAGTAGAGGATGATAGTTAAGCAGAAGTCACAAAATCAGAGGGAACCCAGCAGAGAATTGAAGGCCTGAGCAGGCCCCATAAAGCCTGGTTCCACAGAGAAGCCTTGAATCTTGAATGACTCTTCCTTCTAGTGTAGCCTCTAAATTGTGTCTGTAAGCATGGCCCCTGTTCCTTTGGAATGACCTAGCTCTTCACACACTTTGTAAAACCCCATCTCCATTACTGCCACATCAGTAACTTAATAATAAATCCCCATTATTTGAGATACCATGATGGTCTTACAGCCAAATATCCTGAGTATTCACTCACTCTATTTTTCAATGGCTTTCACTTTGCCATCAACAATTAATTAGCAACTGCAATTGTGGGACAATTTTCTATTTTGTGGGGTTTGGAAGCACAAAAATGCTGGAAATGTTTATAAGAGGAGGGAAATAATGGTAAGGAGCCTGACGAGGCTTCAGGATTTGGGGTTGCAGGGGTCTCGTGGGTTTTGCAGTAAACTTATGTGATTATGTTGTAACAAATTCCCATTAGGTGACTTTATTTTCACAGCCAATTAATCCCTAGATGTTGGTGCAAGTTGCTCCAAACAGTGAGAGAGTAGTCCAGGTTTTAAGTGGATCCCGTGTTCCCAAATTAGAGTTCTGACAATCAATAAGGCAGCAATAATCATCCTGATTTCTTTCAGACCAGCATATTTGCTTGGAATCCCAGCTTACATAAATCAGTGATCGTTTTCTCAATCTATTTCCATTGGCATTATGAATAAAAGTCTTCACAGATTTACTCTTCACAAAGTCTAGCAGTAAATTGCTTGACAGTTCTAGTTTTCTGTGTGGTGAAATTAAATATTTTATTAAAATGTTTTTGTATAGATTCATATGTAAACTATGCAAGTCTCTTTCTCTGCTTCTTTGTTCCTTATTTTTTTTCTTCCTTCTTCTCTTTCTTTCTTTCCTTGGATTGGGTAGAGTAGGGTGGGTTGCAGGTAGTGAAGGCAGCAGACAGTCAAATGAGTCTTAATAATTAGTGTTTATAATAATCCCCTGTTCACTTGGCAGAGGGTGAGCTGTAGATCTCTTCATTCTTATTACAGGCTGTACCTGAAACACATTCATCACAGTCAAAAGGAAGTGAAGAGACACAGAAGGGAAGCAAGATACTGAGATGCTGCCAAGTATCCCAGAGTCCATGATGGAGTAGAGATGAAACAATAGACCCAGGTCATTCCTCTGCTGGAGGTTCTGAGGCAACCAGTAGTGCTCTGCAGATGAACATTCATGACAACTTGCCCTTCAACTGGATGTGTGTGACAGCCAGAAAAATACCATCGAGGTAAAGCTTTTTTCTCCTAGAGGAGCAACTGACTCACCGCAGCATGTTGTTATGTGGACCTCGAGTCTGTGGACTAGTGGACCTTCACCTCCTTCAGTGTATGGGTCTGTCCAGGGCTTCCAACCCTCCAGTAAGAACCCTAACCCACATTCCTGCATTTGATAACTTTGAATTAAATCAAGAAAAGCTTGGAAATTTGGACATAGTTGTTTATAAGTCACTCATTTTATCTATTAAAGTCTAAAAATGTTGTAGTCCCTGAATTTAGTATAACAATGCCTGTAGTGAGAGCAAAAATCTTTCAGGGAAAGCTTACTCCTCCTGATCTTCACTCCACATACTTCACTGATATTGGACAACTAACCCTTTAAAAAGGTTTTGGTTGGCCTCCTTCAAAGCCATGACAAGTACCAAGGTATATCAAAGTTCACTATCCTTTCCGTATCTTCCATAATCCCAGTCACCCTTTCTATCAGACACAAAGTGGGGACATAGGCAATGCCTTAAAGCATCCTATCATCTACACCTAATTTGGGGCACATATCTGATAATACTGACTCCTAAAGCTTAATTCTGAAAACCACCATGTCTCTATTAAATGATCAAGAACATCCCACACACAACACCAGGCAATGATACATCTTCGTGTATTTCCTGAATCTAGGTTAATTAATCTATATGCAGCTTCATTTGGCCTAGTTTCTTCCACACCTTTACAACCCTAGTATTCATAAGGACTCTGAGAAACAGTTATAAATAATTATTAAATATAGACTGTCTATCTTTTTACCAGCCACTTTCTCTGAAATGCTCCCTCTACAGTCTGGTGTATTATGACTTTATTTGAAGTCTACCAGCTTTAACAGAGCCCATATCCCACTGATGAAGGCAAAATATATGACTCCTAGCTCATAGCATCTCTTTTAATCTTTCGTTCTGTTCCCTGGGCACTGTGACGCCGCTAAAGTTAAAGCTTCAACAGAAACAGAAGATACATCCTCATACATTTCTGTCCTCACACTCACCTTCTGTCTCATCCCTGAATGTTTCAAATTTCAAAGATTTTAACATGAGTTGAAATGAATAAGGCTCTAATGACTCTATCATCTACATTTATGTTAGACAAATATACAATGTAATCTACATAAATACGCATGCATTCTTAATGCATTACCCTAAAGAGAATATCACAAAAGAGGAATTTTAAAATAATGTACCTAAATTCACAGCTATCTATCACACTTTACACGTAGGTGAAATTACCTGAAATCACTGCGCATGTATATTTGGGGTCAGAGAGTTTCTGAAAGTTTGAAGCAGAGAAAATTGTAACAGCAGGGAATACTTCTGACTAGTCTCCATTAATGTTTTTGAAAACTTGCACTTACCAAAATATGTTTTCTTGCTTTTCAAAGTCAAGCATTAATTCTTAGGAGACTTTTAACAATTAATAAGATGTGTTTTAAATTTTGAATATTCAGAGTGCTAATCTACTTACTATCATTACCAGCAATAAATCAGGTCTGTGGTATCTGCACTGATACACAAAGTAAATAATTCAATTTCCTCATCTTCAAATTGCAGGGAAGGATAACTCAGTATTAAATTATAAGTCTTGAATTGTTTGCACTTGCTTGAACAAGCTCAAATGCAAATTGTAATTCTTACATGTATTTTTAAACAATCAGAAAGTAAAAATCACTGTGTGACAGCAAACCAACTGAAGAAATTCAAATTCAAGTTTGTGTCAATTCCTTTGCAAGGTATCAATGACTAGCTCTGACAAACTGTATGTGCTGAGGCAAGACGCAAATCTTCCCTTTCAATTTATGTAATTTTATTAAATCATTCATATGCATACACCAATCATATTGTCAGAAATCACTTTAGTGACTGACTTAATGGCTATCTATCATGTTTTAAAGTGATTCTAATTCCAGGTTGGACATTTCACTACCACCAATATCCAAAATATTTACTGAGGTCTGTTATGTTAAAAGTATTTTTCAATCCAGCATCCTTAATTCTGTTGCTTATAGTTCTGGTTGTCAATACCACAAGAAAGTTTTCCTGTTGAATGAATTGAAGTCAGTAAGTGCTCTCAGATTTCCTTTTTTTAAAGTGAACTATCAGTTTTGTTGCTATAAGCTGGTGTTTTCAGAGTAAAAAAGAGTGAAGGGTTTGAAATGACAAAAAGGTTTCCTTTGCCTTTCATAGCTACACTTTAAGTTGATGGGTATAAGGAACATAGCATTACCTGTATTTTGAACTTAGAGAAAAAAAAAATGCTCCAAAACTTTTTTGAGGACATGCCACTGTCACCACAGCTTCCCTATCGAAATGATTCCCTTGGGGGATAACCCAGTCTTACCTGACCCCATGCTATGGCCTCAGTTGATTGGCTCAGGAATAGACACTTCATTCAAGCTGTGCCAAGTGAAGCCCTTCCCAGGGATATCTTTGGACTGAAACTGAAAAAGTGGAACTGTCTTTTGTTTTGGTGGAAGATACAGTATCAAAAACTCATGAACTTCTGGTGGCTTATATTCTGCCCTTTGTCGTGCAAACTAGAAATGATGATGGCGATATACAGAATAGCAGAGATGAGACAGGTCATGTCTTGCTGTCATTGAGGTTCCTGGTCACATCTGCTTATGAGAACCAGATGCTTCTCAGCTTTACTGTTGAATTCTTCTGTGGATTCTGACAGATAATTTTTAGTTTGACTATGGTTAGTTAGAACCCAAAGAATCCAGGCTGATTTTTTAAATTATTATCCAGTAAAAGGTTTTCACAAGGATAGAACCTAAAATTTTGATGTGGCTGAATTCAAGTAAAATGTAAATAAGTATATTTTTGAAGGTTGAGGTTTGGAATCCAAGAATTCCATATGAACATTTTTATTACTATGTACACTTTTTGAAGGTGGTAAAGCAGTTGGTTAAACTACTGCCTGTCAGCTCTTGGGTTCGGATCCAGTAATCACGGAGACTTGAGCCTTAGGGAGTTTGATAGGAAAATGCTGCCATGACTATCATAGGGTGTTGGCCACTTCCTTCAGCATTCACAAAAATAAGGTAAGGGAGAGACAAGCTGACTCATTGAAAACTGACAGAGAACAAAAAAACATGTGGGATAGCTTTGTTATAAGACAATATTGACTCCATAACATGAAATTTCTGGAGATCAGATAATAATACAATTTGATGAATTGCAGCAAACTCTGTCTCACCCTGAAGTGTTTAGCTGCCAGTCAGAATATTGGCTCCTAGAAATTGGAATAGGTGTATTCCAGAGGATCTAGAGTTATTAGTAGTCACTGATTCCTCACCTTTCCCAGAAAAAGGTGATAAAGCTTCCCATTAAAAAAATGTATTTGAGTTCTAGTTAAACATGACAAATTAATCCGAGGTGCCTACTTCTTTGAGCCCCACCCAAGTGATTACTAAGAGAAATAAAAATATATAAACCTAAAGACAAAAAGAATGAGATAGAAGACAACTGCGAAGAAAATATATTAATAAAATTTTCAAAGGTAGAAAGAGGAAAGAGCAGTAGTAACTAACTGACTAAACAGAGTTGAGAAATATTTAACTTAAGTGCTTATAGAGGTAAGATACTAACAGGAAATGAGCTAACATATCCCACCCATGAAAGGCTCAGGGTTGAAGATACCAGATAAGTGTTAAATGTAAAGTTAAACACATTTCAATTGATGGATTTATTGACAATCTATTTAAATAGAGAGTAGCTGGAAGTCCTATCTCTCCTTCTCAAAGAGAATAAGTAACCACCCCTTCAACAATTTCCCAAAAGAAAATAAAATATTTTTTCTTTGAAGAAACCCAACCAGAGAGGGTCCAGACTAAAGGATGCACAACTATGGCAAAGTATGAGACAAAAATGGAGATTAATGAAAATGTACATATTGAACTATTGGATGCCAAGAACTTTCATTGCTCCCAGAATTCTTCTCTGAAGAAACTAAACAGCTCTAGATAAAAGATATCTATGTACTGATTTTCAGCATCCTGCCAAAAAAAAAAAAAGGGGGGAAGGTTTATCATGTTCACGTCATACAGTGAACTCCATCAGAAAAACATTCTGGTGCTTGATACACACATTTACAATTTACAATCAACTTTTTAGTGACTCTTAATTATGAACAGCCAGAGATCACCAGACATTTGAGAAAATCTTCCAGTGTCAAGATGGGCACCAAATTAAACAAAAGGGAAGCAAAGGAAGGAGACAAACCAGAAAATTTTTTTTTATCCTGTAACTAATAACCTCAGAGAGATAAAGAAGGCAGCAAATGCTTATGGAGCTCTTGTTACAGGTCAAGCAGTGTTCTAAGTGCTTTAAGTGTATTCATTCATTGAATAATCACAACAATCCTCTGATGAAGGCCTTATCCTATTTTACAGATAAGAAAATTTAGTAATTTGTCCGAGTTTGCACAGCCATTAAATGACAGAGCTGGGATTTGAATGTAGGTGGTCTGGCTGCAGGTCTACCTCTTAACCACACACTACAATGCAATAACATAAGAAACTACTGTGTGTCAATAAAACAAGTTTCACCAATCAGAATAAGACAGAGCTCTTTTCTTTTCTTTTTTTTTTTTTTTTTTTTTTTTGAGACGGAGTCTTGCTCTGTCGCCCAGGCTGGAGTGCAGTGGCGCAATCTCGGCTCACTGCAAGCTCCGCCTCCCAGGTTCACGCCATTCTCCTGCCTCAGCCTCGGAGTAGCTGGGACTACAGGCGCCCGCCACCACGCCCGGCTAATTTTCTTTGTATTTTTAGTAGAGACAGGGTTTCACCGTGGTCTCAATCTCCTGACCTCGTGATCCACCCGCCTCGGCCTCCCAAAGTGCTGGGATTACAAGCGTGAGCCACCGCGCCTGGCCAAGACAGAGCTCTTATAGATAGAAAAAAGGTAATCATTCTTTAAAATATAGTAGAAGAATCAAAAGATAATTCCCACAAATCTCCCAGGAAGCTGAATAAAAATACAAACAGAAAATTTTAAAAGATAATAAAATTAAAGATTCCGTATATGAAGCACAGAATATCCTAAAAACCTGCAGAAAGCAAACAGAAGCCCATGTACAAAGGAATGGAAATTCAAATAGCACCACTTTTCTTTTTTTTAATTAATTTATTTTTTAAGTTTCGGGGTACATGTGCAGGAAGTGCAGGTTTGTTACATAGGTAAATGTGTGCCATGGTGGTTTGCTGCACCTGTCAACCCATCACCTAGGTATTAAGCCAAGCATGCATCAACTCTTTTCCCTAATGCTCTCCTTCCACTGCCCTTCCGGAATAGGCCCCAATAAGTGTTGTTCCTCTCCCTGTGTTCATGTGTTCTCATTGTTCAGCTCCCACTTATAAGTGAGAACATGCGGTGTTTGATTTGCTGTTCCTGCATTAGTTTGCTGAGGATAATGGCTTCCAGCTTCATCCATGTCCCTGCAAAGGACACGCTCTCATTCCTTTTTATGGCTGCATAGTATTCCATGGTGTACATGTACCACATTTTCTTTATCCAGTCTATGATTGATGGGCATTTGGGTTGATTCCATCTCTTTGTTATTGTGAACAGTGCTGCAATGAACATCCATGTGCATGTATCTTTATAATAGAATGATTTATATTCTTTTGGGTATATACCTAGTAATGGGATTGCTGGGTCAAATGGTATTTCCAGTTCTAAATCTTTGAGGAATCACCACACTGTCTTCCACAATTTACATTCCAACCAACAGTGTAAAAGCATTCCTATTTCTCCGCAACCTCACCAGCATCTGTTGTTTCTTGACTTTTTAATAATCGCCATTCTAACTGGTGTGAGATGGTATCTCATTGTGATTTTGATTTGCATTTCTCCTGTGATCAGTGATGTTGAGCTATTTTTCATATGTTTGTTGGCCACATGTATGTCTTTTTTTAAGAAGTGTCTGTTCATATCCTTTGCCCACTTTTTAATGGTTTTTTTAATTATTGTAAATTTGCTTAGGTTCCTTGTAGATTCTGGATATTAGTCTTTTGACAGATGAATAGATTGCAAAAATTTTCTCCCATTCTGTAGGTTGTCTGTTTGCTCTGATGATAGTTTCATTTGCTGTGCAGAAGCTCTTTAGCTTAATTAGATCCCATTTGTCAATTTTTGCTTTTGTTGCAATTGCTTTTGGCAATTTCATCATAAAGTTTTTGCCCATGTCTATGTCCTGAATGGTATTACCTAGATATTCTTCTGGGTTTTTATAGTTTTGGATTTTACATTTACGTCTTTAATCCATCTTGAGTTAATTTTTGCGTAAGGTGTAAGGAAGGGATCCAGTTTCAATTTTCTGCATATGGCTAGCCAATTCTCCCAGCACTATTTATTAAACAGAGAATCTTTCCCCATTGGTTGTTTTTGTCAGGTTTGTCAAAGATCAGATAACAGTACATGCATGGATTTATTTCTGAGTTCTCTATTCTGTTCCTTTGGTCTACATGCCTATTTTTGTAGCAGTACCATGCTGTTTTGGTTACTGTGGCCTTGTAGTATAGTTTGAAGTTGGGTAGTGTGATGCCTCCAGCTTTATTCTTTTTGCTTAGGATAGTCTTGGCTATGCAGGCTCTTTTTTGGTTCCATATGAATTTTAAAATAGTTTTTTTCTAATTCTGTGAAGAATGTCAATGGTGGCTTAAAGGGAATAGCATTGAATCTATAAATTGCTTTGGACAATATGGCCATTTTCATGATATTGATTCTTCCTATCCATAAGCATGGAATGCTTTTCCATCTGCTTGTGTCCTCTCTGATTTCCTTGAACCATGGTTTGTAATTCTCCCTGAAAAGGTCCTTCCCTTCTCTTGTTATCTGTATTCCTAGCTATTTTATTCTATTTGTAGCAATTGTGAATGGGAGTTCATTCATGATTTAGCTCTCTACCTGTCTATTTTTGGTGTATAGGAATGCTTATGATTTTTGCACACTGATGTTGTATCCTGAGGCTTTGCTAAAGTTGTTTATCAGCTTAAGAAGCTTTTGGACTGAGACAATGGGGTTTTCTAGATATAGGATTATGTCATCTGCAAATGAAGCTGATTTGATGTCCTCTCTTCCTATTTGAGTACCCTGTATTTCTTTCTCTTGCCTGATTGCCCTGGCCAGAACTTCCAACACTGTATTGAATAAGACTGGTGAGAGAGGGAATCCTTGTCTTGTGCCAGTTTTCAAGGGGAATGCCTCCAGCTTTTGCCCATTCAGTATGATACTGGCTGTTGGTTTGTCATAAATGGCTCTTATTATTTTAATGTATGTTCCTTCAGTACCTAGTTTATTGAGAGTTTTTAACATGAATGGGTGTTGAATTTTATCGAAGGCCTTTTCTTTGTCTATTGAGATAATATCTGTTTATTTTCTTTGGTTCTGTTTATGTGATGAATTAGGTTTATTGATTTGTGTATGTTGAACCAGCCTTGCATCCCAGGGATGAAGTCAACTTGAACATGGTGGATAAACTTTTTGATGTGCTGCTGGATTCGGTTTGCCAGTATTTTATTGAGGATTTTCTCATTGATGTTCATCAGGGATACTGGCCTGAAGTTTTCTTTTTTTGTTGTATCTCTGCCAGGTTTTGGTATCAGGAAGATAATAACACCACTGTTCATGAGCAACACTGAATGCTAGAGCACAGAAGAGGAGTACTGTTCAACTTCTGAGTGAAAATTATGTTTAACCTAGCATTCTGACTCATCAGTGAAAAAGTCTGTATATTCATAATAGTGCAACAAAAATATTAACCAAAATTTGAGTTATGACTGTATTGGTTGGCAGAAGAAGATAAAAAGGATGTCTTGTAAGAGTCAATGCCTCAGCTGCGATAAAAAATGTTACAAATACAGTCTAAATCAGCTAAATAAATCAAGAAGGAGCCCCATAAGTAACTTTTGTAAATAGACAAATGTAAATTCCAGAAGAAAAGGCTAAGAGTTGAAAGTAGTTACCTCTAGAACTGGAATTAAAGATGGAGAGAGATAGGGAGGGAAAAGTCTTCTCGATATGAGCTTTTTGGTAATTCTTTGATTTGAAAACTGTGTGCTGACATTACTTTGATGAAGAAACAACTCGATAAAAACAAAAATTAAATTTTGTGAGTTGCACTCAACTAGGACTCTGAGTGACAACATTCTAAGGCATTCTATTCTCCCCACCCCAGCCTGTGGTTTTCTTTCCCTTTTCTGTGAATGGCACAGCCCACAAGCTTAGTATTAAGAAAGGGAAACTCTAAGTTCAGAATAAAGATTCAAAGGCTTGGCTAAACATGATTATTAGATAACTGAATCTCCCAAAATCAAGGTGACAAGGGACTCACTAGGCTATTAAGCTGCAATGCCAACGGGGAATACAATAACAAGTAAGTCTGTATTTGTTCAACAACTCAGGCCATGCCCAGGTTTAAGTAGCCTCACCAGTAAGAAGGAAAAGTTTAGGCAACAGAGAAGACTCACCAAAAAAACTGTCCTTCACGTTCCTCTCAGAGTGATGCGTAGGATACTAGAAAATGAATGTGTGCTGGTAAGTGGACCCCAGGGAGGCTGCAGGCTGAGAAACTCAAAGATGCCCATGAGATTCTTAGGTTCTGCCATGTATCTCAGTGTTCTTCAAATTATTTTACATCTGTAGAATTTTGAAAAATTATGTACCTCTCACATACTGGCATTTAATATTTTTCATCAGAAATTTAAATTGTTGCAAATAACATAATCCCTGATATATTATAAATATTGACACCAAAATAAAGACATTGTTGTCTAGTGTTTTCATCATAAATTTAAACAGAAGTAATTTAATTGTTGGCATATTTCAAGTACTGACCTTTTGATATCTTAAAATAAAACTGTTATATTACTCTTTTAAATGTATCCAATGGAATGAAAAAATCATCAGGATTTTATATCTATCATCAGCCACTTAAAAAATACATGAACATGTCCATCTTTAACAGTCAAAATTTTTACATGCATTTTCTCCTTTATCTCATATTTCCAATCTACTTCCTCACACACTTTTTACTACTGAAATCTAATTTATGCTTTAATATATTTATAGGTTTTCTTGGTCACACATTATATTTCTCTGTAGCCAAATTTCATATGTAGGTTAAAACATTAAAACATATTTTAATTTTATGATTATACATTTCCAAGCATTAAAATAAATCTTAATGACATTTGTTGTTAATAAAGCTCAGTTGGTTAAAATAATCCAATTGCACAATTCTGATAAACAATTATTAAACATAAAAATAAATGTAATGAATCTATGTACTTAGGTGCTAGAATAAAACAGATCATTTAAATGTACAACCAGGGCTAATAACCAGTGTTTATAGAAGAGCCTAAGGAGTCAACTTTTAGGTGTTACAAATGGCCCATCCAGCTGCAGCCATGCTTCTCAAAGTTTAATTGCAGATGAAAATGCAGATTCTGACCTGACATGGTAGGTGTGGGGCCTGAGGTTCTGTGTTCCTGGCAAGCTGCCAGGTGACTGATGCTGATGTTACTGGTCTAGGGGTCATACTTTCAGTAACAAGAAGTAGTAGCAGTGAAGTAGTGGTTCTTAATCTAATCTACACTTTGGAATCCCCTGGGAATCTTTAACATGTCCCACCCACTTCCAGACATTTTGACAACGGATCTCACAGTCTGGACTGTGGCCTGGGCACAAAGGCAGATCATCGTGTAGTGTAGGAATTCACCACTGAGGTGAAGGAGCTAGTGCTAAATGCAGTATGAATGTTTCCTCTTGGGCCTCCCTTTGACTGAGCCTCATGCCCTGGAAGGCCTGCTACTCTAAAGAGAAATAGTGTAAATCTCGAGGTGCTATCTGAACAAATTGACTGTTGCAGGCAAGGCTGGTTCCATGGCTTTATAACCAGTGCAACTGTACAGGAAGCCATGTGCAGAAGAGCCCTGCACTTGATTTCATGCTCTGGTTGTCACCATCTTTGGATTCTTAATGATACTATCTTTAAACTTTTTTGTAAGTGAAGTCTGAAAACACAATGAAGCACGAGCGGAGAAGCTACACACAGTCTGCATTTAGGGCATGCCTTGCTGCCCTATTTGCATATAGCATTCAAGAGTCCCATGAGTGTAAAGTTCCAGTGGACCAGCAATGCATGGGAGTCCAGCAACACTCAAAGGGCAGGATGAATGTGTTATGTCCACGACTGAGTAAATGGGACATTGATAGCCACATTTTCCATTTAACCCAGAACTCAGAAAGGAGGCAATGATGTTCTAGAACATTCATGACTAAGAAACTATCATATTCTTTCTTGCTTGTATCACTTTCCTGTATTATTCAAGGACTTACACCAAAAGTGATGACATAGAAGGAAAGGAAAAGAAAGGGAAAGACAGGGTAACCCATATTGTACACATATCAAGAAGTAAAATAAAAACATTTGAGTTATTTTCAGCAGGTTTTCCACTATTCTGGGAAGAACAAAATACATATGCATGTACAAAATTCAAATTATGTGAGTTCAGTGATTCTGCACACAAGTTAAATACTTTTGTATTTGCATTTAAAATGGGCAATGTACATTATAAAGATGAATGGTAAAAATTTATGCTAATAATTTATTTCATTTAGGACATTAAATAACACAAATCACCATGAGAAGATGAGAGACAGGGCCCATGGAATACAGAAACAAAGCTTTATACTTTAGAACCTTAAAAGCACTTTTTTTTCCTGTTTTTCATTAGGGCGCCCAAAATTTTCATTTTGCAGAAATGAAATGTACCAGAAATTATACAGCCAACTCAGGTAGTAGATTAAAGGCGCATTGCTCCTGGTGACCAAGACTCAGTAGAGTTCCCATCTCCCACTCTCTCTTGTCCACCAGGGCCTGGTCTTCTCCCCTCAGTATTCCACATGCTAAAACTCTTAGAGCAGAGGTGGGAATTACTTATCCTTGGCTTATTTACTCCTCCAAGAAGTACCAGTCTAATTATCGAAAGTTGGATTGCTTTATCTTACTTAGGGAAACACAGATTAAATTCCAGTTTAGTGACAGAATTTAAAGTATTTTGGTGGCTCGATTATGTTAATCAGTTTTAAATTATCTCTATTTACTTAAAGCAGAAAATTCTGAACCAAAATATACTCAAAATCTGAATCCAAGCAAATTCATTTTGATTCTTATTTTAGCTTTTCTTAAAAATATATATTTTGAAACTTTCCAATGCTGTTCTTTATTTTATAATCTGTGCTTTATATATTTTTCCAATATACACATCAAGGGAATCTAATTAGAATTGCCACAGTTAATTGTTTTCTCAAAATAATCTTGAACTAGACAATTTAAATAATGCTGTGGATTAAAATTATGTCAACAATTTACATTTCTTAATGAAACACTTGTAATTTCTGTTCTTAGGAAAGTACACTATACTGGCCTGTTAATATCTTGCAGAGTGCTTCCCCTTCATTCACCAGTCAGAGACTCTGCCTTGTTCCTAAATAGTCAAAAAAGTCATCTCTATGTGGTGCTTAATTCCTGCTAGAAAATTAAACAGGGGCTGGACACAGTGGCTCATGCCTGCTGTCCCAGTTACTTGAGAAGCTAAGGCAGGAGGATCACTTGAGCCCAGTGTGTGGAGGCTGCAGTGAGCTGTGATTGTGCCACTGCACTCCAGCCTGGGCACAGAATGTATAAAAATAAAATAAAACACGTAAGTAAAATTAAACAAAATAAAACTTGTGATATGCCCTATGTGATGGTAAACTAGAATTACACATTAAATTCCCATTCTGCTAATAGGCAAGATCTGCCACACCAGACAAGAATCCTCCTCTTCAGAAGCCCCACTAGCAACCGTTTTACTCTCTACGAGCTTGACTTTTTAGGGTCCATATATAAATGAAATTGTACAGTATTAGTCTTTCTGTGTCTGGCTTATTTCACTTAGCACAATGTCCTCCAGGTTCATCCATGTTGTTGTAGGGGGGATGTGGGGAAATGTTGGTCAAAAAGCACGAACTTTCAGGTATAATAGATAAGTTCTGCAAATCTAATGGTTAGCATGGTGACTGATTAATATTGTGTTATTTACTTGAAATTTGCTAAAGGAGTAGATCTTACGTGTCCTAACCACAAATACACTCCCCAAAAAGAGTATGCATGGTGATGAATGTGTTGATTAGTTTGTGGAAATCATTATACAATGTATAGGTATATCAAAGCATCACATTGTACACTCTGAGTTTTTTTTTTTTAATTTCTCAACTACACCTCAGTAAAGCCAGTGGAGAAAGAAAGAAACCCTTCTGAAGAACAAAATGCCTTCTGAGTCCAAGGAGTGAATTAACTGGTGTCGATTAAAAACTGTAGTAGAGAATTCTTACAATTTGAGCAAAGCCTTCTTCTGGGGGTTGGCACCTTGAATCATTTCAGTTTTACTCCAGATATCTGCCAAGCCATCTTTGCCTCTCCGCCATGACATAGTCTGGGACTGTCTTGCTTTTCCTGACTCTAGAGCTAATAATGGCTTTGTTCTAGAGAGCCCAGTCTGCTTTTAGTAAAAGCCCAGGTAAAGAATCATGATCTGGGTGCTACCTGCAGGTGATCTCATTCCAGCCAAGCACTGGCAACAGATGCTCTTCCATCCTGCAGGTTGCCTTTTCACCCTCTTCATATTGAAGTAGATAGAGTGTCAGCAGAGTAGAAAAAAGTTGTTTTTGTTACTGAATAAGAATTTTTCAAAATCACAAATTCATGCAAATGTTTTCTATTTAGCACTGTTTGTCACTGTCTCCTCTCTTCCTTTTCTAATTAAATCCCTCAGAAAAAGCACTATCTCTGCCCAACTTTCACTGTCTGGGTTTTTTTATATGATCTGTATAAACTATTTTCTTCAAGTTGCTTCAAATGTTTTCTGCACATTTCTATAAAGTGTTACAGCAAATAATGAATGTTAATTTATTTGAGTCAATATGCTTAAATATTGAAGGTTTCTGGAATCACTATCTCTAATCTACTCAATATATATAGGGATTTGAGAAAGTATTTCCAAACCTATTTATCACCCAAGGTTTCATTTATTTGATAGGATCTGATCATGTGAAAGCATATTAAAAAGAAATATTCATAGTATGTGATACAAAGACTCCATAAATTTAACTACTTAAATACTTATAGAATAATTTGGGATACAATCCATTCCATGTAACAATAGTACCATTATTCAAATAAAAAATATTACATTTTTTTAATTGTGCTACCAGGTTTAATTCATTGGATATCCATATGGAAAACAAAATATATATCATTCTCAAACCATTAAAACACAGTCTAAGTAGACTGCAAATATAATTGTAACCATTAAAGCAATAAAAGTTTTCGAAGAAAATGTTAGAGGATGTTTTCATAGCAGACAAAGAGTTCCAAACAGAGCTATAATAAAAAAAAAGATTATAAATTGGACTGCATGAAAACAAAACTCTGTTCATCAAAAGACATTATTGAGAATAAAAAGGCGACCCACATAATGTAATATATTTGCAATATATTTACCCAATATAGAATTTGCATCCAAAATATACCAAGAACTGCAAACTAATAAGAAAAAGACAACTTGATGGAAAATGGAGAAAACGACTTAAGCACTTAAGGTACACAACGTAATTAGGCATCATGACTATGCAAATTAAAAGCAAAATGCAAACAAAGAAATACCCAGTGTTGGCAAGAATGTAGAACAACCTAAACTCTCATATACTGATGGTGGGAGTGAAAATTGATGCAAACATATTGGAATAACTATCTGGCAGTATTTACTAATGCTGAACATATGCCTATCTTATGACCCTCTATACACAAAAGATGTGTATACATATGTTCACCAAAAGATACAAAACGAATGTTCATAGGAGCACTTTTTATAAGAGCCAAAAACTGGAATATACCCAAATGTCCATCAAGAATGAAAAATAAATTGTGGTACATTCAGATAATAGAATACTATGTAGTTCTGCTCCCCATTGATACTATTCAGAAAGAGTATACACAACTACATACAACAATATCTATAAACCTCATAAACATAATCCCAAGTGAAGGAAGCCAGACACAAAAGAGCAAATACTGATTTCATTTACTTCAAGCTCTTGATTGTTTTTTGATCTGGCTGTTTACCTGAGTGTGCTCATTTTGGAAAAAAAAAAAAACAAAAAAAAACGTAATTTTTACACTTCGCTGAGTGTGTGTTAGACTCAATTTAAACAACTAAAAATACTGTGCTATATGGACTGTGTCTATATTCTTAGCAGAATATTATGACACCTTGCTGTGTTAGACAACATCATCTCTATCGATAAGAAGTTAGTGTGTGTGTTCATGTGTGTATTTGAGTAAAGGGTTGCCTTTGTGGCCGGGCGCAGTGGCTCCCACCTGTAATCCCAGCACTTTGGGAGGCCGATGCGGGCGGATCACGAGGTCAGGAGATCGAGACCATCCTGGCTAACACGGTGAAACCCCATCTCTACTAAAAATACAAAAAAAAATAGCCGGGCGTGGCGGCGGGCGCCTGTAGTCCCAGCTACTCGGAAGGCTGACGCAGGAAAATGGCGTGAAGCCGGGAGGCGGAGCTTGCAGTGAGCCGAGATCTCGAGATCTCGCCGCTGCACTCCAGAGCGAGACTCCGCCTCTCTGGAGTCTTTAAAAAAAAAAAAAAAGTTGCCTTTGTGGCTCCACAAAAGAGCCATTATCCTCAATTAAATTGCTAATTCAGGTGAATCAAATGTTTAAAGTACTTTTATCTGTTTTCCTTATATCTGCAGGGTTGAGAGGCTAATTGCTTTGGAAGGATGTTATTTTATTTTTTAACTCTGCTTTACTTATTCTTCAATTCAAATTGAGTTAATTTACAACTAAGAATTGAACGCCATTTTCAGATATGAGTTTACAAAATCAAATTTTCTTAAGTTTATAAGATTTTCAAATTTGAGAAATTTAACCCTGGCCTTAAATTTTTCACATCTGGGAGTTTCAGCTATAAGTTAGCTAGTCCCGTCCACAGGAGCTGAACAACTTCACCATTGGTCATTTTCTGTCAAGGTCTTCATACCATTGACCGCCTCCATTCTATACACATGCCTGAACCTGCTCCCAAAATAAATAAAACTAAGTCACAAACCCTGATCATCACTACAGTTTCTGGAATTTTCTGAAAGCAAAGAGACATTTGACTCTGAGGAAAGTGAGGGCCCCTGAGGAAATAAGGTGTACTGACGGTCCCAGGACCAACACTTGGTCATGATTCCCAACACCCGAGCAGTCCTGGTTAAGTCATCTAAACTCTGTGAGTTATATCACTTTTATAACCATTTCCTCATTGGTGTACTGGTGATAATAATTCTCACTTTGCAACAAAACTATGAGAAGTTAAACTAAGTTGACAAACCATCTGGCCTTGAATAAATGCTCCACAATTAGTTCCTGTTATTTATCCATTTATCCATCTTGAGGCTTCTCAAGGCAGCAACCGTACATTGTTCATTTTATCCTCAATGACCAGCTAAATCCCTAGCAGTTGTTAAGTGCTCGATAAATAGTTAAAATTAATAAGTTAATAAGTTAAAGATTCTTTTAAGAGGTAAAATTCTTACAAGAGGTTTGTAAAACACACCAATCAACATTCTGTAGCCAGCTAGAGGTTTGTAAAATGCACCAACCAGTACTCTGTAAAAGTGCTCTAACCAGTGCTCTGTACCTAGCTAGAGGTTTGCAAAATGGACCAATCAGTGCTCTGTAAAATGGACCAATCAGCAGGACATGGGCAGGGACAAATAAGGGAATAAAAGCTGGCCACCCCAGCCAGCAGAGGCAACTCACTCGGGTTCCCTTCCACGCTGTGGAAGCTTTGTTCTTTTGCTCTTCACAGTAAATCTTGCTGCTGCTCACTCTTTGGGTCCATGCCACCTTTAAAGAGCTGTAACACTCACCACGAAGGTCTGTGTCTTCATTCTTGAAGTCAGTGAGACCACGAGCCCTCCGGAAGGAACCAACTCTGGACACAGAAGGACCATTTCAGCAGAATCTGTATTAATATAAAACTACCGGAGGACTAGAGAAGGGATTCAAGTTTGCCACAGGTTGGGAGAATAGAGATGCATAATTTGTGGAGTAGCAAACCATCCATTCCTCCTCTTCTATCTTTTGGGATAGGGCCATTCTATCAATCCCCCTGCCCCATCCCTGCGATACTGGAGATACCTAAGCCACTGCGCTCAAGATTTTCAATTATCTTTTGTGTAAAAATGCTGAACCTCTGTTCTCACACAGTGCCTGTTTCCCCAAGTCTGATGGTGGAAGCATAAAGAAATGGGCAGAAGAGTGGCCTTGGTGCAGAGAGAGAACCTAGTTGGACTGCGTTACCATTTGATGTGTAAACATCTGTGGATTTCCTGCAGATGTTCGAGCAAACCCTGTAGCAGGTGGTAGGGATTCAGCCACTCATTGTACTGGCCCCTTCAAGAGAGCCACTTCTGGGTGAGGCAACCCTAGCAGCAACAAGATAATCTGGATAACTTGTTGTAGGGGCTACAGGTGAGAAAAACACAAGCTCAGTTGCTGGTCCTTTACCAGGGCCTCTGAAGGGACTGCCTCCTCCAACGACCCAAACATACACCTCACCACCCAGGACAGCCTGCTGCTCTGAGGAAACCGACAGTCCCATCTGGACTCATTGATGAACAATAGGAGGAAAAAACCTTTAGGTATGTGTGAAGCCTCCCTCCCTCATCTTCCTTCTCCTCTTAGCACCAGGAGGGCAAGTGCAGGAAAGGAGGTGAGTGAGAGAATAACTATACCAATGTCCACAGTTCCCAGCTGCTAGAGCTTAAAGTCCACCTGTATTCATGGGAAGAGGAACAGAGGATGCACAAGGTTAGGTCTAATATTTGAAATTCACCTCTTAATAACTAAAAGTGTTTGAAAGATTACAGAAATGACTTGAGTTGTCATTAAGGGAGCCAAAGACCCCACAGGAAAATAAGGTTTGATGCAGTATAACAGTAGCACTAAAATAATAAAATAAAAAATAATGGTAGTAAATCCAAAACAAGCCCATGTGGATGGCTGATCATTTATGTAACCATTTTCTAACTTTCAGTCACCTTTCTAGCCTGCAGTTTTTGGACTCATGCAAACAAGACAGCTTTGTGGCAGGATCTTAGGAAATTTTATATCACGTAGTGAGCTTCACACCACGCAGTTAGAATAATTCATATGCAGAACAAACCTGAACCAAGATGATTATATTATTTGCACTTCTCCAAATTCCTTCTGTCCTTGTGTGCTCTCAGACCCATTCCAGCCCTTTCTCTAGTCTCTTCTGTAGTGGCCTGGGCTGATCCCTACAAATTCCATTTCCTACTGCCTTATAGTTGGGTTCAGGCAGTGGGAACACTGGCAGAATATTTGAGGGTGAAAAAAAGAAGAGGCCAGGACATTTCTTCAGCTACCTCTCTGCTTTGGAGGCATCCTTGGAAGTGGCTGGACATCCTCCAGGACTTCCAGATTCCTCTGGACAGCCTCTCCTTCTGTGCTCCCAGCCCCTCTGGACTCTGGCCATCCTACCTCCCTTTTCCCCCTTTCCTCCATTCTAAAGCTGGTAGGAAATTTCTGCTGTGGATAATAATGGGAATGCCTCTTTTTTCCCTTCCTGCCATTTTGGATCTTGCATCATTGCTGTAACTAGTTTCCCATATTGGATGCCTTCTATTGAACTAGTTGGCATGAGCTGTTTTCCTGAATGAGCACTGACAAATATTCTCTCTTAATCCCATCCATCCTCTACCACTGTGTGGTGACACTCAGATGAATGCTAAATACACACACCTCATTTCAAGATATGCCATATTTATTCATTAACCTTTACCCTATTGTATTAAAGACAGTGAGAAATACATTGTCTATTACCAATCTCAAGTTTTCAAAAAAGTGACAGCCATCAAGAGTAAAAGGGAATATCAAAGTAAATTTCTCAATCATTGGGGAAAATGGGCATAACACTGAACTCCCCATGGTTCAAGAATGGACTTGTTCAGGGAGTCAGTGTATTCTTCCATGTTAGAGCACAAACCCCTGGAAAACAGGCCACAAAACCAGTTAAATTTTGATTGGAAAAGGAATTGGATTTCTTTCACTACTTAATTCTAGGTGCTGGGTATACAGCTACGCACGAAACAAACAAAATCCCTGACCTCCTGGAGTTTAGTCTCAAAGAACAAACACTAAAAAAGTAAACAGATCAACAATATTATTTCAGCAAATTGCAAGTGCTATGAAGAAAGATGAAGTAGGAAAAGGAGAAGGGTAGTGGCTGGGAAAGGAGGTTTCTTGATGGTTTCATAGAAGGCTCCTGAGAGGTGACAAGACAGCAGAGTCTGACTGATGAGAGAAAGTCAGGAGGACAAGAAGAAGAGCAGCCCCAGCAGAGGAGGGAGCAGGAACGGAAGCCCCGATGCAAGAATGCAGAGTGGGGCTGAGGAGTTCCGCCCTGGCTCCAGCACATGCCCTGAAGAGCCTGCATTTTGTAGTGCATTCGGATTTGTATACCAGTGCAATTATATTTCAGTCATTGTTGGGCCACCTCCCAGTTTTTCCAAAACACACACAGACTCCTCAAAAATAACTATCACTGAACTTTTCTCAATAAATTCATTTATAAATGGTTGCACACCTCCACATTATTGACCTCAGGTTAGCTGGTGTTTCTCTCAGTGATAATCCCTAGACCAGTTGCTTCCAAGTCACCTGGGATTGGGGTTCTTGTTTAAAATGATGCCTTCTCATCCCCCTCTCAGAACTTCTGAATCTGAACCCCTGGGCTTGATGCCTAGACATCTATGACAGTCTTTCCACATAACATTTAAGCACACTAAGTCTGGGAGTCACTGGGCTGTATACCTCCATGCCTCCATCCCACAAAATTTAGCATTATGTGGTTAGTGAAGCTGCAGCTTGCCAGCAAGTATACACAATTTCTCAGTTTAAATTCACCCCCTCCACCAAAAAAGAGTCCCTTTAAATGAAAAGCAATCAGTCAGTATGGAAATGTCCAAACAAAACCAAAATGCATAATTTAATTTGTGATTCTAATTTCAAAGGGCCAGTTTAAATTCCATTTGGAACTTTACCAACACTACTAGGTATCCGCCTGTGTGTGTCTCTCCCTCTCACCCTAGAGAAGATTTGAGCCAACTTTTACAGTGGTCTAGCAAGATTTTCACTTCTGTGTCTCTGGGGCAACTGGTGAGCTTCTACGTACCTTTGATTAAAAAGAATCTCTGGCTATCTCAATTTCTGAGCACACTCCCTCTTTAGTGCCCTTTCCCAGCGCATTCCTGGCAAAGTCACAGAAAATCACTTTCAGGCTAACGTTTCTTTAAAAGTTATTACATCTAATTTATATAAAGTACTCGATTGTTTAAAAATACCATATAATTATATGTTTAACCTTATAGCACAGAGTTCTGTTTAATCTTACATTTTGCTTTAAGAGAAAACCAAATAAATTACAGAGTATATATAGTCAAAAACTTTTCTAATAAATCAAATTCACAAAGATTCTTGTTTGGAGGTTTGGAGCAAGTAACCATGATTTCAAAAATAACAAATTGCTTGCAAGCGCATCAGAAATGTCACACAAGAACAAAGTAAAAAGGCCTTTACTAGTTTCAAAATATAAATAAACATACATTGCAAATCAAACAATTCAAATTATATATATGGGGTTTATTATTTCTAACAATTGATACTATTTTTATTACCTTTGGAGCACACTTTTAGCCTAGTTCATATATATTACATCTGTCTGAATTTTTAAAAAATTGATACTTGGACATTGTCAAAAGAAACATTACTTCAAAAAATTTAAAAATAGAAAAGAATAATCTCTGCTAGTAATGGCTTTTAGGATATTAGGTAACCATATGCCACTTTTATCCATCACACTTTCTATCTCATTCCATGGAAATATTGCCATTCCACAGTCTTCTCGAAGTTAATTGACTGGGGTCGGTGAAGACAAATCGTAGGATTTCTTTTTTTTTTTTTTTAATTATACTTTAGGTTTTAGGGTACATGTGCATAATGTGCAGGTTTGTTACATATGTATCCATGTGCCATGTTGGTTTGCTGCACCCATTAACTCGTCATTTAGCATTAGGTATATCTCCTAATGCTGTCCCTCCCCCTTCCCCCCACCCCACAACAGTCCCCGGAGTGTGATGTTCCCCTTCCTGTGTCCATGAGTTCTCATTGTTCAATTCTCACCTATGAGTGAGAACATGTGGCACATATACACCATGGAATACTATGCAGCCATAAAAAAGGATGAGTTCATGTCCTTTGCAGGGACATGGATGAAACTGGAAATCATCATTCTCAGTAAACTATCGCAAGGACAAAAAACCAATCGTAGGATTTCAAGAGCAAAATTTCTTCCTGCTTTTCACAACTTGGCCAGTTCTCTGTATGCCAAGTGACTTTAGTCTAATGAGAATTAAAATAATTTTTCTAATTTCACAATCACAGGGTTTTTTTAAGTTTTTATATTTCCATGTCGTGACACCCAGATGCTCTGATTTTCTTTTCTGTGAGAGAGTGTCTCTCCAAATTCCCTGCAAAACTTTGCCCTATTCTTCCTACACTCTGCAAAGGGCAGTAGAGTGAAGCAGCAAGGACTCTACTACATTCTACATACACACTCCCCGCTTCCAACCATTGTCGTCTTCTGGTCCTGTGGTTAGTCCTTCATACTACTCATGTTACCACAAAGACGGCAACCAGTAAGCTACAGAGTAAAGGGTGCCAAGGATGTGTAACGTTACTCCCCATTAACTGACCCAATTGCAAGCTGTTTTGCACGGTGGTCGATGCTAGTCCTTAAAATGTTCACTAGAGGGTGCACTATTTCTTTCCAAATTATTGAAGATGACTCCTAAATAGTAATATTAAAGTCAATCTATTCAAATGCTCCACTATATTAAGTCCTCATCATTAGATTTCAAGGAAAATAATAGCCAGAAAAGTCATATTTAGTGGGTCTAGTGGACAAAAATGGAAGTAGCAGCAACTATCTACCATTAGTCCAGTGGCAGAATAATTTCTTCATCTGGAATTCTCAACCTTAGGATGAATGTGGCTGGCACCATATGCACTATGGTCTGTGCTTTCTGCACACACACACACACACACACACGCACATACACACTCCCCACTACAACCAAGGTTCTTGGAGAAAAGATGGATGAGACAAGATGCACCTCAGGATAGTAACCAGACAGAATAGCTATGACATGCTATGCAAACCCCTGTTTGACCAAAGAAGCTTGGCCCTTTTTATAGTAGCGCTCGTCTCTTTGCTGCTCTATCAGAGGAGGGTAGTTGTTTCCATGAGCTTGTTAACTCAAAGGTAGGCTTCCTTGTCAATGAAGAATCAGTAGGGGAAGCTGTTAACTGTCAGGTTATGGCCAACGCAACTGTGGAGGCTTTAACGTCAGATCGGAGTTACCTGTTACCCCATGCAAATTTTCATAAGGAGAGTGGGAAGGGGCAAATCCAAAGCTGGACATCTGAGATTACTGATATTCATTATTAAGTAAATGAACTAAAACTTTTTCCCAATATCAATTTTAGTATAATCCTCACAATATCACTCATTCCATATATTATATGGAATTTCAGCTGAAAATGCATGCTTGTGTTTAATACAATTGTCTTTCCATAGCCTCTTAGCACACTCCAAGACACCTTTTTTTGTGGTTGTATTTTGTGTGTGTGTGTGTGTGTATATATATGAATATATATATGTTGTATTTTGTGTGTGTGTGTGTATATATGTGTGTGTGTGTGTGTATATATATATGAAACCAAGGCTCCTGTTTAAACTCAACCTTCTTCACGTTGTGGTAATAGTTGACTTTCATTTCTCACCACTCATTCATTTTTATAGGGCTGACCTCTTTTCACCTCTTAACACTACCCCAGAAATTTCTGAAAGTATCATCCTCACTCCCATTCAGCTAAGATGTTCCAGATCTATCTTGCTCTTCCTGCCCAAGTTAAGCAGTTATTCCCCTCGATGGAGAGCTGGTTCATTCTGGGGAATGACAGTACATAGTCCTAAAATCTGGGTGCTTGTCTGCATTTTATATCATTCTACACCACCACTGGCAATAAACTCCCTCATATTAGAAGCCATGTGTTTTAGTAACATAAGAGTAGACTTTCAAATTCAGTCCTTCAGCTATTGATGTGGAGTAACTGGTGCTCACCAGGATTAGGTCATGATGGTGAGTGTTTATTGCAAAACATGTTGACCTCCAGTGCATATTGACATCACTGCTCTCCTGGGTGGCAGCAAAGTTGGTTGAAATTCAGAAAATGGTTCCCCTAACATGGCACAAGTCCATAATGTGACCACAGCTACACATAGCCAAATGCAGGCTTATTTTTTGTTGATTATTTTTTAAATTATCAAGTACAGCATTAAAAAAAATTATTAACACACTCTGGCAAAATGGACCTTGGCTGTTAGTCTCTGTTAACAAAGAAGCTATTCAATAAGGTGAAGTCCATTAGATTCACTGTTCTTGCTAATACTGCCCTATGGAATGTAATACATATTCTCTACAGATGAGCAATGTATGGAGGGGTCCTGTGTTTGCTTTGACTTTCCTTTGTCCTAAGTAAGAACTTTTATTGAAGCTCTCTTAATTTTTTTCCACCTGTTATACATCAGTGATGAATGTAGTAACTAACCTTATTTCACCTATGGCTTACAGACAAACCCTTTTTCTTTCAAAAAGAAAATACCTTTTTTAAAGCTGTTTTGAGATTATTTCTCTTACTTCATCCCAAAGAGTCTACTTTTGAAGGTGGTCTCAAGTTATTAGCTATTCTAAAATAGAACATTCTTAGCGTTTTAACCAAGCCAGGTCATGATTGGAAAAGCTGCTATTTTCTGACAAGGGTCTACAGGAGTCAGAATTAATTGGCACATTTTCTGTGGGGTAAATTGAAAACTTTAATCAGGGACTGAAAGTTCGATCATTTCCAATAGTAGAACGGTCAAAGGGGAAAAGAGGTGTGCTCTTCATAGGTCTCTTAACTGAATTATTCATGACGGAAGAAAATATTACACTCTTATAAAAGTTTCCTTATGGACTTCATTTAGAATTATTTCCCTTAATCTACTTGGATCTTCAAGGGGAGTCCTGCCTAGGGTGAATATTGACTTCAGTGTCTATAAAATTTCTGAATGACTCTGTCTTTGGGGTTCTCAGCCCAGGCAACTTAACAGCATAGCAACAGCTTTTAGGATAAACAAATTCACCCCATTAGGCTTATGAAACTGGTCCATGCCCATGAGGTCACCTACTCCTGAAACCCCCTCTGGAACAAAGTTTTCACACCTCTGTAGAGCAGAGGCCTTAGTACAAATGCTTACAGAAACCAGAGACCAATAAACATGTCTTCCATTGACTGGTGATAGACAACGGGGAGGGGAGCCGCAAAGCCTTGCTCCACATCTGTCTCACCTCCTGGCTTCCACCATCCCAGATCTTAGGTGGTCAAATCTTCCTATTTCTCAAGAGAAGCTGGTGGATTTATAAGTTCGTTTATTGTAGGCATGTCAGATGCGTAGAATGGGATTAATGGGATTAATCATGCCATCAATTCATGACACATTATCTTTGTTTCTTATCTTATTTTTATCTCCATCTTATACAATCCAATTTCTCTTCCCCTCCACAGGCTCCCAACCTAAAGTATTTCATATTTGTACCTTCATCCTCCAATATTTTTATTTTATTTGTACCTTCAACCTCCAATATATATATTTTTATATGTGTGAATGTCTTTAAAATATGAACATTAATATTTGTGTACATGTAATTTATGTAAATAGTGCTAGACTACAAAAAGTATGTTTTCGAGATCTATTCATGTGGCTAAATATCTACTTTGTTCCTTTCTTGTGACTGCTGTATAATCTAAATTTATCCTAATTATCCCCTGGTTCTTTGCTAGCACAAATAATGCTGCGATAAACATCCTCTTAAATATCTCTGGTGCACGCTTGTAAGAATTTCTATAGTGTTTAGGGTCTACAGAGTAATGAATCAATTCCACTAAGTACTGCTTTATAGCTTTCTAAGGTGACCATACCAGTCCATATCTCCCAGCAGCACACGAGGTTTCCCATCTCTCCATAGTCCCACCATCATTTGATATGCAATGTTCTAATTTTTTGCACTTCAGTAAGCAGTATCTCAGACTTTTAAGTTATATTTTGCTGATTAAAATGAAGTTAAACAACTCATTCTTGCATGTCATTTGTCAGCCATTAGGGTATGTCTTAATCATAATCCTTGACTTTTTATGTTGTTTTTTTCTTGCTTATTTGCAAAAATTTATTTTATTATTCTAAATATTAATTCTTTGTTGGTGATAAATATACTATAGATCTTCTCTCAAACTATCACTTATCCTAAGTTTTTCATTTTCTCCAAATGAAACCCCATTCCTAAATTTTGTTTGTGGTGTTTTTGATTGTCCTTTATTAAGTACTGACTAGAAAGCTAAAATGCCACCTTTCCAGACTCTAGAAGTTAGGGTAGCCAGGTTAACGGTTCATTTTGATGTAATGAAATATATTAATTTTTCTCTTTATAGTTTATACTTGAAGGATTTATTATTTATTTATGGTCCAAGGTCACTCTATCTGATGGAGTTATTTTAGAATCTTTCTACATGCCCAATCACAAAGAAAAATTTCTGAATTTTCTTCTATTAGCTTTACAGTTTTAGCTTTCAAATTTAATTTTTTAAATCTACCTGCTTATCTAACTCAATTTTTCCTCCTATTCCATACTTCATATTCTGTCCAAGTCTCCCAACACTATTTATTAAGTAACTCATTCATTTTCCAAAGATCAAATACTAAATGTATTTATGTGTATTTTTTTCATTTCTATTGCTTTGAATAATAACTTAAACTCAGATAATTTTTTGCCCCCTTACGACTCCTCATTTTCTAAGTTAGCTTAGCTATTTACACACATTCATTCATCTATGTTCATCTGGAGATCAGCTAGTGAAGATGCAAATGCAAAAAAAAAAGTTCACTGGGATTTTAATTCAACTGCCTTAAATATTTAAAATATTAAATTATCCCATCAGCAAACATGATTTACCTCCAATTTTTTATGTTTCTTTTATGTACTTTACTTATATAAGTATGATGCACTTAAAGGTATTTCCCAGATAAGTTACAGATTTTGTCACTGGACATTGGGATTAATACTCAAAAGCATTTGAAATCACTTTTTCCCCTCCTTCCACAATGGAGGCCAGTTCTGGCCAAAGACAGAAGGTCCCTGTGAAGGGGCTTTCTTCCTCACCTCACATCCTCAAAAGCAAAGCTCGATGAGAAGGAACCCACTGAAATCCACCGGACATTGAAGTCTTTTTATCAGTAATCTTTATAACTGACACACTCAGCAAAATCCTGACACTGAGATCTCTTCAACCCAGTTTCTTCAGCCAAAGGCTCTCAAGGGAAAGAAGTGAACGGGAAAATGTATAGATACATCAGCCAACAGCAATATTTGTATCTTATTTGGATTTCACTTCAAACGTACACACTGGATAAACAATGTGTAAGACAATTTAGGAAATGTGCACAGTGGATGTTTGATATTATTTAAAAACTATATTTTTAGATGTGATAATGATATTTTGGTTATTTTCAAAGGATTTGGTTCTCTAAGAGATATATACAGTAAATATGTATAGACGAAATGATACGGGAACTCCTCAGGTGGCGGCGGGGGAGACGGTGAAGGCTGCCGCCCGCCAGCCCATCCGGGCTCTAATCCGCTGGCTCCGTGTCCTGCGGCGCCCAGACTATGGACCTCCGCACCGCGGTGTACGACTCCGCCCGCGACGGTAGCTGCAGCTGCTCTAGAAGGTGTTCACCAGCCGGAGCCCGGAGGAGCTGGACAAGCTGACAGGCGAGGTGGCCAGTGAGGGGAACGCCGCTGCTCATCCACCTGCTCTACTTGTTGGAGAAAGTGGACTGCACCTCCAGCACGCTCCGGCCACCTGGACGCAGTAGGATACCCGGTGAACCGGTGCGGCGCGAGGGTGGAGGCTGGCGGCTAGGGACACTTGGGTGGTGAGACCATAGAGGGCTCGCCGCCGCTGTGGGCCGCCTCTGCCGCCTACCACCTGGACGTGGTGCAGAGCCTGCTGCCCCACAGGGCCTCGGCTAACCGCACCAGGGCACCAGCTCCACGCCCCTGAGCGCCGCCTGCTTCCATGGCCACTGGCGAGAACCAGACCGACCCGGAGGTGGCCAACTGGCACGGCCACATGTGCCTCATGATCTCGTGCTACAAAGGCCACCGAGACATCGCCCGCTACCTGCTGGAGCAGGGCGCCCAGGTGAACCGGCGCAGCGCTAATGGCAACACGGCCCTACAAGACTGAGCCGAGTCTGGCAGCCTGGAGAGCCTGCAGCTGCTGCTGGGGTGCCAGACCCGCATGGGATGGCCTTCGCAGGACCCCGCTGCTGGTGCCAGCATGACGGGCCACACTAGCATAGTGGAGTACCTCATCCAGGAGCAGCCCAGCCAGGAGCAGGACGCTGGGAGAGAGGCCCAGCCAGGGCTACTCCAAGAAGGCTCTAGGCCGGGCGCGGTGGCTCACGCTTGTAATCCCAGCACTTTGGGAGGCCGAGGCGGGCGGATCACGAGGTCAGGAGATCGAGACCACGGTGAAACCCCGTCTCTACTAAAAATACAAAAAAATTAGCCGGGCGTGGTGGCGGGCGCCTGTAGTCCCAGCTACTCGGAGAAGCTGAGGCAGGAGAATGGCGTGAACCCGGGAGGCGGAGCTTGCAGTGAGCCGAGATCGCGCCACTGCACTCCAGTCCGGGAGACAGAGCAAGACTCCGTCTCAAAAAAAAAAAAAAAAAAAAAAAGAAGGCTCTCCACCAGCCGGGGGTGCACGCAGCCTCAGAGACTCCATGCTGCAGCTCCTCCGCGGAGGAACCACTGAACGGGGAATCTTATGAAAGCTGCTGTCCCACCAGCCCGGAAGCTGCCTTGGAAGCCTTGAAATTTCTGGGAGCCACGTATGTGGAAAAGAAGCGAGATCTGCTTGGGATCCTTAAACACTGGAGATGAGCCATGGAGTCACCTGCCCAAACCAGAACCCCAGAAGCTGGTCTTGGCCTATGGCTATTCCAGGGAGATCCACACCACCAAGGAGTTGGAAACTCTGATAAGCCACCTAGATGAGATGCGCATACAGGCCCTGTTGATCTGTTGGCGAATCCTCTGCTCCTCTCACCCCGACACTTCCTGTTACATCCGTTACTGGGGCGCAGTGTAGGCGGGTTGCGGCAATTTCCAGCGCTGCATCCACTTGGGACCTGGCCATGCAGCAGGTCAGCCAGCCTCTGAGCCCCATGACCGCCAGCAGCTTCCTCTCCTTCCCGGAACTCTTTCCTTACGTGCTGCAGGACAGGGCAGCCAAAGGCAGCTTGGGCATACAAATCGGCTTTGCAGACCTCATAGAGGTTCTCACGAAAGGGGTCTGGCAAATGGAACGTTTCCCGGACCCAAGGAGCTGCCGCTGCCCAAGGAGCCTGAAGACGCGGCCCAGTTCACCAGGGCGCTGGACATCATCCTCTACCTTCTCTATCTGTTGGAGAAAGTAGAGTGCACCCCTAGCCAGGAGCACCTGAAGCACCAGACCATCTACCATCTGCTCAAGTGTGCCCCCAGGGGCAAGAACAGCTTTACCCCTCTGCACGTGGCTGTGGGCAAGGACACCATAAATGTGGACCACAAATGGAGGCAGATTCACCTCCCTGCACGCAGTCAAAGTGCTGCTCAACTGCGGGCCGACCCAGACAGCAGGTACTTTGACAACAACACCCGGCTACACATGGCAGCCCAGAACAACTGCCCGACAATCATGAACTCCCTGATCCAAGCAGGGGCCCACACAGACGCCACAAACACCTTTAGGAAGATGGCCTATGAGCTGCTGGAGGAAAATCTGCTGGCCAGGGGCAACACGCAGCCCTTCAACTACATGACCCTGCAATGCCTTGCAGCCCGGGCCCTGGACAAGAACAAGATGCCCTACAAGGGCTTCATCCCAGAAGAGCTGGAGGCTTTCATCCAACTGCACTGACCTGCCCAGAGCGTTTGCACCCTCGCCTCTCCCCTCTCCTGCTGAGGGAGGAATCATGAGGGCATATAGCAGATGCCGGTTCTTGCCTCCTTCAGGCACAAATCAGGAGAAGGGCTCTTCTGCCTCCCGCCCCCTTTACCTGCAAACAGAGGGGAAGAAGAGTTAGTGAGCCTTTGGTGCTAGAAGCCTTCAGGGTTCTGTGGTAGGAGGACTGTCTTTCTCTAGGAGCCCACTCGCTCATCCTGAGTTGGGAAAAGAAGCAAAAACTTCACAGCTCTTCTTCCTGGGTTTTGGAGGCCTTTGCCTTGTTACCTAGAGGTGAAGGAACTGAAGCCATTGCCTTCCTTCCTGCTAGAAACACAGGAAGAAGTTGAGAACTGGTTTGCCTTCCCTTGCCCCTGATGTGGCTGGATAGCTCCAGCTACCGAATACAGCGTTAGGACTAGGGGCCCCCAAGGTTAGAGTTTGAAAGTCAAGGAGGAAGCCCACCTCTCATTTCTTCCAGCATGATCACGCCCTGCTCCCCAGCTGGGGTAGCCATGAGCAGGCAGGCAGGGCTCTGCCCAGGGTGGCCTGCCACTTGCGTAGCTTTTGGTTGGTTTGGTGTTCTGGTTATTTAATACGTGGCCAGGTTGGAAGCATTGCACAAAAGTTCTGAGATTTTACTGCTTTTTTTGTTTTGTTGGTGGATCTTTGTTTGTTTGTTTTATATACTTCAAGTTGAAGAAATGCCTCTTTGTTTGTTTAAAGAAAGTTATTTGTCGGACTTCATAAGTGAATTTCAAGCAGTGAAGGTTCTGTGGTGCCTGAGATGCTAAGGCCATAGGGAATGAGCTCTATCATGTGAAGAATTTGGTGAGCAAGATAAAGTCCATGGTGTTGGTCCCTAAAATGTGGATGACTGTACATTTTTATAAAACTCCACTCTACTGCCTTTTACAGGTGATATGGTTTGGATGTGTCCCCACCCAAATCTCATCTTGAATTGTAGCTTCCATAATCCCCACGTGTCATGGAAGGCACCCGGTGGGAGGTAACTGAATCACAGGGACAGTTTTCCCATGCTGTTCTTATGAAAGTGAGTAAGTCTGAGGAGATCTGATGGTTTTATAAAGGGCAGTTCCCCTGCACATGCTCTCTCGTCTGTCACCATAAAAGATGTGTCTTTGCTCCTCCTTTGCCTTCCACCATGCTTGCGAGGCCTCCCCAGCCATGTGGAACTAAACCTCTTTTTCTTTATAAATTACCCAGTCAGTCTTGGATATGTCTTTATTAACAGCGTGAGAACAGACTAATACAGCAGGCCTCCCAATTTTCTATTCTCATTAGAAAGAGAACTGTTTTTCCAAACAGGAAATAAGGTCAAGCACCAAAGGAGTGACATCAAAGCCTTTGCCACCTAGTTCTTCTCCACCTTACAAGAACAAGCACAGTTGGTTTGGGCCTGGGTTGCCAGTTTCCGAGTTAAAACTACAGGCTGCTCAGCCTTGCAAACCTCCCACAGTCTCTCTTTTCCTTGTGGGCATATCCATAACTGGCCCAAGCCACTTTTTTCAGCTTCTCTGAGGACGGGAATCCAGGTCTTCCTGAGAAAGGCCCTAGGACAGTATTAACTCCATAAATCAGCTAAGATGGTGAGTGTCAAAACCAACTTGCCAGCTAACATTTGTACAAAGTCTCAACTCACCGTCATTCAGGGTAAAGTGTTGGTACTACTAGAGGACCAGCCCCAGCAAGATTTTTCTCAAGAGCCAGACCCCATAAGCCCTGGCAGGCAGGAGCAGATTCTCGCCTGTCTGAAGAGCAGTGAATTGCAGAAGGGGAGCCATTCTGGCTGCATTCTCCTGTGGCAGCCACAGCCCGGCCCTCAGAAGGAGCAGTGACAGTGGGTGCCCAGAAACATCTGGCCCCTTGATGGAAACTAGGTCTCATTTGGATTTGCAGTGTGTGGTAGGAAATTATGTATTTATTTACAAGACAAAGTTTTAACTTAACTCAGCCAAGGTGGGAAATGCCATCCCTGTCCTTTCCAAAGCACAAAGCAAAGAAATTAGGCAGTTAAATCATGAGTCTCAGTGCTGGTGTTCAAGTCATTAAAAAGAAGATAGTTGAAGAGAGAAAAAAGAAATGATACAGTGGCTGGGATTGGCTTCAAAATAACCTTGAAACCACATGTTTATAATGATTGAGGTTGGGTTATAGATGCATTCCATTGTTTATATGCTCTATTATGTGTATGTTTAAAACTTTACATAATAAAAATCTTCCTAAAGGAATAAGTATTGATTTTTTCTATTATTTGCTAAAAAGAGCCCAGATGCTTTTTCTAAATTTCTGAAATCCATATAAAACATACAGTTTTCCAGCTTCCCGTCCTCAAAATTGTCACAAGTTCGGTCTCTTTGGTACTTCTTTCTCATCATTCCAAGAGATGGTAACATGTTTTCTGGGCCTATGAACTTTAACCAGAAGGCTTTGTTCACACCTGCAGATATATTTAGATACAGTATCAAGAAGCAGACCGAGGTGGAAATTCTTTGAATGTCACCAATGTGCACCTTGAGTGGGGAATGGTGGGAGGCTCCATGAGAAGGGGAGGGTTTCATTGCCAATAAGAAAATGAGGACTAGAAAGAAGGAATCTCAAAATGTTCAGCACAGTGCTGATGAAGACATGACTAACAGTCAGTTATTTATCATCACTACGGAGATCAGTCATTTTTTCTTTCATTAATACATAATATTTCACAGATTTATAGAGCACATATGTCTGTTACATACTTAGAATGTGTAATGATCAAGCCAGGGTATTTGGGGTATCCATCACTTGAGCGTTTATCAATTGCATGTATTGGTATCATTTCAAGTACTCTCTTCTAATTATGTTGAAATATATTTAATATGGCCACCAAGTATAGTCACCCTCGTCTGCTATCAAACATTAGAACTCATTCTATCTAAATGTATATTTACACCATAACAAACCTCTCTTCATTTCCCCCTTCCCTGCACCTACCCTTCCTAGTCTTTCATATCTATTACTCTATTCTCTATGTCCATAAAATCAAGTTTTTTAGCTCCCTCATATGAGTAAGAATGTGCAGTCTTTGTCTTTCTGTGTCTGGCTTATTTTCCTTAACATAACAACCTTGATTTGCATCCACGTTGCTGCAGATCACATTATATCATTCTTTTTATGGTCTAACAATATTTCATTGTGTACATATACCACATTTTCATATTTTCTTTATCCATTCATTCATTGATGGACATTTAGGTTGATATTATATTTTTACTATTTTGAGTAGGTCTACAGTAGTCATGCAAGTGCAGCTATCCCTTTGATATACTGATTTCTATTTCTTTGGATAAATACCTAGTAATGACGTTGCTGGATCGTATGGTAGTTCTATGTTTAGATTTTTGAGAAATCTTCATACTGTTTTTCATAATGGTTGTACTAATTTACACTTGTACCAACAGTGTATAAGAGTATAAGAGTTCTCTTTTCTCTGCATATTGCTTGCATGTTATTTTTTGTCTTTTTAATCATAGGCATTCTAACTGGGGTGAGACAATATCTCATTGTAGTTTTAATTTGCATTTTCCTGATGATTAGTGATGCTGAGTATTTTTTCATATACCTCTTGGCCATTTGTATGTCTTTTTTTTTTTTTTTTTTTTTTTTTTTTGGGTTGGCTCTTTTTTTTTTTTTTTTTTTTTTTTTTTTTTTTGATAGAGGGTCTCGCTCTGTTGCTCAGGCTGGATTACCGTGGTACCATCATGGCCCACTGCAGCCTCGACTTCCAAGGCTCAACCAATCTTCCTGCCTCAGCCTCCCAAGTAGCTGGGACTACAGGTGTTCATCACCACGCCCAACTAATTTTTTTGTTTAATTTTTGGTAGACACATGGTCTCTCTTATGTTGCCCAGGCTGGTCTTGAACTCCTGGGCTTAAGCAGTCCTTCTGCCTCAGCTTCCCAAAGTGCTGGAATTACAGGCACAAACCACCATTCCTGGCCTTGTATGTCTTCTTTTGAGAAATGTCTATTCAAATCTTTTGCCTGTTTTTAATGAGATATCTGCCTTTTTAGAGATCAGTATTTTTAAAATCAGATCCCTTGGTTTAACATCAGAGTGTTGTCCCCCAACTTCATTAATTACATTTATCACCACAAATCAATGTCACTTTATATAACATTTAAATACATCATTGCAGAAAACTTTAGAAAATACCTAGTTTGTATTGAAGTTGTTACAAGAAGAGTCCTATTGATCCTTGTGCAAAGCATTAATCTTTCTGCAAGGAGGGTATCGGGGCAAGGGAGGAAGTTAGAGGCTTTTCCTTTATAGATTCAGTAAGAATAAATAGATGACTTCGTTAATTAAGCTGATTTTGACTGGAATGAAAGAAACCTCTTATTGGACTGGCTTAAACAAAAAGTGGAGTTTAGAGGAAGGGACACTACAGTGTTTCAGGGCACAGCCGAAGAACAAAGGAAGCCAGGACGCTGTTGGGCCCCAGGCCTTTTAGAACCTGGGATGTGAAATGTCAGTTAGTCTCCCACCACCACAGCCTCTCACAAAATGCTGACTTTTTTTTCTCCCTTGATATCAGCCTTCTCCACATGATGGAAATCACAGATGCTGTCTGCACCAAGATTTGCAACCTGCAAACTCACCCAATGCTGAAGGAATGTTGTCTGTCTAGAAGGAATGAATCAGCAGTCTGTAACAATATTGTACAGAAATGTTGTTACCTCTGAGAGAACTGTTTCCCCTCTAAGGTTTTCAGTGTATGAACTCATATGTTCTCTAAGTAATGATCATTTGATCTCCCCTTTTCAATAGTTAGCTTTTTTACTAGCTTATAAATCAGTGTCATGCTAGTAAATGTCTAACAACTGAATCTCAAAAATTAAGAGAAAAGAGAAGCAAGAAAAAGAAAAAAGGCTGTAATTGCAACATTTGCCTGTTTGCCAGTATAATTACCTCCAAAACGACCAAGGTGAAGCTGCAACATGATGTCACTGAATGCAGAGTTGGGGCCCAGTCAGCAGTCTAGAGCCCATGCAAACAGGATCCGGCAGTGCTGCTTATAATTTATTTAGCCTCTATTTAGAGAGCAATGTTAAATAGCAATGACAGCAGCAAGCAGCCTTTCCTTCACCCTGATGCTTTAGTATCCAGCCGCAAATAACTTGCTCCCTGTGTGCTCCATTTGATTACATGCTGGTGGGTTCTTGGAGCTCTATATCTGGACTTAGAAAGAGGGAATGTCGGTCGTCGGCAAAGCCTGAGTCCTGTCCCCTCGTTCTCTTCCCCGGACAGCATGAGCTTCACCACTTGCTCCACCTTCTCCACCAACTACCTTTCCCTGGGCTCTGTCCAGGTGCCCAGCTACACGCCCGGCCAGTCAGCAGCGCAGCCAGCTTCTATGCAGGCGCCGGGGGATCTGGTTCCGGGAACTCGGTGTCCTGCTCTACCAGCTTCCGGGGCGGCTTGGGGTCTGGTGGCCTGGCTGCGGGGATGGCCGGGGGTCTGGCAGGAGTGGGAAGCATCCAGAACAAGGAGACCATGCAAAGCCTAAACAACCACCTGGCGTCCTACCTGGACAGAATGAGGAGCCTGGAGACCGAGAACTGGAAGCTGGAGAGCAAAATCCGGAAGCACCTGGAGAAGAAGGGACCCCAGGTCAGACACTGGAGCCATTACTTCAAGACTATCCAGGACCTAAGGGCTCAGAACTTCGCAAATACTGTGGACAATGCCCGCATCGTTCTGCAGACAGACAATGCCTGTCTAGCTGCTGATGACTTCAGAGTCAGGTATGAGACAGAGCTGACCATGTGCCAGTCTGTGGAGAGCAACGTCCATGGGCTCCGCAAAGTCATTGATGACACCAATGTCACTTGGCTGCAGCTGGAGACAGAGATCGAGGCTCTAAAGGAGGAGCTGCTCTTCATGAGGAAGAACCACGAAGAGGAAGTAAAAGGCCTACAAGTCCAGATTGCCAGCTCTGGGTTGACTGTGGAGGTAGATGCCCCCAAATCTCAGGATCATTTCAAGATCATGGCAGACATCCGGGCCCAATATGACGAGCTGTCTCGGAAGAACTGAGAGGAGCTGGACAAGTACTGGTCTCAGCAGATTGAGGAGAGCACCACAGTGGTCACCCCGCAGTCCACCGACGTTGGAGCTGCAGAGATGACACTCACAGAGCTGAGACATACAGTCCAGTCCTTGGAGATCAACCTGGACTCCATGAGAAATCTGAAGGCCAGCTTGGAGAACAGCCTGAGGGAGGTGGAGGCCCGCTATGCCCTGCGGATGGAACAGCTCAATGGGATCCTGATGCACCTGGAGTCAGAGCTGGCACAGACCCAGGCAGAGGGACAGCACTAGGCCCAGGAGTATGAGGCCCTGCTGAACATCAAGGTCAGGCTGGAACCTGAGATAGCCACCTACAACAGCCTGTTGGAAGATGGCAAGAACTTCAATCTTCATAATGCCCTGGACAGCAGCACCTCCATGCAAACCATCCAAAAGATCAACAGCCGCTGGATAGTGGATGGCAAAGTTGTGTCTGAGACCAAAGACACCAAAGTTCTGAGACATTAAGCCAGCGGAAGCAGGGGACCCTTTAGGGAGCAGGAGGCCAATAAAAATTCAGAGGTTAAAAAAAGAAAGAAAAAGAAAGAAAGAGAGAGTGTCATTGTCAATTAGAGATGCTGACCAAGGACTGGGGAGGAGAAAATGGCTAAGCACAGCAGTGCCCACATCTGCCCCACGATGAAGACTATGCTCTCTGAGTGAACTGTTGAGATCCACAGTCTATTTTTATCTTTTCTAGGTTATAGACTACTTAGGAAGTGAGGAGACTTAATAATTAGGCAACTTATTTAAACTCCCTTTGCCTCAGTTTCCTAATTATTTAAATAGGGGTATTAGAATATATACCTTGTATAACTTTTATGAGGTTTAAATGAAATAATTAATGTTAGGCAACAAATTCAATGCCTCATACACAGTAAATGCTCAATAAATGTTTTAATATCAATTTTAGTTATTTGTCTTTTTCTCTTATATACTGTCAACCATGATATTGGTTTAATATGGTCTATATTACATTTTAAAAATATCCTTCCTGTCCTTGTTTTCTAAGTTCTTTTTGAAAAATAAAGAATGTAAATTTCATCATTTGCCTTTTTAGGATTTATTACTTAGTTTTTCTTATATATCTAAGAAGAAAGAACATTCAGTAACTCTATAGAAGCCAATAAACTCCCCCCTCATCTCTCTGCCTCACATGCCCTTTCTCCACAAGTCCTGGCCTTTTTCCAGCTGGGCTGACTCCCCCATACAGTCATGCTCATCAACAGTTTCCTTCCTGGTTACTCCTCCCACTCTCTCAATTACAGCCCCCTGCACCAGCCCTCTGCAGAAGCACCCTTTCAGCCAATACAGAATACCTTCATCAAAGTAGTCTGCCTCAATTTGTGGCTGAAAAAAAATTTTTAAGCATAAGCTTCTAAAACATTCTGTTACACAAAGTGGGAAGGGGTGTTATTTAAAAAGACAACTGACTGAAGCAGCTTTTCCCTCGCAAGAAAGCTGAGACAGACTTCATTCGCTCTACGTAAAAAGTAAGAATTTGAGTTTTGGGGGAGGAAGTTGAGTTTTTTGAGTTGCCTGGGAGCAGCCCAGGAAGGAAAGGAAGCTGTCTAGAGGGGCAGCCAGGTGGCAGAGACAAAAGCAATGACTGCAGGCAGGGGTTCCATCTGGGATCATGGTCAGTTAGAATGGTTATAAGACTTTTTAAAAACCTGAGTATTTAATATCCAGGTATGAGTATTTAATATGCAGTACATATCTCATCATCCTGAAAACATGATAAGACCTGCCATGTTCACAGCATTATATGTTCAGAGTACTTTCTAGAGAGAAGAGAAGATATTCGGTGGGGTCTCACTGTTGCCTTCTCCTGCTGATCCAAACAAACAGATGCAAAAGAACTGACTATATAGGGAGGTAACCAACAGTAACGTTAAAAAAAATGTCATTTTCCTCAATTCAGCATCTAAGAAATTCCCACATAATGGAAGTAAATTAGTTAAGAGTTCTCCAGAGACAGAACAAATAGGATATATTAATATATATACAGGTAGATACGAGAGAGGATTTATTAAGGGAATTGATTGGCTCATGCAATTACGGAGCCTGAGAAGTCCCATGATAGGCTTTCTGCAAGCTGGAGAACCAGGGGAGCCAGCAGCATAGTTGTCCAAGGCTGAAGGAAAGTCCATGGTGTGACTCTCAGTCTGAGGCTGAAGGCCTGAGAGCCCAGGGGTCTGCTGGCGCAAGTTCCCAAGTTCAAAGGCCTAAGCCCCTGGAGTTCTGATGTCCAAGGACAGGAGAAAAGAGACATCCCAGTTCCAGAATATCCTTTTTGGAAAAACAAACACACCTTTCCTCTTCCTTTTTGTCCTATCTAGGCACCCTGCTGATTGGATGGTGCCCACCTACAATGAGAGCGGATCTTCCCCCGTCAGTCCCCGGATTCGCACACAAACATACTTTCACAGACACACCCAGAAATGGTGCTTAACCAGCTATCCAGTCAGTTAACACCTGAAAGTAACCATCACAGGAGGTAAGGGCTAGCAGAAGTTCTGGCCTGTGGACCAGAACTGGTGTCCTTAGAGGACCAGCCATCCTTCCAGTTTCCGTGAATGAATGCCCAGCAGATCCCCAGAGCCTATTCTCTCCTACTTCTGCCTCTCAGCATTGGCAGCCAGAGGTGAAGGGGGAGCGTCCAGGACACAGAACACACGGTTGAACATCTTGGGATCATCAATTAGACATGAAATTTCAGAGGCATTGGAACCAGAGCAACTCTGTCTTGCATAGGGGCTAGGTAAAATGAGGCTGAGACCTATGGGGTTGCATTCCAAGGAGGTTGGGCATTTTTAGTCACAGGATAAGATAGGAGGTCAGCCAAAAATACAGGTCCCAAAGACCTTGCTGGTAAAGCAGTTTGCTGTAAAGAAGCTGGCGAAATCCCACCAAAATGAAAATGGAGATGAAAGTCACCATTTGTCATGCTCAATGCTCATTAGATGCTAATTATAATACATTAGCATGCTAAAAGACACTTCCACCAGTACCATGACAGTTTATAAATGCCATGGCAATGTAGGGAGTCATCCTATATGGTCTAAAATGGGGGGAACCCTCAGTTCTGGGAATTGCCCACCCCTTTCCTGGAAAACTCATGAATAATCCACCTCTTGTTTAGCACATAATCAAGAAAATATCATAAAAATGGCCAACCAGCAGCTCTCAAGGCTGCTCTACCTATGGAATAGCCATTCTTTTTTTTTTTTTTTGAGACGGAGTCTCGCTCTGTCACCCAGGCTAGAGTGCAGTGGCATGATCTCGGCTGACTGCAACCTCCACCTCCTGGGTTCACGCCATTCTCCTGCCTCAGCCTCCTAAGTAGCTGGGACTACAGGTACCCACCACCACGCCCGGCTAATTTTTTTGTATTTTTGGTAGAGACAGGGTTTCACCATGTAGCCAGGATGGTCTCAATCTCCTGACCTCATGACCCGCTTGCCTCGGCCTCCCAAAGTGCTGGGATTACGGGCGTGAGCCACCGTGCCCAGCCCCCATTCTTTATTCCTTTACTTTCTTAATAAATTTGCTTTCAGTTTGCTCTGTGGACTTGCCCTGAATTATTTCTTGCACAAGGTCCAAGAACCCTCTCTTAGAGTCTGGATGGGGATCAGTTTCTGGTAACAGAAAGATTTTTCCACAGTGGACACACCTTAGGTCACTAGCGAGGACAAGGAGGGAGGTGGTGGTGACAACATTGTGGGTCACATCAGTTGGAACCTCTGCATTAGATTACACATATTCAGACTTCCGTCCAGCAAAGTACAGTTCCATTTGATGAGAAATGATGCCTTCACAAGCCCTGAATTCATCCACATTGATCTCTTGGTTACTGCCTGACTCACCGAATAGGGAAAGCCTATCGCTTCCTGTTGTCTCATCTATTCCATGATGCACTTGAAGCAAAATTGTGCCAACGTGAGAAAATATGGGGATTCAAAAAGTAATCCAAACAAATGTAACGAGTCACCTTATTTTTGAAACTCTGCCTAGTTTGTGAAGGTCAGATGCTATTGGTTCATCATGTCTGCCAGCATTATCAAAAAAAGGAAGAAAAGAAGAATAAAGCTCAAATGGATGCTCAGTGATTATGAGAAGCAAAAGTAGATCTGCTTAAAAATATGTAGTAGTCATTGCTGAGGTTTATTTACTTAATCTTCATCAGTTTGTAACGTTAAAGAGGTATAACCTATAGACAGGGCGCGGTGGCTCACGCCGGTAATCCCAGCACTTTGGGAGGCCTACAAGGGCAGATCACTTGAGGTCAGGAGTTTGAGACCAGCCTGGCCAACATAGCAACACCCTGTCTCTACAAAAATATGAAAATTAACTGGGTGTGGTGGCACACACCTGTAATCCTAGCTACTGGGGAGGCTGAGGCAAGAGAACTGCTTGAACCTGAGAGGTGGAGGTTGCAGTGAGCCAGGATCGTGCCACTGCACTCCAGCCTGGGCAACAGAGTGAGAAAGACTCTGTCTCAAAACAAAAAAAAAAACAAAAGAAAAAAATCATTTTTACTATACCCAATAACAATGCTTGAAAAACAAAATTATTTCTTTTTTGAAAGATACAGGATTTGAGGTCAATCTGATTTTACTGATATTTTATAGTAATTAGATCTTCTAGAAGTCCTTTGATGGCAGCTACGATGTCATGCATTTTGGAGTGACAGGTGTTAATGACTTCCTGGAAAAACTTAAGGGAAAATTTGTGCTTATAAATCTGATTGAGAATTGTTTGCACAAAATTGACTAAGTTGATAAATGTAGTACAAAAAGTATTATCTGAGTCCTGAAAAAAGACTGTTTGAAGTCAATCTCCTTAAATATTCTCAAGTGAAAAAGAGGTGCAAAATAATGTATAGGTAGTACTAAATTTATATATAGGTGAAATACATACATATATATACACATATAGATTACCTTCGGAAGAATCCTCAAGCAATTGGTAACAGGAGTCGTTTTCAGGGAGAATGAATAAATGGGGAGTGTCAGGAAACAGTTTCACTATGTGGCATTTTAAATATTGGACCCCATGCATTTATTGCCTGGTTAAAAAAGTCTGAAGCCTTTCCGCGCTACCCACAGAGGAGTCCATACGGCATTGTTCTGGATTTCTGTTGTAACTTAAAGGGAAACTTTCACAATGTCCGGAGGCCTTGATCTCCTGCAAATGAAGGAGGAGGATGTCCTTGCAGCAGGAACCCACTTAGGTGGCACCAATCTTGACTTCCAGATGGAACAGTACATCTGTAAAAGGAAAAGTGATGGCATCTACATCATAAATCTGAAGAGGACCTGGGAGAAGCTTCTGCTGGCAGCTCGTGCCATTGCTGCCATTGAAAACCCTGCAGATGTCAGTGTTATATCCTCCAGGAATACTGGCCAGAGGGCCATGCTGAAGTTTGCTGCTGCCACTGGAGCCACTCCAATTGCTGGCCGCTTCACTCCTGGAAACTTCACTAACCAGATCCAGGCAGCTTTCTGGGAGCCACGGCTTCTTGTAGTTACTGACCCCAGGGCTGACCACCAGCCTCTCACGGAGGTATCTTCTGTTAACCTACCTACCATTGCTCTGTAACACAGATTCTGCTCGTGCTATGTGGACATTGCCATCGCATGCAATGACAAGCGACCGGTGGGTTTGAAGTGCTGGATGCCGGCTCAGAAAGTTCTGCGCATGCGTAGCACCATTTCCTGTGAACACTCGTGGGAGGTCATGCCTGATCTCTACTTCTACAGAGATCCTGAAGAGATTGAAAAAGAAGAGCAGGCTGCTGCCAAAAAGGCTGTGACCAAGAAGGAATTTCAGAGTGAATGGACTGCTTCAGCTCCTGAGTTCACTGCTACTCAGCCTGAGGTTCAGACTGGTCTGAAGGTGCGCAGGTGCCCTCTGTGACTATTCAGCAGTTCCCTTCTGAAGACTGGAGTGCTCAGCCTGCCACGGAAGACTGGTCTGCAGCTTCCAGTCTCAGGCCACTGAATGGGTAGAAGCAACCACTGAATGGTCTTAAGCTGCCCTTGCACGGGCTCTTAAGCAACATGGAAATAAGATTAATGGAAAATAAACATCGGTTTCTAAAAAAAGAAAAGTCTGAAGCACAAAAAATCCCAAAATACTTGGGAGGCCAAGGCGGGTGGATCACGAGGTCAGGAGATCGAGACCATCCTGGCTAACATGGTGAAACCCCGTCTCTACTAAAAATACAAAAAATTAGCTGGGTGCGGTGGCGGGTGCCTGTAGTCCCACCTACTCGGGAGGGTGAGGCAGGAGAATGGCGTGAACCCAGGAGACAGAGCTTGCAGTGAGCCGAGATAGCGCCACTGCACTCTGGCCTGGGTGAAAAAAAAAAAAAAAAATCCCAAAATATGCACATAGCAAATGAGTGATTATAAATATTTATGGAAAATAAACTTTAAAGAGGAAGAACTTTTTTACAGAAAAATAATAAAAATTTTGTTTGAAATGTCATCTTAAATAATTAAAGACTAATTAAAATTAGTTTAATTTTACTTTAGCTATAACAAAGGCTAGATGATCATTGCAACTGAGCACAACTCCTTCAACTGAGCGAAGACTGAATCAAGTAATTTTTCTAACATAATTGGATAAAATCTCCAATCCTAATTTGTGGTTTTTAGTGGCAAAACCATGAACAGGTGCTTTTGGCATGAATGTTTCCATTTTTCCAAAGGCCTCTCTTAGTCTTTGATACTTAAATCATTCTCCTAGGAAGAAATATAGATTCATTTTCACCTTGCTATTGATTTGGAAGATCATCCACAAACCTATGCTCCCTAATGCAATTTCTTAAAAAGGAATGTCTTCACTTGTTGAGAGAACATTCACCGCTAGATAATCCGCCCACACTAAGAGCCCACAGGTTCAGTAAAGAGTGGATCTGGCCACTAATCCCAGAAATGACTCCCTCATTACTGAGGAAACTTATAAAGAAAACAGAAACAATCTTCAGACAATGCTACTCCAGAACCAAATGAGGAGGCCGCAGAACTGAGATGTTGCTTAAGTAACATGTCTCAGAATGTGACAAATACGTGCTATCTGTGAATGTGAATTTTTCACATTTTCACCTGGACGCAAATTTGAAAGTTGAAGTTTAAGATCATTGGTGTTCTTAAGGCAAACTATACCTGGGTGACTGTGGCAGGGATGCTCAGGAGCCCCAGGCAGGCATTAGGGTGGTATAATGACTTGGGGATGAGGAGGAAGTGAGGAGAGCCCTAGTTGGTTTTTCTTAAGTATCGAAAAGACGACTGGAAAAAAAAAAAGTGCCTGCTTATTTTGAAGTTGGAAATCTTAAATATAGAAAACACAAAGAGTCAAATGCAAGCAAACACTCGTTAGACCAGTTCAGAAAAGCTGGAACTGCTTAAATGGAAACCCTCACAGCTGAATCAGAAAGGATTGTGAATGTTGATTGGATATTTGATTATATTAAGGAATTATTCATTGTTTATATTAAGGAATTATTCATTGATTATATTAAGGAATTATTCATTTTTATGTATGATAATGGCATCATAATTACATTTTCCTAAGTACATTTCATTTAGAGATATTCACAAGAATTTATGAACTAAATAATATGATGTGTAAGATTTGATCTTAAATAATCTGGGGGCAGGAGGTTGGCCATTGTTGCTATTATTGAAACTGAGTGACAGGTACCTGTGGATTCATTATACTATTCTCTATTTTTGTATGTTTAAAATTTTCCATTAAAAAATACAACTGAGGCACGTTTTACTTCTACTTTTTCATTTATTGAAGCTGGTCATAGAAAGCTAGGAGAAGGAAGCCAAGGGCAAACTGTGAGACACTTGGAAGACGCTCACCAAAGTTCTAATGGCAAGAGCTGAGAAGGGCAAAGCAAAATAAAAAGCGTTTTTGAGGCTGCCCAGCAGGCCTTCAGAAATCTTGGTACAATAGAACAGGAGTTAGGAATAAGTTCAAGGGCAGGCAGAACGCAAAAAATAACAGTGGCTTAAAACAGAAAGTGTTTATTCTCTTTTTAAGTTTTGTTTTTAATTGACAAATAATTGTATATATTTGTTGGGTACTGCATGATGTTCTGATACATGTATACATTGTGGAATGATCAAATCAGGCTAATTAACACATTCATCACCTCAAATATTTCTCATTTATTTTTGCTGAGATACAGAATACTTTTTTTAACTTTTATTTTAAGTTCAGGGGTGCATGCACAGGTTTGTTATGCAGGTAAACTAGCCTCATGGGGTTTCTTTATCACATTAATGAAGACAGAGGTAAGTGTCCCAGCGCTGTCAGAATGGCTCTGTAGCCCTCAGGGATCCCTGTAGCCTTCAGGAGTGTAGGCTCATTCCAGTTCACTGTTCTCCCAGGCCCCTCATCCCTGTGGCCCAATTGTCTGCACTCCAAGCAGCAGCGGTACAGGAAGAGAACTATAAGTAGGAAAGGAGAGAGAACCAGCTGTCCCTTAAGGGAGGTTCCTAGAAGCTGCCATGCTAAGGACTGAGATAGATGCATGCAGCATCTATACATACATTTTAGAGGCACAACTGAATCTGCCACCTATGAGAAGCAACAGCATTCCACCAGATTCTTAGCCAATATTTGCAGGCTGCCCAAAGACAGTAACCTCCTAAGGGGTAGAACATTTCGCCATTTTTTTCTGGTTGCTTCCTATGAAAAGAGCAAGGCCTGCACAAGAGCCTCTGTCTTACAGAAAGTTCTAAATCCCAGTATTAAGGAGAATAAACATTTGGGTCATTACAATAAGCAGCCAGTTTCTTTTTTTTCTTTTTTTTTTTTTTTTAGAGTACTGTATTTCTGTCTTTATGTCTTTGGGGAATCACCACATTGGCTTCCACAATGGTTAAACTAATTTACACCCCCATCAACAGTATATAAGTATTCCTTTTTCTTCACAACCTCACCAGCATCTGTTACTTTTTGATGTTTTAGTTATAGCCATTCTGACTGGTGTGAGATGGTATGTCATTGCGGTTTCAATTTGCATTTCTCTAATAATCATTGATGTTGAGCTTATTTTCATATGCTTGTTGGCCACATGTCTTCTTTAGAAAAACTTCCGTTAGTGTCCTTTGCCACTTTTTAATGAGGTTGTTTGGTTATTTTCTTGCACACTTAAGTTCCTTATAGATGCTGGATATTAGACCTTTGTCACATGCATAGTTTGCAAAATTTTGCTGTCATTCTTTAGGTTGCCTGTTCACTCTGTTGATAGTTTCGTTTGCTGTGCAGAAGTTCTTTAATTTGATCCTATTTGTCCATTTTTGCTTTTGCTGCAATTGCCATCTTTGTCATGAACTCTTTGCCCATGCCTATGTCTTGAATGGTGTTGCCTAGGTTGTCTGCCAGGGTTTTTAGTCTGGGGTTTTACATTTAAATCTTTCATCTATCTTGAGTTGATTTTTATATGTGGTGTAAGGAATGGGTCTGGTTTCAATCTTCTGCATCTAGCTAGCCAGTTATCCCAGCACTATTTATTGAAAAAGGAATCCTTTCTCCATTGCCTGCTTTTGTCAGGTTTGTCAAAGATCAAATAGTTGTGGGTATGTGGTCTTGTTTCTGGGTTCTCTAATCTGTTCCATTGGTCTATATGTCTGTTTTTGTACCAGTATGATGCTGTTTTGGTACTGATACAAACTATACTACTGTAGCCTTGTGATGTCTCCAGCTTTGTTCTTTTTGCTTAGCCTTGGCTAAAAAATAGCCTTGGCTATTCAGGTTCTTTTCTGGTTCCATATGAATTTCAAAATAGTTTTGTCTAGTTCTGTGAGGAGTCTCAATGGTAGTTTAATAGGAATAGCATTGAATCTATAAATTGCTTTGGACAGTATGGCCATTTTAACAATATCGATTCTTCCTTTTGATGAGCATGGAATGTTTTTCCATTTGTTTGTATCATCTCTAATTTCTTTGAACAGTGGTTTGTAGTTCTCTTAGAGATCTTTCACTTCCCTTAGTTAGCTGTATTCCTAGGTATTTTATTCTTTTTGTGGCAATTGTGAATGGGACTTCATTCCTGATTTGGCTGTCAGCTTGACTCTTGTTGGTATTTAAGAATGCTAGTGACTTTTGTACATTTATTTTGTATCCTGAAATTTTGCCCAGTTAGGGAAGGGCAATGAGTCCCCTGAAATAAAGTTGTAGAGATCAAAAGAGAATAAGGAGTGGAAAGTGGCTATCTTCCCACTCCCAAAGAAGTTGGAAAGAGAACGGAAATGACAATTCTGGGTCTCTCTAGAAAGGAAGTCAAAGGCAGATTCCAGAACATGCTCAGATCCCAGCCCTTTTGGGGCAGTTGTAATCTCAGAAGTGGCTGACTCAGTAAATCAGAAAAAATACAACCCTAAGAGACCTGAATAGTTCGAAAAGGAGCCATCATGAGAGTATAAGGATGACGTATTGGAAATCACAGTCTGGGACCATGTAGATGTGGTGGAGGAAGAGGGGTACAAACTTCAGACTGTATGTGAGAGACAGACCAAACAGCACAAACATGAACACATCCAAGCTTTATAAATTTATTTGCAAAAAATATAAATTCTACAAAAAAAAAAATCCAAAAGCAACCTTGAAAACAATTTTTGATGAATGTGTTAGTTAACATGGTTGATAAGAATTCTTACAAATCACAATAGTCCAATTATTGAGATGGGTAAATGACACTTCCCGTAAGAATATGAATCGCCATTAACAATACATTTTGGTCAAAGTTCTTTGTCTTTCAAGAAACCTTATGTGGCTGTGTTTCAAAGAAAATAAAAATGAAAAACTTAGTTCTTCCCCAATACCAGTTTGTCTGAAATTTCATGCCATATCAACAAAATAACTCATACTGGCTGTTTAATTTTTCTTCCTCCTCGGACATTATCAGGAATTACACAAAATAGCTTGAAATAATGAAAAAGATATTGTCTATCCACAAAACCTAATATCTAGCTTACTTACAATCTAATATTTCTCTATTTGTTATTTACTATAAGACAAAGGCATAGTATTGTCTCTAATTACCACAGCTGCTTGACTGAGATACAACTATCGGCATCTACAGACTGGAAAACTGAGGCTTAGAGTACTTAATAACATCCCTAAAGGCCCCAGTTACCTAGCTACAAATATTACAAAATTTACCCCAAAAATCCAAAAATCGTTTTGCTACAAAGTCTACAAAATCTACTTTAAAAATTTACCAAGTCTTTGCACTATAGCACATTCTACCTCTTCCTCAATCATGCTGACCTTTCTCAGGCCAAAATTCTCTTTCACCTCTTAGAAAGCTTCTAGGAAGGACTGATTTTCTCATGGGCAGATGGTCAGGATGTTGCCATTCTCCCCTTCTCCCAAGAGCTCAACACAGAAGAATGGACGCAAAGGCTCCGAAGAGAATAAAGAATCATGTGTATAGATGTGGACATTATTGTCAACATCAAAAAACTGGATTTCTTCAAGGTCAACATCCAGGAAAATTCCCACACGGCGAAGGCCAGGGCTTGCAGGAATTCTCTCCAGGTCGGTGTTAGCGTGGATTGCTCCTGCCTTCATGCTAATGATCCAGAAGCCATGCTCAGGGGATAAATCACTGCTCTTTCTGTCAGCCGACTCCTTGCAGACGCCCAGGGACCATGACTTCACCTCTCCCACTTCAACCTCCCAGTAATGTTGGCCGGAGGAGAAGCAGGGAGTACCCAGGACACAGGTCAGCCTGGGATCTTTTGTCAGGTCGTGGTGGATCTTCCCACACTGAGCGCTTCTTAGATCATTGGAGAAGACAAGGAGGGGGCTGGCAGTGGCTGCATCCAGGGTCACATCCTCCCGAAAATGCCGGAGCCGCTCCCTCACGTGCAGACTTTCTTCAAGTCGGCCATCCTGCTGCTTGGTGATAAGTGTTAGGGCTCTTATTTGCCATTCTTCCATAGGAGGTGCCTTCACCACGTCTCGACACAAGGGGCACACCACTCTAAACTCATGGTTTTCTAGCATCCAATTCTGGATGCAATCAAGGCAGAAAATGTGTGTACAAGAGAGAGAAATGGGACAGGAGAAAAACTCCAGGCAAACTGGACAGGACGACTCTGCTTGCAGGTATTGGGCCATGGTTCCTAAGGGTTACTCCTTAGCCGTGAAGTAAACTGAAATGATCCTTTATCGGCTTCTAGAAGCACTTGGGAGCCCGCAGTACACAATCCACTCTCCAATAGTCTAAATCCAAGATTAAATAATATAAATTAATAAATAAGTTATTGGCATACATACATGAATTATATTATTTAATAAATAATAAATTTATTAACTAAGAAATTAACTAAGAATAACAAAAAATAAATAATATTTCTGTAGTTTGTATAGGAAAGTGACACTAAATTGCTAGAGAATCACAGTAATGTAGTCATGGTGATAAAAATGATTTCAAAACTCTTCAAACTCTAGATAATCACAAGACAGAAATAGGACAGTGGAAACTTTCTTTTCAGACAGTGCAGCTTACCTAGTCTGAAGACTTCCAGGTGATGTGTTGGCTGCTCTGGCCAAAGTTTCTTCTAATGGGGGCTGAATTCAAGTGGGTCTTTAATAGAATCTCAGTATAGTCTCCACTCAGTATTTCTTTGTAGATCACCTGCAGTTTAGGAAAAAGAATTTTCATGTCTAAATTCAATCATGAAAATAAAGCCAATTCTACGTTAATCATCACAGAAAAGTGACTCTAAGGAATCCTCAGAATTTCCAGGAAAATTACCACATGTGAGTAAAGCCAGCAAAATCCACTGCAAAATGAGATGCCCATAAAAGAGTCAAGTTTAAGGACAAAGTGTTATTAGATGAAATGTTTTAAAGCACTCTAAGAAAACTAATTAAGGCTTGAATTAATGTGAATGAAAATGTAATGGTCATTAACTTCTCCAAAACAATCATGCCTGAATACAAACCAAAAAGATGTTCCAGACAAAGAAGATGCCCTCCAGTTACCACAACTGCTCCCAAAGCTTGAGAGCCTCTGGTGCTGCTAGAGGACTTCCCACCATGGCTGTCATTCTTTGAGTGAGCTGTCTGACATGCTGGGCACAGCATATTGGACCAGGCTAGACCTATGACCCAAAGACAGCCTCACAAAGCTGGACAGCACCTTTGAGATGATGTGAACAGAGGACTGTTCTCCAATAAGAGCCTGCACTGAGCAGTAACTAGCAGAACTTCTTACCAAGTACCCACAAATCACACATTCAGTGGTGACAGTAGTAACAGAATGAGGGACAGAAAGAGGAGCAGCATCAACATTACCAGAGAGAGGAAGTGATGAACACCACTGAGGCCAGCCTAAGACTGAGTTACTAGAACTGTCCTACATCCCAGAACACATTCTCTAATCTCTTTCCAACAAATACATATTGAGACCCTTTTGTGCTCTTGGCTCAACTGGACTCTGGAAACACAAACTTGTGTAATAAACAGGGTATCTGCCCACATAAAACTTTGTCTTCCAAGTCCTGATCAGCATTCCAATCTCATGGTGCCTGGCTGGCAGACAACCAGAGATTACCTCTTTCTTAAATTCTGTTATCTTTTTCAATTTAATGGGAAATTTAACATGGTGCTGGAAATCTAATTGCCTAACCCACCTTGGAATGTATCTAAGAAAACAATTTTACAAAAGAAAAAAAAATGCTACACTTATTCACAAGTTGTTCATTTCAGTGTTAACTACCATCCCAAATGATCAGGAACCATCAAATTATCTAACAATAATAAAATGATTCAGCTAATTATGACACAACTACTAAAAGTGGTCAAGTATATTTAAGTGAAAACCCGAAGCGAAGTCTTTTTTCTTTTTGAGACGGAATCTTGCTCTGTCGCCCAGGCTGGGGGTGCAGTGGCTCCATCTCGGCTCACTGCAACCTCTGCCTCCAGGGTTCAAGCAATTCTCCTGCCTCGGCCTCCTGAGTAACTGGGATTACAAGCGTGTGCCACCAGGTCCGGCTAAGTTTTGTATTTTTAGTAGAGACGGTGTTTCACCATGTTAGACAGGCTGGTCTCCTGACCTCGTGATCCACCCACCTCAGCCTCCCAAAGCGCAGGCGCGAACCATGGCGCCCGGCCGAAAACCCAGAAATCTTTTAAGAAATGTTGGAAAATAAAAAGAAACCATTTTAAAACAGCAAATCAATTGTAGTTGAAAACACATAAAAATACAAGTTCATGCAAAGAGTGACCTGAGGTTCATACGTAAAAATTTAAATGGCAAAGTTATAGTTAAAGGTGAAGAAAGCTCCCTGGCACAGGAAAAAACTAGTTCTTTCTCCTCTAAAATAAATAGTTAAAGGCATTCGAAAACACCAGTTTGTAGCCAAAGACAGAATAGGACATTGGAAATAGCTTAAACAGAAGGTATAACTTACCTTGACTTGGAGACTTCCAGCAGAAGTCTGAAAGATCCGAAGCCTGCGCGTCTCTACCTCTACAGACGTCTGCTCCTCTCTGAGTTTCGGCACAGAGACACTGGCATTTTTATCCTGCCTGGAAAACATTCTCCAACCAATCAGAGTCAGAGGCTCCGCCCCAAAGATTGTACCACCCTAATCTGAGTAAACTCATCAACCCACCCTTCCGTTTATGATGATGACATTAAAGCACGCTTCAAATTATATAGTAAAAAAATTCAAAATTTCTTAATAACTCCCTGAATTAGAGTGAATCTACTGCCATCTGCTCTTGTCTCTAATTTCAGAACTCAACTTTAAAAAGCAAAATGTGTTGGAGATCAAATACAGAAATGCACTGTTGAAACCTAATCACTTCGTGGCTAATGTAATCATTGGTGTTCCTATTCCTGATAGAATCATGAGTGGAGAGGATCTACACAGTTTTCACGTCCTTTGACTCAACAATTCTACTCTTAGGGGTACTTACTGGACAGGGTAAGAAAGATGGCAGCCAGGCAAGGCTATTGTCCTGTAATTATTAATAATTCCATTTTTTACTCTCAAAAGTGTTCTTGGATGAACAGTAAATTTTATGGTGTCTGTATCCAGAGCAGAAGGAGCAGTAAAAGTCACAATAGAGGAAAGCTAAGACACAAACTTCCAAAAAGGGATTTGGAGGGTGAATAAAGTCCCATTGTAGAGAGGATCGCTGGAATATATGTTTTCCCCAAGAGAGACTGCATTCTAAATAACCTCTCCTTTCTCAGGCTTCCTGTTCTGCAAGGCCGAACACACAGCTTACACAGCTTTTACTTCATTTTTACCTGGTGCTATCTCCATTTCTGTGAGTTAAATGCTTGCAGGAGCAGGTCTCAAGCGTTGTTGGGTTTTGTTTTGTTTTGTTTTGTTTTTTGACACAATCTTGATCTATCTCCCAGGTTGGAGTGCAGTGGCTCAATCTCGGCTCATTGCAACCTCCACCTCCTGGGTTCAAGCGATTCTTGTGCCTCAGCCTCCCTAGTAGCTGGAATTACAGGAGGCCAAGGTGGGCAGATACGTAAGGTTAGGAGCTCAAACTTTTTAAACTGTAATCTCAAGACCCTTTAAACTTGAGATTTTAATCTCAAGAATCCTTACACTCTTTTTTAATTATTCAAAAATGTCATTTTTTCTTTCATTTTATTTTGAAATAATTTTAGACACAGAAAATTTGTAGGAATAGTAAAAAGAGATATATTCTTTACCCAGATTTACCCTTTGTTTTTTAATTGTCTGATGTATGTATACACTGTGAAATGATTAAATCAAGCCAATTAATATACCTGTCACTTCACATACTTATCATTTTGTCATGAAAATATTCAAAATCTATTATCTTAGCAATTTTTAGGTGTGCTATACATTATCATTAGTTATATCCACCATGATGTACAATGGATCTCCAAAGTGTATTCCTTCTATCTTCCTGAAAATTTTGTACCTTTTAACCAACATCTCCCCATTTCAGTCTTCTTTCTATCCCAGTGCCCGGTAGCCATGATTCTACTCCATGTTTCCATGAGCTCAATTTTTTTTATTTTTTTCCGTTCCACATATAGGTGAAATCATGCAGCATTTGCCTTTCAGTGCCAGCTTATTTCACTCAACATAATGTCCTCCAAGTTCCATGTTGTTGAAAATGATACAATTTCTTAAGACTCGATAGTATTCCATCGTGTACATGTATCATGTTTTCTTTATGTATTCATCCATTGAGGAATATCCTGATTCTTTATGCATTCATCATTTGGTGAATATAGGTTGATTCTATATCTTGGCTACTGTGAATAATGCTGTTATGAACATAGGAGAGCAGATATCTCTTCAATGTACTGATTTTATTTCTATGGATATATATCTAGAAGTAGAATTGCTAGATCACATGGTAGCTCTATTTTTAGTTTTTTGAAGAACCCCCATACTAGTTTTCATAATAACTGTGTTAATTTACATTCCCACCAATGGTGTACAAGGTTTCTCTTTTCTTCATATCTTTGCCAGCATTTGTTATCTTTTCTCTTTTTTATTTATTTATTTTTTTCTCATGCCTGTAATCCCAGCACTTTGGGAGGCCAAGGCGGGTGAATCGCGAGGTTAGGAGTTCAAGACAAGCCTGGCCAAGATGCTAAAACCCCGTTTCTACAAAAAATAAAAAAATTAGCCAGGCGTGGTGGCGGGCACCTGTAATTCCAGCTACTCATGAGGCTGAGGCAGAGAATTGCTTGAACCTATGAGCCGAGGTTGCGCCACTGCACTCCAGCCTGGGTGACAGAGTGAGACTCCATCTCAAAAAAAAAAAAAAAGAGAGAGAAAAATTATTCTTACAAGTGTAAGGGGATATCATTTGCACGCTTATACATAAATGAGAACTCCAAAAAGCTTTTTGTTCATATGAATTATATTTCTTCATATTTATAATATTAGAAATTCAAACTGAGAATTTTTTAAAGCTCTATTTAATTAATTAAAATAAAACCATTATATGTTAACATAAATAATATAGTTTTATTTAAACAAATAACTATTTTCTAAAACAAAAACAATTACTTAGAAGCGTTCTATTGTTTTGAATGTTTGCAAACCTCTGTAATTTTTGCTTAATAAAAGACATCTGGATTCTTACATCTACTTTTGCTGAACCTGTTGTGATATGTTGCTTTGATTTAAATATGTGAAAAAAAATGTGGCTTCCCACAGATGTTTAGTTGGAAAAGGGAAGATTCTGCAGATTCACTAAAAGTGTCTCAGGGACCTCCAGGACCTCTCTAACCTATTCAAAGATCATTGCCCTACTACAAATTCTATAACTCTAAGGCACAGCAGCAAATCTTAGTTCCTTGGTAACCAAAAACTCTAATGATGCATCCAGCCATCTTTTTGTTTGGCTTCTGCTGCCTCAAAACTGATACATATGATATGGCTAAATATGGAACATTTTCTCTCCTTTTTCCAATAATGATGAGGCTTTTTTCACTTTTTCATTTAATTTATTTAACTGCAGTGATGATTCCAAATCAAGTTTTTCTCTACCACTGAATAACACCTACTAGGCCCTCAACAGATGTTGATAATAACAAAAAACATCATTCCTTATTGACTTTTACATTTTTCAGCCAGCTCTGACTGTGGCTGGACCATACACTGACTTCGTGCTACTAAGCTTTTGTCTGCCAGGAGAAATATTTTTTTTCCCAGAAATACTCACTTTGATTCCCAGATTCTCCATTACTACGGGAATACTGAATTCAGAGAGAAGTGCCATTTTTTTAAATTTTCAAGTGCTGGAAATATTGGAAGCCACTTATCTGTGATATCTTAATACTCTCATGACAACGTATCCAAAATGTGCATGAAAATTTTTTTAATTTTTAAAATAATTTTTAATTATCATTAATGCTTCCATGAGTTAAGATTAAATCACAAATTAATTTTGTTTCCATAGCTTCCTGCTTAAAAAAGGAATCAACTTTCACACATGCTAATTAGATAAGATGAAGCCACTAGTGGGGAGGAGGGAATAATCAGATCTGTCAGGAATCTAAGATACTTACAAGTGGATGATATGTTTGCTCAAAACACAGTTTGCATTTTTCAAAAGGCAGCAGCTGTAGTGGGGCAGCTTTTCACAATTAGCTTCCATCCCCTGGTGTGGGACAGGTGCTGGCTTGCAACCTCCTCTTCTCTCCAACCCATGTCCTCTCCTGTCTCCTGCCTAGTTATACATTAAAAGGGACCCTTCTGTCCATCTCAAAGAAGATAGAGGGCACCTCACTGAATTATTAATACCATCGAAGCCTGCTAATGGAGTTCCCTGGCTCTTCTCTTCAAAAGGAGCTGTGTTTTGCAGATCTGGTGAATTTCATGAAGAGAATATTTTTGGCACTTAGGATATGTAGAGTGCTCCACTTCCACACTTGTTTTAGAATACAGTAAAAACCAGAGATGAGATAATTAGATTCCATAGTTACATATTTGATAACATGTAGTTCCTACTATAGTTCTATTAATGAACTCCTTTATTTTTGTTCCTCTAAAATTTTTGTCAAACATATTAAAAAATAATTGAATAATGTTCGTGCATTTTATGCACATGGTGTGCTTATAGCTATATAAGAACAGACAACAGATTTCCACATCTACAGCATATTATCTGCAAGAATAGTTTGCTCTCACCTGAGTCCCTATGTAAGTTTCAACAACCATAAGCCACTGTGGAATAAATGAGTAGTGCTCAGTTACTCCAAGTGGGCCCACCCTTCTTTCACTGGTAGGTCCCAGACCCCAAGCAGGGGCCAGAGGGGGACAGTGTGAATCCAAGAGAATTTCAGGAGTGCAAGAATATGGACACAGAGGTGACCATGCCACTTGAACTCTTTACATTTGTGGTTCCTAGAGCCAAATATAAGTGTTTTCAGATTATGCATACATTCTCTCCTCTAGTTTAGGGCTTTCAGAATATTTTTGTGTGAATGAGGAAGTGTGAATCAAAATAAGCTTCTTTTCCACCCAGTTATCTGGCATTCAATGTGTTATCAAATGCACACTATGAATCTCTCAAAAGGCTGGAGCCCCACCCTTTCTCCAGGATCTCTCAAAAGGCTGGAGCCCCACCCTTTCTCCAGGATGTAAGATACATCAAGGCAAGCTGTCTACAGTCAGTCCCACCTGGGAGCATCAGCCCCTGGTGGTTGGGAGCTCTGGACACAAGCAGAGATCCAGCCTCGTGGTAACTTCCTCCTCCAACTGATTGATCCTCATTGGTGGTTGCCCATTACTCTCCCGATAAGGACCCAAATCCCTAACAGGTATCCTCCTGGCCTTAGCCCTGCTCCTCTCCAGCCTCATCTTCTGAAATCCAGACACAAAGCCTCCTTTCACTCCTTTCTGGTTCCCCTCCTAATCCAGGACAGGTGGATTCTCTCTGATTGGAACCATCCTCAGCCAGCCACCCAGCTAACACCTACTCATCTTTCAGATATATCTGGGGCATTAGTTCCTCAGAAGAGTATTCCCAGAGCCTCCAAACTAGATGAGAAACCCCTGTGATGTCCTCTCCTAGATCCCTCATCCTTCCTCCATGTAAGTTATCAGAATGTTAGTTACTATTTATTCATCACTTGAGTAATCTGCAGCTCCCTCACATTAATACATAACACCTATTGAGCATGTTATATGCGCCAGGTGTTTATTCAAGTACTTCATATGGTTTTATTATTAAATCCTCTTAGCTCTATGAGGTAGGTGCTATTATCATCTTAATCTCTTGGATAATGGATTTAAGGCTTGTGTCACCCCCAAGCTGTGTGATCTTGATGTGTTACTAACACCTGTCTGGATTGCCTACCTCTGGCCATCTTTCACATGAGATGGAAATAAACTTCTATCTTGTTTAAACCAGTGTATTTTATAATTTTTCTATTTTGTGAATTAAATCCAATCAAAGTTTAATTAAAACAGGTGCTAATCTAATTCCTTTACCTTCGTGGAACTATGAATCTATGCTATTTTGACAGTCATAGCAACTCATCAGACTTCATCCATGAACCTGGAAATCCAGAATCGCAAATCCCATCTTCATTTTCTGCTATATCTTTTTTTTTTTTTTTTTGACAGGGTCTCTCTCTGTTGCCCAGGCTGGAGTGCAGTGGTGCAATCTCAGCTCACTGCAGCCTTGATCTCCCGGGCTCAAGAGATCCCCCACCTCAGCCTCCCAAGTAGCTGGGACCACAGTTGTGCACCACCACACCCAGCTAGTTTTTACTTATTTTCTGTAGAGACAGAGTCTTACCCAGGCTGGTCTCAAACTCCTAGGCTCAAGCAATCCTCTCACCTCAGCTTCTCCAGGTACTGGGATTATAGGCATGAGCCACCATGCCTGGTTCATATCTTGTATTTTACTGATAGTTTACATCCTAACTGAAGAGACAGATATGATTCATTAGAACTACCATACTATTTTTTTTTTTTTTGAGACAGAGTCTCACTCTGTCACCCAGGCTGGAGTGCAGTGGTGCAATCTCAGCTCACTGCCACCACTGCCTCTCAGGTTCAAGTGATTCTCATGCCTCAGCCTCCAAAATAGCTGGGACTACAGGCATGTGCCACCACACCCAGCTAATATTTGTATTTTTAGTAGAGACAGGGTTTCACCATGTTGGCTGGGCTGGTCTCAAACTCCTGGCCTCAAGCAATCTGCCTGCCTTGGCCTCCCAAAGTGCTGGGATTACAGCACGATGAGCCACTGTGCCTGATCTTTTACTGTACTTTTAAATGTCCTTGTCAGTACTTGTCTGCCTGACTAGCTCTTCAGCTTTTTAGAAGTTCTATTAGTGAGTTCCCTAGCATGGTATTATTGCAAAACAAGAAAAGATAATAACTAATTAGCAGAGTCAGCACAGTCCTGTGAACTCAGTAGAGAGAGTCAAATCTTTCAATTATGCAGTGAAATCTTTCAATTAACTATCATCTAAACACAATACATCATCTTAGTAGCATGCCACCCATTGTCAGGGCGTTAGGGAAAATAAACTAATCAAAATAAATATTCTTCTTCAGAAGTTACCAGGAAAGCCAGCAACACCCAAGAGCACATGAACATCTATTGAGCGTCTACTATCTTTGAGGTACTCTGTTAAGTACTAGAATCCTTTCCAGAAAAAAAAATCATGGAATGACACAGCTGATGCCCTTTATGTTATAGCATGATGAAGGGAGATAAGACCAGTATATAAGAAGGGAAATAATGTTGTGAAGTAAACAAGACTTTCTATATTATGTTGCAGTGGACTGCTGGTTACATATATACCGTTTTAATCACATCTACATATATATAAAACAAAGGAGAATGTATTTTGACTTGTTTCAGACAGTCTCTTTCCAGAATCTCCATGCAAGTAACGTTTATTTCTTAAAATCATCAAAGACCTTTCAAACCAGTGTTAATGAACCTATCCTACATGAATGGATTCAAGATAATTGCTGTAGCTTTACTTTTCTAACCAAGCTTTCCTCCCACCCTAACACAATTCCAATTACCCATCACCATAACTGTCCTACGGGAAGTGTCCAACAAGTATTATGCAGTGATAATTTGCAATGAGTTTATTTCTTCATGTATTCTTACCACAAATAATACACTACTATACCCCTGTATCCCATGTCCCTGCAATATTTGAGGCAATTTCCTAAGTAATAGATATAAAACAGATGAGCAAGCTAAGTATAGTTCCTGAACTTGCAGACTAGTGAGGGTTAGAGACAAGTAAACTAGCAAATGTAACATGTTCTGTAAATGTTATGGTAAGGAAAGCACATCGTGCTATAGAGGAGATGAAAGAGTGCTTCGCACAAACTTGAAAGGGTCAGGATAGATATTAAGAGAAAATGGAATCAGCTGGATACGGTGTCTCACGCCTGTAATTCCAGCACTTTGGGAGGCCGAGGCGGGTGGATTGCCTGAGGTCAGGAGTTTGAGACCAGCCTGGCTAACATGGTGAAACCCCATGTCTACTAAAAATACAAAAATTAGCCAGGCATGGTGGCACACGCCTGTAGTCCCAGCTACTCAGGAGGCTGAGGCAGGAGAATCGCTTGAACCCAGGAGGCGGAGGTTGCAGTGAATCAAGATCAGGCCACTGCACTCCAGCCTGGGCAACAGAGCAAGACTCTGTCTCAAAAAAAAAAAAGAGAGAGAGAGAGAGAATGGAATCTAGGTGGACTAGGTGGAGGCCTAATGGCTGAGAAGAAGGAGTCAGAGCAAGGGAAGTAAGCCATAGAAGAGTTTTTTGGTTTTTTTAAGCAAGAAAAAACATGGTCAAATGAGCATTCAAGGGATATAATTCAGGGGCAGCATGGGAAGTGGATTGCAAAGGAGCAAGGCTGAAGTCAAGGAGATCAGTTAGAAGGCTGTTGCAGAGATCCAAGTAAAAGATGATGGTGGCCTGATAGAAGGAAACAGCAGAAGAAACTGGCGAAAAAAAAATTTCAATAGTTTCCCAATATATTTAGGAGCCAGAATCAACAAGACTTAGTCATTCTTTGGAGGAACAAAAAGAAATCAAGAATGAATATCAGATTTCTGGCCTAGACACAGATATAGATGCTGACATCAGAGGGATAAGCAGGAAGAACAGTATGTGGGATAAACAAAGCGTGAAATGTTGGTCTTACGGAAGTGCCAGTGAGACATGCCAGTGTCTGTATAGATGTGAGGGCCTACAGTTCCGAAGCTCAGGCAAGGGATCTAGGCTACAGACAACGACTTGGAAGTGATCAGCACGGAAGTGGAATGGCAACTGGGAGCCAGAAAAGTAGTTGAGACAGCCCAGGAAAACTGTGCAGAGTGAGAAAGGAGGGCCTAGAGTCAGAGCCCTGAGAAACAGCAGCATTTAACACAAGGGATAAGGCAACCACCAAAAGCCTGTGTCTCAGACACTGAGGAAGGAGAACCCTGCAATCAACAACCCAAGTTTGGAATTCCAAGACCTCTAGTCAAATGGTGGCAACTCTGAAAATGCCCAGTCGTTCAGCCTAACTGGGCCAGCCTTGGATGCCAGCAGAATGAGTCAGGCCAGGAAAAGCCAAAGCTGGGAATTCCAAGAGACCATGGAATTGGACAGAACTCTGAAATCTAAATGAACAAGAGGTCTGGAAAGACAAACACAATGGAGCACATTAGTCCAAGTAGGAAAGTCTATGCAGGCCAAACACTGTGAAACAGAGATCAGAGCAAAGCCCCTAATCCTAAGACACAAATCCGGCCAGGAGGGAAGGCTTGAGAAAATGTGTGTGGGTGTGGGCTGAAATGATTAAATCTCAAGGTAATTAAGTGCTGTACATGATTTGTACACAACGTATCTCCTTTCCTCTGAGACCTCTTCTTCTAGAGTAATTCTCTTTTTAAAAATATTTGTTACTGGTGCTGAGTAAGGTCTCCTTTGCTAATGTTTAATAGTGAGTATCATACTAGAAATGATTTATTTGCTTATAATAAGAAAGTAATTATATTAAGAAAGTAATTTTAACATTCAGCAAAATGACCCCAGTTGCTTGTACCTTCTATAATAAAAAAAGTTTAAATATATTTAAAGTCTATTGAGGAATTACTACCAAATTTTGGCGAAAATATTATGCAGAAACATAAAAATGATTTAAAATATCCAACACAGTCACCTAATTAAATGTGGTCTTTGAGAGTATATGGGGGTACTCATATTAGTCCACCTATGATGCTGAAACGTCAAACCACCAAGACCTGGTATATCCAACATGTGCTAATGAAATGTCCAGAGTGTTTATCTGTAGGTTATCCAGAGTGATCTTGTTTTAATAAAATTAATAAAATATGAAGCACAAGGAGGTTAGCATATCATATAAGCAAAAGATTATTTTATGCATTTAAGTAGAGTTTTGAAGTACAGACATTTTTCAGGCTTAAAGAAGCTTAACATTCTTTGGTGCCATAATAGCCCAAATAACTTCAGTTGACTGAATCAGCAAAACCAAGATTATGCAGAAAAAGCATTTCCTAGGAGGGCAACCTCTTTCTCTGACTAGGCTGGAAAAACAGCATCCGTACCCAGAAATTCAACCTCCTCCCAGTCAGTTGCCCATCCAAGGCTGAGACGGTCGGGAATCTCATACTTCTGTGTTGCACACTGCCATCTACTGTGTCTCTGCAGCAAGTGGAGCCCCAGACTTTATTTATGATCCCAGACCTTGATGGTGGGCAGGAAACCAATGAATGAGCATCACTTTCCTTCCTTTCACTTGTGGGAGGTTTTATGAATATCAGGAAAAGATGCAAATGAGAGATGTGCACATATGCAGTTTGATTCATGGATATCCATGGGACGATGGTTTTAGGAATGGTTGGGGGGGGGTGCTAAAATTAGACAAGAAATTTCCTCACTGAGGAAAACCAGTTTATAAAATTTGTAATCAATTTTTTGGCATCAGGGAGAACAGACAAAAAGACATCCTGGTTTTTTCAAAATCAAACCCCAAAGCATACAACTCTAATTAAGATGACTAAATTATGTATATGTGGAAGAAAAGAAAGCATTCATGCAGATCTGTTTCACTTATAAAAGAAATACTTGTATAACATGCTTCTAGTATGATTAGGCATCAGTTTTTTTTAAGGTCAACAGCCTGCATTTGGTCTATATGCTCCTATTTTTAATCCTTATACCTAACTTCCTGCCATTTCTCTGCAACAGTAAGACCAAAGAAAGCAGATTGTGCATAACACTGAACTGTCACACACAGGCTTGTTAGCTGAGCTCTTTAGCAATTCTGATAGATCAGTGGGGAGGAAGAGATTTTGCTAGGATTTCATTACAGATTTAATTCACCAAATCACCCATACTACTAACTGAATACTGGGTGGGTTTCAATTTATTAGGTATTTATAAGCTGTGCCTAGTACATGGTTGGTACATAGTCCTAGTACCTAATTCTGGTGACCTCTTGTAAGGTCAAGTTTGCTAGGAGTTAGCCAGCTGCCAAAAAGCACTGTGCATTCACAGAGAGCTTAAAGCACCCCAATTCCAAACACATTTATTCCTAATATGATAAACATGGTCTTGTAAAAATTACTTTAAGGAGAATAACAAGTTGAGTGATCCCTTGAGCAGGGAAGTGTGAATTCAGTCCCTAGAAAACAAAAGCATCTAAAAAAATATAGGAGCTCTGGCAGCATAGTGGGGAGAAAGTAAGGGCATTGAAAGAAAAGGAAGAAGGAACTCCTGCTATACTATTTGATTCTGGTTTGTTCTTACCCACTTGTTCCTCAATTTAAAAGCTAAGAAGGCTCCATTACAATTTTTTAAGTTGACTGTGTCAAGGGAAGGGTAGTTTTGTTGTTGTTGTTTTTTAGCAGCCAGTTTTACTTAAAGACTTTTGCAAGAATTACTTGCATTTCAGCCTTCACAGCTCTGCAGATCTTTCAGAGGCGGTCTGAATTCATTTTCAAGGAAAGTTAACGGTTGCAAAGCCATGACTGTCCCTTAGGTAAGGGAGAACACAGCAAGAATTCTGCATTTCAGCTGTTCTACTGATTCATTTCCGCTCCAGACTGATCTGACATTTTAGTACAATCCAGCTCCTGTAGAGTTAGAGGAGGCTTCAGACCTCTAACTGTGACCACCCACAGCTCTCATTACTCAAGGGACTAAACAAAATCACTGATATTTCTCCACTTCAAAGTGAGATGGGTTTGTAGAAGAGGAAAGTGTTTTGTTCTTTCTCATACTTCAAAATATTTATTTATCTCATTTTTCTAATTAGTTTCTAGGATGGGCAAGGCCAAGCAAAATGTGATTTGGGCTCTCATTTTAAACTTCCTCTGCCAGCATCATACTCATACAAGTTCATCCAGAAATTCTCCAAGCCTTCTGTTTTTCCTTCCTTTCTGCACGTGCCTGCCCAAAGAACTCCCCACATCTCCCACCACTTTGGCCATTGTCCCAGGCTAAGCCAATATTATCTCTAGCCCAACTGCCACAGCAGCCTCCTAAATGGTGGCTCTGTACCCACTCTGTCCCCCTTTCAGCCTCAGATCCTTTACTCTCGGCCCCCTGGTTAAAACTCTTTAGTGGATCCCCATTGTCCCTGAGATAAAGACTGAAATCCTTACACAAGCCTACAAAGTTAGGTTTTGCTCAGTGTCTGGGTGTGTCTATCTCTTTGATCTGGGCTCCCACCACACTCCCCCTTTATTCTCCATACACAATCCTTCCTTCAATTCTCTGACATGCTACACCCTGCCCCACAGTACCTGAGCATGTTCTGATAAAATACTCTCTTGTTCTGGAGGGCACCTCCCTCCCCTCATCACCTAGTTTATTTCTCCCTATCCTTTAAACATTACTTCTCCTGAAAGCTTTCTCTGAGCATAAACCTAGATATCTTTCTTTGATAAACTATCTTCTGGAACTTCACTCTTTCCCTTTGGAGTAACTATTTTGGTATATAATTACTAGTGTGTTTTTATTTTTATCAAATAATCAAACTGTTTAATGTGATTATTGGTTTACAATCTGTCTCCCTTAATAGACTATGAATTACATGAGGGGATAAAGTTTCTACTCACCATTATATGATGAGCACCCAGCAAGGGTCAGCTTCATGGATGTGTGAGCTACACAGTTACATAGAAGAGCTTAGAAGGGCTGTATGCCTTGTTTAATGCTCTGCTGTCGCCATCTTAAAATTCTTAATTTTGGAACAAGGAACTCCATATTTTAATTTAGAACTGAGACCTGCAAATTGTGTAGTCTATCTTGCAACTAGATAGGGCTTGACATACTGAAGGTACTCATAAATATATCTTCAATGAATGATTATCTACAGAATAATTAATACACAGATGACTATGCAGCCAATTTTGCACATGAAATTCACAAATTTGTATCTTTGTGAATTTCATGTGCAAAAGGAAGGCCCTTCAAAATATACCTGTCTCTTACTAACTTACACCTCATAACATGGTTAAAACATTTTATTAACAATTAGAGGGAGGCTAAAATTTCTGATCTCCCTAAGAGAAATAACAAAACTTAAGTTCACTGAGTTATATAGCTCTGTTCTTGTGATTTTCATTAAGACAAGACTGGAGGAAAGAGGAAAAGAATGGTGGCCCAATCCTGTACTGAACATTATCAAAAGGCTGAAAGTGCTGAAGTCAGACCTCTTCTACTTTCTGGTTTTACATGGGACCTACTCTATCACTTGTCAAGCATGTTCTACCACTAAATTCCTTGATTAGGTCAATGTCAGACATTAATTTTATTAACTCATATAGTGAAATTTGGTTTCCAGGAGGCTTTTCCTACATGTGTGATCCAAGACAAGTTATTTAACCTCTGAAACTTAGTTTTCTCATCTGTGAATTAGGGAAAATAGAGCCTAATTTATAGTACTGTGAGGATTAGAGAGAATATGTGTAAAGCACTTATCATTCTGGCATGTAGTCGCAACTCAAATCATCACAATGATAATACTACAAAGAGGCAGAAGTCACCAGTGGGGTTTATATGTATACCACCATTTGCTTAACATTTACTCAACAAAAAGTATTTTTCCTTACTTCGTTTACCATTTACTGATTGTACTAAGTAACAAAATTTAGAAGTTATTTAATAGAATTAACCTCTTGATATTTATTTGAAGTTGGCTTTATATTATACAAATAGTGTTACTATTAATCCAAGTGGTTTGAAAGTGAGTTAACCTTTACCCATCCTGTGGAAGTAATCAGACGGACTCAAAGATCTTTATATATATATATACACGTATATATACACATATATGTATACGTATATGTGTATACATATACGTATATATATATACACATATATGTGTATATATATATACACATACGTATACATATATGTGTATATATACGTGTATATATATATATTTGGGGTTTCTTTGTTTTTTTGTTTGTTTTTTTTTTGAGACAGAAACTCACTCTGTCGCCCAGGCTGGAGTGCAGTGGCACAATCTCAGCTCACTGCAACCTCTGCCTCCTGGGTTCAAGTGATTATCCTGCCTCAGCCTCCTGAGTAACTGGGATTACAGGCACGCGCCACCACACCTGGCTAATTTTTGTATTTTTAGTAGAGACGGGGTTTCACCATGTTGGTCAGGCTGGCCTCGAAGTCCTGACCTAGTGATCCACCCACCTCGGCCTCCCAAAGTGCTGGGATTACAGGCGTGAGCCACCACGCCCAGCCGAAGCTCTTTATATTTTAAAAATATTTCAAGGATTACTTTTTATCACTGGAAGTAGTGTGTCCATTAAACCTAGACTTTATTTCTACTTACTAATGAGTGACTGTGTTACAATCTTCTCATTAACCTGCAGAGATGAGCAAAGACCTCTGCTGTCCCAGAATTGAATTATTGACCTAGGATACAGTTGGTCCCAGAGGGAATTGGTGATAAAATGATAAAACTGGGCCAGAGATTGAGCAGGTAGTGAGTGGAGGTACAGAAGCTAATTTCTAAGATCATGGTAGTAGAGATGAAGATATGCTCTTGTATTTTTTCAGTTTGTTACAAAAGAAAAGATAGCAGATATATACATGAGAGAATCTAATTCCTTGTCATTTTTCTCACCATGATGATTTCATCCTGGGTTCATAAAGCAATATCGGTAAGAGATTGAAACCAAAGGTCTCCAAACCCTGAAGCTTGTATCAGTCTAATTATGGAAGTATTTAGAGACGTCAGCTTTTGGGATAACCATTCATCATCCAGCCAGCCACCCATTCTGTGCTACAATAAATTTCAAGGCCTTCCTATATACCAAAAACGCTGATGGATGCTAAAGGTATAAAATGAATGTCACTGACTTTGACTCAAGAAATTCACCCTAGACTGGTAACCCAACTAACCCTAATAGAGTAGGTAGTTGCCTGACTCTGGATGTTGGAGGATGAGGAAGATGGACACTTGAATCATGAGGAAAGAGCTTCTAATTGTGCTGGAGTCATGGGTAAAGAATCCATTGTTTACAACTCCCATGTGGAATATTCCATACACTACATGAGAGTACTTAGCACATGTGTCTTCTATTTCCTGCAGGGTCACATTCTCCTTACAAACCAGGAGGCCACATTCTACTACTCCATGTCTCCCCTGCATTGCCCCACACAATGCCCAGCATAGCATTACTAAAGCTTCTATTGGAATGACTTGAATTACAGAATGCTTTTGAGAAAAAAAAATTGAAACTTCGAGTACAAGTGGAACGAAAGAGTAAGTAATGGACAGAGAGGTTAGTCTTTCAAAGATATCAAAGAATTGGGGCCAAATTTTTAGGTTACTGATCTTGCCAAGGAACTGCTGAAAACGAGCCTTTTGCACCCATGTGCTGACTGCCAGATGTTCAAAAACGATGACCCAACAAAAGAATAAAATGGTCAAATTTGCAATGAGGATTCTTTTTTTTAAAAAAGTAAATTTCCTTCAAACTACTTTTGATATTGTTAAAAGAGGCCCCAAAGACTTATTTTAAAATCATGTTCAAAAACTCCCATATATGAGCAGGTCCGATACCCTGGGCTATCTGACCTATTAAAACACAAAGATTCTCCACTGGCTCATATAACCATGGAATTTTTTTTTCAAATTTATGAATCAAGGCTTTAGTGTGAATAGATAGTGAGGGAATTTTTTCTGAATAACCTCCCTATAATCATGGTTCATGGCATTTTATAATGCAATTATTGTGGGACATATCATAACATAATTGAGATTCTAGAAATGGGAATGGGAGGGAATAGAAGGGACATAGTTACTCAAGAAAATGAAAATGCCATTTTACTTGCAAATTAAATTTAAAATCTAATGAAGTGGGTGTAGAAATTGATTGAAAAATTAATTGAGAGAAACAAATTTGGAAAATGTCTGTAAGGAACATCTGTAAGAAATTCTGCTCTGACACACCTCTTCAGAGAATCAAGTGCTTCCTGTTAGCTAAAACTTGAATGGAAGCCAGGCTAATGATAGATCTTTAGAACATGTCAGAATAGTCCAATTTATACTCTGAAGCCAGTTGGTGAACTCATAGATTTGCCTGGACTTGAACAAGCAACAGGGAATTTTTCCAGTGCAAGCTCCAAATCAATATTTAGCCCAGCATTTGTTTGTTTATTTAATGTTTGCCTCCTTTTCTTTCTGTCTATCTCTGTCTCTCATTGATGATAACTTTTAAAAATAAGCTGAACATGTCAAGACATTTTGTCTTTAAATACTTCAGCATGTAGCACCTAAGAACAAAGGCATTCTCCTTTATAATCCACTATCACAATTAAGAATTAAGCTCCAAGTTTCTACATTCTATTTGCTTGTCATGTCTCTTAAATCTCATTTACTTTAGAACAGCCACCAGCACCACCAGTTTTTTTTTTTTTTAAGTTTTCCGGGACACTGATGTTGTGATGAGTCCATGTCACTTGACATGTAGAATCCCCCCCACACCACAACCAATCTGTTTTTGTCTGACTGTGGGTCAGACTTTTGGGAAGTCGATCACACTAGTGTTTATTATTCATCTGTATCTTTGAATGAGAGGTAATTGTTTTTTTAAAAAAAATTAAATGAGTTGGCCTTGTTAGATATTAAAAGTGTCAAAGAGAGGAAGAGGTAAGGAACTGTTGATTTGTTTTAGTGCCAGATTCTTCAGATTAGATTCAGATGGTATATTCATGAGGTGTGTGTGAATCTTGAAATTTCTGAGCATGTTTTTCAATGAATCATCTAGCCTTTGGAGATTTACTCAAAAACTCCCTTTTCTTCCTCCACTGAGAGATTTTTGAACTTGAGAATTTAGAAAGTGATTGTTCATTATCCAAATCCTTTTAGGAGAAAAAAAAAACAGTGGGTGGCACGCTAAAGGAAGAATTTTAGTTGCTGGGATAAGAAACAAAATTTATGACTTTCCCACTGATTCCTCAGCCAATATTGCCCCTCCCCAGTACCCACTTCTCCAGAGATTAAAACATGCTTGAATTGGAGTAGGCATTTCCTTCCTTCTATTCAGTGCCAGTTCTCAGAAGAAAACATTCATTTTGCTCTTTGATTCCTGTAGCCCAGAGACAGCAATGAAAGGACCTGCTGCTTCCTGGAGTATAAGGATTTCATCTGGAGGGCTGCAGGGCAGGAAAGAGAGTTTAAAGGGTGTGTGCATCAGCGTGGGTGTGAATGATTTCCCCCAGGGCCAGTTAGCTGGCCTGGAGCCCAGAGTATGCCATTCATCCACCTTAAATTGCACCACATAGCAGAGATGGTTGAGGGAGAAGTCACTCAATGGCAGTGCCACTTGCTGCCAGTTTTCATTGTGTCTCTTTGATATGGAATGTCCTAGAAACTGATGCAGTTTTCTACTTCTTCCCAGAGGGAGAGTAAAAGATGCATGGTGCAGCGGGTCAATAAACTGTAAATGAAATCAACCAAAATGAGAATAATGAAGCCGAGAGTTGAATCTCCTCTCATGGTACTGTGGTCCTGCAAATGTAAAGATGCTTGAGTCATCGTAAGTCCTATTTCTAAGCAATGAGGAGATGGTAAAAATAAACAATGTCTTGATACAGATATGGAATCTATTCAGATACTTGATGTTCAAAATGTAGACCCAACTCAATCCATTTTGATCTGAGAATGTTTACTTCTACCATTCAGCCTCAGGTTACAAGAAAAATAAACATGAAATCAAGTATGTAAATAAATCTGGCTGTGCTCCTTGCAACTTGAAATCAGTGTCTTTGACCATTTCTAATTAAGGAAATATGAGTTGAAAGCACTGGGGTTTTGTGGGGTTTTTGTTGTTGTCGTTACTATTTGACACAAAGAGAAAATTTTGATCAGACCACATGGTGGATTTGTCCAAATGTTGTGGGAAGTCAGGGACCCCGAACAGAGGGACGGGCTGAAGCCATGGCAGAAGAACATAAGTTGTGAAGATTTCATGGACATTTATTAGTTCCCCAGATTAATACTTTTATAATTTCTTACCCCTGTCTTTACTGCAATCTCTGAACATAAATTGTGAAGATTTCATGGACATTTTTCACTTCCCCAATCAACACTCTTACAATTTCCTATGCCTGTCTCTACTTTAATCTCTTAATCCCATCATCTTCGTAAATTGAGGATGCATGTCACCTCAGGATCCTGTGATGATTGCGTTATCTGCACAAATTGCTTGTACAGCATGTGTGTTTGAACAATATGAAATCTGGGCACCCAAAAGGAACAGGATGGCTGCAATTTTCAGGGAACAAGGGAGATAACCATTGGGCCTGACTGCCTGTGGGGCTGGACAGAACAGAGTCATATTTCTCTTCTTACAAAAGCGAATAGGAGAAATATTGCTGAATTCTTTTTCTCAGCAAGGAACAGCCCTGAGAAAGAGAATGCATTCCCAGGGGTAGGTCTCTAAAATGGCCACTCTGGGAGTGTCTGCCTTATGCAGTTGTGATAAGGGATGAAACACGCCCTAGTCTCCTGCAGTACCCCCAGGCTTGCTAGGATTAGGAAATTCCAGCCTGGCGAATTCTAGTCAGACTGGTTCTCTGCTCTTGAAACTTGTTTCCTGCTAAGATGTTTATCAATGACAATGTGTGCCCAATGGGACACGGACCTTCATTAGCATAGTTTTGCCCTGACCTTGTGATCTCGCTCTGACCTTCTGCCTTGTGATCTTTTATTGGCCTATGAAGCATGTGATCTCTGTGGCCCCCACCCTATTCATACACTCCCTCCTCTTGGAAAATTTCTAATAAAAACTTGCTGGTTTTGTGGCTCAGGGAGCATCACAGAGCCTGCCAACATGTGATGGCTCCCCCAGACACCCAGCTTTAAAATTTCTCTCTTTTGTGCTCTTTCCCTTTATTTATCAGACCGGCCAACACTTAGAGAAAATAGAAAAGAACCTATGTTGAAATATCGGGGGCTAGTTCCCCTGATATCCAAACCTACAGTGGTCAACTGTCACGGTTCACCTGGGACTAAGGAGTTTCCCAAGACAAGGGACTTTCAGTGCTGAAACCAGGACGGATATGGAAAAACTACCACAATTGGTCACCCTAGCAAGCCTAAAATGTGCCCTTTGCTTAAAACATGAATCCATTGCCTAGTTGTTATAATTGTAAACTTACCTCAGAATTAGTGAAATAGAAGAGATGTATTATTTATTGGACTTATACTGCAGAAAGCTCTGTATAAATATGAATGTCCGTGAATGCAGATGACAGGATTTAACATGATGTACTTATGGAAAAAACTAATACCCACGTCCTTTCCAAGAGCTGTTTTGTGATGTTTCCTTCTAAGAAAAGTTAAAACAGATTTGTTTCTTCTTTACTTCTTCCTTTATGCTGAGAGCAATACCCATCCCAAAGTCTATAACCCCATTGGGTCAGGCTGTCTAATGAAGGACCACAGAAAAAACAACAGACACAGAAAGGAAGTTTCCTCTAGTGAAATTTTCTGCCAGTAAAATATTGATCTCTTTTGTCCTTGGGTCCCACAGGGAATTTTTGATAGCTATTCTACAGTAAAGAACTTCCTGTTCACAAAACATACACTCCATTAACCTAATTGGAATAAGAATCTGCACTTCAGCCAGAACTTAGTATCCACTGTGAGGCTGGGTCCCAGAGGAAAATGTTCAATAGGAATTGGAAATATTGACAGCTATTCAATAATTTATATGAGAGCCAAACAAGTCATAGAGGAAAATATCAAAGCAAAACTACTTATAGCCTTTTAATAAGGATATACTGTGTCTTCTTCATCAAAAGTTTAAATAGGACTTCTGCTTCTTGCAGAAATCACTAAGTACCCCAATTACCTTCATCTAGAGCTCACATAGTATATGATACTTTACTTGTAAGGAAAATTTATTAAACAATTTGAGAAGCAGAAGAGAATCAAAATGTATTAGCATGAGCCATTAAGGTCTAAGAGTCAATGGAAAAGGAAGTGACAATAAAATTTGAAGCTAAACATGATTGGAAGTGGTAATAGAACAACAGGTCCTTACCCAAAAGTAGTTTGAATCTGGGGAGTACAAAGACACTGGTTGCCTAGTGGTTTGAGTGCAAGGAATGAGGACAAAGAGATTAGATCACAAGGGTAATGAGAAAATATACTACTGTTATATAGAGTAATGGCAAGGATGGGCTGTGAAATCCACCGGCCCTGGATTTGAATCCTGGCTCCATTCCACACAACTTGACCTTGGGTGAGTTACTTGACAATGTGAGCTACTGTTTCCACTTATTAAAATGGGGATAAGCTGGGCATCATGGCTTGAGCCTGTAATCCCTCTACTCAAGACGCTGAGACAGGAGCATTGCTTGAGCCCAGGCATTCCAGGCTGCAGTAAGCTATGATCACACCACTGCGCTCCAGCCTGGGAGATAGAGCGAGACCCTGTCTCAAATAAAATAAAATAAAATAAAATAAAATAAAATAAAATAAAATAAAAAATAAAATAAAATAAAATAAAATAAAATAAAATAAAATAAAATAAAATATAGGAGTGCTATGTGGTTGTAGCAGATGAAAGTGCTATTTGTGCATTAAGTTAAAATGGATAAATATTAGCAATTTCATATGCTTCAACCTAAAGGGCACCTACCCCTAAGGTTGTTAGAAGGATTCAGTGAAATAAGGGAACCAGTTCACCTAGGAATTAAGAACATAGTCTCTGGGCTGCTGTCCACCTGGCAAGGGAGTCCCGTCTGTCCAGATTGTCCCAGATCTTGCTGCCCACCCAGTGGCCGAAGTCCTTCAGGTCTGGAGGTCGTAGTGTCACACACTCCACGACATGTTGATGCTGGCTGAGCAGCAGCAGAAGCAGAAGTGGGCTGTGAATGCTCAAAACACTGCCTAGAGTAATGCTGATTCTAAGTTTGGCCAGAGGATACTAGAGAAGATGGAGTGGTCTAAAGGAAGGGGTTTAGGGGTTCAGGAGCAAGGAGGCCCAGATCATATTAAAGTTCAAGTTAAAAAGAACGACCTGGGACTTCAAGCTACAATCAATAATGAAGCCAACTGGATTGCCCATCAAGATGATTTTAACCGGCTTCTGGCAGAACTGAACACTTGCCAGAGGCAGGAAACAGCAGACTCCTTAGACAACAAGAAAAAGAAATATTCTAGTCTTAAAGAAAAGTCCAAAATCTTCAAAAACTGTGTTCATCATAGGAAATTTACAAAAGGAAAGGATCTATCATCTCGGAGCAAAACAGATCTTGACTACATTTTTGGGAAAAAACAGAGTAAGAAGACTCCCAAGGGTAATTCCAGACCCTCCACTCCAGACAGAACGAAACCACGATGACAACCCGTGCCTTCACCACCCAGGAGTGTTTTGCCAAGCGAATGGCAGCACTGAAGAACAAGCCCCAGGTCGCAGCTCCAGGGCCTGACTTTTCCAAGACCCAAGTGGAATGCAAAAGGGGAAAGAAAAGAAGCAAAGAGGCAACAGGTAAAAATGGGGAGAGTTACCCCCCAACCCAGCCTAAGGCCAAGTGGCCTAAAGCGGGAAAGCCTAAGAGATACAAGGTCCAGAAGCCGGCATCCAAGGAGAAAAAGAGCACGGGCAGAGGGACAGCGCAGAGGCCCCTGCTGGGAAGAGAGTTCTGAGGCCTTTGATGGCCAGGATTTCACCCTGAAGCCCAAAAAGATAAGAGGAAACAAAAAAAGCTGCAAAGCCGGTAGAGGTAGCAGTGGACGCTACGCTGAAAGAAACACCAGTGAAAAATAAGAAAAAGAAGAAAGGTTCCAAATGAATTCTCTCCAGCCAGGGCCTTCCGACCACTCAGCTGTCAGGGCACTGCTGGGGCAGACACCTCTGGCCTGAAGTCAGAGCAGAGTTCACCCCAGAGAGCCGGGGCACATCTTGTGACATGCCCGTGGGTGGCCGAGTCTTGCCCTCTCACCACATTTCTCCCCAGGTTATGTTCCCAGGAGGGCTTTTTTAAAATGTTTTAAATCATGGCTTTCATAAACAAATACATTTTTGTAAACTCTGAAAAAAAATAGTCTCTGGAGCCATGAGGCTTTCTTTTTAATGCTGACTCTACCAACATCTAGTTGTGTGATGCTGGGCAAATTACTTACTCTCCCTCTGCCTCCTTTTCCTCTTACATATGATAAGGTTATTAACAGCACCTGTTTTATTGGCTCGTTGTGTTGGGATCAGTGGTTTGCAGACAATAACCACGTAATAAATGTTAACAATATTAAACATCTTTGAGTACTAAGGCAATTGGTCTAAAGTGAGCCTGGAAATAATTGATAAGCAATACAGTATTCTATTGGCTCTTGTATATAGTTTTGTCTTTAGGTACATATCTAATTATTAGGTTAGTTCAAAAGTAATTGCTGTTTTGCCATTAAGTGATGGCAAAACCGTAATTACTTTTGCACCAAACTAATATCTACCTGTCTAATTATCTAAGTGATAATTTAATCATGACATTTCATTATATAGGTAAATAATATTGTGTGTATTTATATACATATACATATACACATATATGGTATATATATTCAGATAAATTTACATCTCCTTATTGGTGTTACATCCAAAGTTATGCCATCTAATAATAAAGTTGACTTATGAAGTTTAATCTCATTTCACACTGATACATAAAATTATAATTGATGTTCAGATGCAAAAAATTAGAAAACCAAAATACTCATTATTTAGTGAGTAAAAAAAATTTACTAAGCAATAGCTTAACATTCTGCAGGATTAATGACCTTCAGAAGACTCTGTAAACTTCCAATCAAAATAGTTAAATAGAAATTTGGGGGGGAAAGTGCAACAGAAATCTGAAATATTGACATAGGCTTTTTATTTTTTAGGATAACCAAATAAGAAATAAGAAATAGCAAAAATATCAAGTCAAAATTGTAAGATTTTTAAAATTCATGTATCATAGTTTTATGAGAATTTTAATGGTCATTTGCTCTAATTTATGATGGGCTCCACACATAGGTTTGAAATCAACCTTATTTGGTTCAGGTATATTTTATTATCATATTTATATTTAGAAGCCAGTAAATCCCTGGTAATTGTATTAATTTATCAGAAATAAAGGTCAAACCTACCTACTTTTTAACCTAATCATGACTTGCTTTAATTGTATAATCCAGGTATATATAATTGTATACATAATTATATATTATATATTATAATATATGTTATAATAT